>NC_138772.1:298658074-298993074 GCF_965119305.1 Pelophylax lessonae
TAATTTTTCCAATCATTGGCTCTCTATCAAAAAGGACAATTTTTAATAACTTTTTTTGTGTGATTTAGTGTCTGGGGGGGTCTAAAAAGTGTACCTGTGAAGTTTCAGCTCTGTAGCATGTCCAGAACCAGAAAAAAAATAGAATTAGGGTTAGGGCTAGGGTTAGGGTTAGGGTTAGGGTCAGGGCTAAGGTTAGTGTTATTTTTAGTGCTTAGGGTTAGAGGGTTAGAGTTAGAGGGGTAGGGGTAGGGCTACTAACTCTAACCCTAAGTATCTCACCGTAACCCTAACCCTAGCCCCTAACACTAAACCTAACCCTAACCCTCCAACCATAACCCTAACCCTCTAACCTTAACCCTAACCCTCTAAGCCTAGCCATAAAAATAACCCTAACCCTAACCCTAGCCCTAACCCTAACCCTAACCTTAGCCCTAGCCCTAAGCCTAACCCTAGCCCTAACCCTAGCCCTAGCCCTAACCCTAGCCCTAACCCTAATTCGTATTTTTTTCTTGTGCTGGACATGCTACAGAGCTGAAACTTCACAGGTACACATTTTAGACCCCCCAGATGCTAAATCCAAAGAATTTTTTTATTTTTTTTTAAATTTTTCTAATAATTGGCTCTCTAACAAAAAATTACAATTTTTAAGAACTTTTTTTGTGTGATTCAGTGTCTGGGGGTCTAAAAAGTGTACCTGTGAAGTTTCAGCTCTGTAGCATGTCCAGAACCAGAAAAAAATTAGAATTAGGGTTAGGGCTAGGGTTAGGGTTATTTTTAGTGCTTAGGGTTAGACGGTTAGGGTTAGAGGCGTAGGGGTAGGGTTACTAACTCTAACCCTAAGTATCTCACCGTAACCCTAACCCTAGCCCCTAACACTAAACCTAACCCTAACCCTTAAAGCCCAGTTCCTGTCCCATTTTGGTCGGTTCTGGTCTGTTTGCGGTTGTTTGCGGTGCGTTAAACGGGGAGTTTGGTCTGTCACTGTGAAGCGGGCGTAACCCTTACACAACCTGATCGATACAACATCATACCTGATCGTATACACACACTGGATGTTTTAAAGCACGTTATTCCAAACAATTTAGGAATGTTAGGTGATTTATGCCCTTTATGGAATAAAACCCGACTCTGCGTCAACTACGTAATTTTCCATGGGAGTTTTGCCATGGATCCCCCTCCGGCATGCCACAGTCCAGGTGTGTGTCCCCTTGAAACAACTTTTCCATTACTATTGTGGCCAGAAAGAGTCCCTGTGGGTTTTAAAATTTGCCTGCCTATTAAAGTCTATGGCGGTTCGCAATGTTCGATGGTTCGCGAACATTCGCCGATGTTCGCGTTCGCCGTTCGCGAACAGCGAATTTTATGTTTGCGACATCACTATATGTGTTACCAAATTTTTACAGAACCCAAATATCCTTACTAGAACTGCTATCAATGTGAGCTTGCCACTTTATTAAGAACACAGGTAGAGCTTGTTTATTAGGAAAATATTAGTATAAGTAGTTTGGTGAACTGTGCTGCTTTGTGTATTGCAGTGGGTACACTCAATCCTGTGCCCTCCCTGAGACCCCCCTACACACACACACACACACACACACACACACACACACACACACACACACACACACACACACTTTTATATACTGTATACATATCTTTTTTCCTGTAAACCTATAGAATTTCATAGACAGTCCAGGTGTGTCCTTTACTCCTCCAGTAGCAGCAGTAATTACTACTGCACTGATTTGTGGGAACCAGTTATTGCACTAGTATTTTAAAACCAGGATGCATGACGAAGCACCCCCAGGAGGTTGGTCCATAAACTCCTGGGCTTAAAGGAAGTGGAATAAATGACACTGGTGGCTTCTAGACAAGGAAGGGTATTAAAAAAGGGGCAGCTCTTTATCGAAGTTAAGTATTGCAACAAAAGCTACTTTTTTATGTTATTAACCACTTGCCGCCCGCCCGCCGTCAAATGACGGCGGAGCGGTGCGACCATTGTTCTGGGCCGCCGTCATATGACGGCGGCCCATTCAGGCAGGGCAGGCGCACGATCGTGTGCACGCCGCCCTGCACTGTCGGTGCCGGCGTGTCCCTGGGACACAGCGCATCACCGGCAGGGGGGAAACAGCCAATGGGCATGGCTGTTTCCCACGTGATCGGCTGTGATCTAATCACACAGCCGATCACAATAGGAAAGCCCAGAAGATGACCGCGCATGCGCGATCGGGAGCGCGCAGCGCGGTCATGTCGGTGGCTCTGCGTTCCCTAGGAACACAGCTAGTCACCGGCAGTAGTAAACAGTCACTGACAGTGGCTGTTTACTATGTGATTGGCTGTGAATCCATTCACAGCCGATCACAAAATGTAAACACAGAGCAGTAACTCACTGTTACTAGATCTTCTCCCCTCACACAGTTTCCAGTGTGAGGAGAGCAGAGCCAGAAACAGTGAGTTACTGCTCTGTGTACCTGTAAAAGTAAAATCACAGCAATAAAGGTCCCCACACAGTCCTCAGCCCCCTCCCCCAATTGCACCTATCATCCAACAGTCACCTCATCAGTGCCCAGAAATTGACACCCATAAGGCTACGTTCACATGTGAGCATAGCGATTGCGGGTAGAATCACTGCGATTTTCCCCGCAATCCGTAAATCATTGCAAATCACGGGACGCCTGTGCGTTGCCCGTGATTTGCAATAGCACCCCAAACGCTGTGCGATGTTGCCGTGATTTCCGCCCGCCGAATCGCAGTAACATCGCGCAAACAACGCATGACACCCAAAAAAGGTACAAGAGTTTCTTTGGGGCGTCATGCGCTGTTTGCGCGATTGTTACCGTGATTGGGCAGGCGGAAATCACGGCAACATCGCACAGCATTTGGAGTGCTATTGCAAATCACGGGCAACGCACAGGCTTCCTGCGATTTGCAATGATTTCCGGATTGTGGGCAGAATCGCAGTGATTCTGCCCGCGATCGCTACGCTCACATGTGAACGAAGCCTGAAGTTCACCTGTCACCAGAGACTGCCATCAGTACCGCCGTGCACCATCGCCCATCACCTGTCACCCATCGGTGACCATCGCCCGTCACCTGTCACCCCATCAATCACCGTCACCTGTCACCCCATCAGTCATCGTCACTTGTCACCCCATCAGTGATCGTCATCTGTCACCCCATCAATCATCGTCACTTGTCACCCCATCAGTGATCATCATCTGTCAACCCATCAATCATCGTCGCCTGTCACCCCATCAGTCATCGTCATCTGTCACCCCAACAGTCATCGTCACCTGTCGCCCCATCAGTCGTCGTCATCTGTCACCCCATCAGTCATCGTCACCTGTCACCCCAATCAGTCATCGTCACCTGTCAACCCATCAGTCATCGTCATCTGTCAACCCATCAGTGACCGTCACCTGCCACCTATCAGTCACCTGCCACCCATCAGTGATCATCCGCAGTCAACCGTCACCCGTCGCACAGCCCATCACAGCCAGCATGTCCAAAAAGGATGTACAGCAGCGAGGAGGCCCTTCAGGCCCTCTCCATGACTGATGAGAGCACCGGGGAGCTCTCATCAGTATCCGAATCCAATTCCGATCACCGATTCGGAATTTGAAATCGCTAATAGTAGCGGATCGGAGATTGACTCGGACTATTCCTGTACACTTTCCTTTATAGAATGTATTTTGGGGTGCAATTTTTGCTATATACATGCAACCACTTACCGACTGCCTAACGACTATATACGTCGGCCATTTAAAGCTAAATACTGGGGTTATGGCAGCAGATAGTCCCCATAACCCCGGTATTTTTTTAAACGGTGGGCGGTCGGCTTTCAGATAAGGGTGGTCCTAGTGGCGGATTTGCAGCGGAATTACCCTTACGGTGCAGGGGAAGAGGTGACCCCCCCTTCCCGCCGCGTCCCAGACGTTTTCCCAGCTTACCGGACCCGCCGGTAGTGGGGGAAAACTATCCGGTCCCGGATCCTCAGAGACAGGAAGTCGAGTGAGGGCAAGATGGCCCTCACTCGACTCTATGGTCTTGGAGGACCGGAGCTACGTCAAAAGTCGTTGGCTAGCAACCGGTTTAAAGGGCTGTTTTTTTTTTTTTTTCTTTTTTTTTCTTTTTCAACAATTTTTTTTTCTGTTTTAGTGTAGTTGAGAGGTGTGAGGTCTTTGTGACCCCAGATCTCACAATAAAGAGGACCTGTCATGCCTATTTCTGTTACTAGGGATGTTTACATTCCTTGTAATAGGAATAAAAATGATCAAAACATATTTTTTTTAAAACTGTGTAAAAATAAAAAATTAATAAATAAAATAAATAGAAAAAAAAAAATGAAAGCGCCCTCTCCCCGTTAGCTCGCGCGCAGAAGCGAACGCATTCGCAAGTCCCGTCCACATATGTAAACGGTGTTCAAACCACACATGTGAGGTATCGCCGCGATCGTTAGAGTGAAAGCAATAATTTGAGCCCTAGACCTCCTCTGTAACTCTAAGCTGGTAACCTGTAGAAATTTTTTAAATGTTGCCTATGGGGATTTTTAAGTACCAATGTTTGGCGCCATTCTGTGAGCGTGCGCAATTTTGAAGCATGACATGTTGGGTATCTAATTACTCGGCGTAACATTATCTTTCACATTATGGAAAAAAATTGGGCTAAATTTACTGTTTTGTTATTTTTTAATTCAAAAAAGTTAATTTTTTTCAAAAAAATTGCATTTGGAAGACTGCTGCGCAAATATGGTGTGATAAAAAATATTGCAACGATCTCCATTTTGTTCTCTAGGGTCTCTGCTAAAAAAAAATATAAAATGTTTGGGGGTTCTAAGTAGTTTTCTAGCAAAAAAAAATGATTTTAGCTTGTAAACACCAAGTGTCAAAAATAGGCCCAGTCTTAAAAGTGTATAAATGGACAACTTTGTGTAAAGTGCTACTTGGATGTTGGGACTCTGTATGTGGCTAGGCTGTGTAAAAGTGTTACACATGTGGTATCGCCATACTCAGGAGGAATAGCAGAATGTATTTTGGGGTGCAATTTTTGCTATGTGTTAAAAATATTGCATAAATGGACAGCTTTGTGTAAAAAAAATGTGTTTTCATTTTCTTTCCACATTTTCCAAAAACTTGTGGAAAAAAAATGACATATTCAAAAGACTCATTATGCCTCAAAAATTATACGTTGGGCTGTTTTCTTTCCAAAATGGGGTAATTTTATGGGGGTTTCCATTGTCCTGGTGCTCCAGGGCCTTCAAAATTGCGATAGGTTGTCAGGAAATTATATGTGAAATTTGTGCTCCTAGAATGCCGGACGGTGCTACTTGGATGTTAGGCCTCTTTATGTGGCCAGGCTGTGAAAAAGTCTCACACATGTGGTATTGACATAATCAGGAGGATTAGCAGAATGTATTTTAGGGTGCAATTTTTGCTATGTACATGCTATGTGTTGGAAATATTTCATAAATGGACAACTTTGTGTAAAAAAAAAAATGCATTTTCATTTTCTTTCCACAGTTTCCAAAAACTTGTGGAAAAAAATGACACGTTCAAAAGACTCATTATGCCTCAAAAATTATACATTGGGCTGTTTGCTTTCCAAAATGGGGTCATTTTATGGGGGTTTCCATTGTCCTGGTGCTCCAGGGCCTTCAAAAATGTGATGGATTGTCAGGAAATTATATGTGTAATTTATGCTCTTAGAATGCCGGACGGTGCTACTTGAATGTTGGGCCGATGTATGTGGCCAGGCTGTGAAAAAGTCTCACACATGTGGTATCGCCATACTCAGGAGTAGGGATGATCGAACTTTTCAACAGTTCGGTTCGGCCAGAACATCCGAACTTCCCGAAAATTCGGCCCGGATTTCAGAACCCCATTGAAATCAATGGGACCCGAACTTCGGTAATCAAAAAACACAATTTTGAAGCCCTAAAACCCAATAAATGCCCCTAAAAAGTGTCTAGGGTTCTGGGTCATGCCCCAGGGACTATTAATCACACAAAAAAAAGTTCTTAAAAATTGCCATTTTTGATAGAGAGCCAATTATGGAAAAAAAAATATTTTGATTTAGTGTCTGGGGGGTCTAAAAAGTGTACCTGTGAAGTTTCAGCTCTGTAGCATGTCCAGAACCAGACAAAAAAAGATTGTTTGTATTAGAATCAATATAGAACAGGGATATGGCTGCGATATTTTAAGCAAGCGTTTTTTTGGGCATTTTTTGTGGGTCTTTAGAGGCAGGCAAAACATCAGAAATTCTGTGTAGGGGTATATATACACACACCCATGTCTGTATATATACACATACACATATATAGGTGTGAAAGTAGCAGAACACTATGCTTGCGCTAATGAAATAATGAACACCAATATGTCTCCACTCCTATCACACCATATGGGTGTTAATTATTTCATTAGCGCAAGCATAGTGTTCTGCTACTTTCACACCTATATATGTGCATGTGTATATATACAGACATGGGTGTATGTATATATACCCCTACACAGAAGTTCAGATGTTTTGCCTGCCTCCAAAGACCCACAAAAAATGCCCAAAAAATGCCTGCGCCAAAAAAAAATGCCCAGGTGTGTTGTTGCAGGCGGTTTTTTTGGGCATTTTTTGAGGGTCTTTGGAGGCAGGCAAAACAACTGAACTTCTCTATAGGGCTTTTTTGAGGACATGTTTGGAGTCAGGCATGACATCTGAACTTCTGTGTAGGGGTATATATACACACAGACTTATATGTATATATACACATACACATATATTGGTGTGAAAGTAGCAGAACACTATACTTGCGCTAATGAAATAATTAACACCAATAGGTCTCCGCTCCTATCACACTATATATGTGTATGTGTAAAATACATATAAGTGTGTGTGTATATATACCCCTATACAGAAGTTCAGATGTTTTGCCTGTCTCCAAAGACCCCAAAAAAATGCCCAAAAAAAACCCTGCAATAACACACCTGGGCGGGTTTTTTTTTGGCGCAGGCGTTTTTTTGGGCTTTTTTTATGGGGTCTTTGGAGGCAGGCAAAACATCTGAACTTCTCTATAGGGGTATATATACACACACACTTATATGTATATATATATACACATACACATATATAGATGTGATAGGAGCGGAGACATATGCCTGTTAATTATTTTATTAGCGCAAGCATAGTGTTCTGCTACTTTCACACCTATGTTTGTGTAGGTGTATATATACATACATGTGTGTGTATATATACCCCTATGCAGAAGTTCAGATGTTTTGCCTGCCTCCAAAGACCCACAAAAAATGCACAAAAAAATTCTTGCGCCAAAAAAAAAATGCCCAGGTGTGTTGTTGCAGGCGTTTTTTTTGTGCATTTTTTGTGGGTCTGGAGGCAGGCAAAAACATCTGAACTTCTGTATAGGGGTATATATACACACACACTTATATGTGTTTTACACATACACATATATAGGTGTGATAGGAGCAGAGACATATTGGTGTTCATTATTTCATTAGCGCAAGTATAGTGTTCTGCTCCTTTCACACCTATATATGTGTATATATACATACATGTGTGTGTGTATATATACCCCTACACAGAAGTTCAGATGTCATGCCTGACTCCAAACATGTCCTCAAAAAAGCCCTATAAACGCCTGCAGCAAAAAGCAGGCTGACAAGCGAGAAGCCATATCGCTGTTTTGAAAGTGACCTAAGAGTGTAACGCTCCTGCGTTTTTGTAGTAGGCTGGATTTGCAGCTGCAGAATCTCCACTCAGTAGTCATGTAGAGATGTGTTGAATAACCAGATCCAACTCTCCAGACTCATCACTGTGGGCCTGTCAGCTTCAGCATACAGATATACACACTCAATAAGATGTTCCTGGAGTGATAGGATGTATATGATAGTATGAAGATGATGTGCTGAAGGGACAGGTGTGAACAGTGACAGAGATGGTAAGCACTTGATAGAAATGTTCAGGAGAGTATTAGATGGTATTAGGTAGAATGCAGATAGGTTAGTAATCGAGTATGGTAACAGGTGGTAAGGACAGCAGATGACAAATACAGGATAGACTAACCCAGTGCAAGGATAGATGGTAGTAGACTCAAGAGCTAGCAATCTATGTAACAGTGCAGATGATAGAATTAGTATGCATAGATAGTAACAGTCCTTAATGTGCAGAGGTAGATAGTGTAAGTAAGGTTATGGAGGATTCCCCTGTGGGGTACTTATCACTAGTAAGGTTAGTAGTAGAAGGGTCCAGTAGTGAGGGAGTGATCCAGTAGCGAGATACAGGGATCAGTAGCGAGGTTCCGGTCTGTTCCAAGTAAAAGAGAATAGCTGGAGGTTCCGGCAGCAAGACAAGCTTGTAAGCATGTGGACACACAGGCAGGTTGAACGAACAACGTGAGAGAGAACGCCGGCGGTTGAAATAGCCGCTCTGCGGTGCTCGGCGATGACGTCATCCGTCTTAAAGGTGTATGCGTACCACTTAATTAGAAAGGTGGGACGCATATTGAAAGAAAATGGAAAATAAGGGTACCAGAGGTACCAGAATCTTACAGTACCCCCCCCCCCCTTAAGGCCGGCTCTGGAAGGCCTATAGCACTGGTTTCTCCGGGTATTTCGAGTGAAACCTTCGTATAAGCCTAGGTGCGTGAACATCAGAGGTATCCAACCAGGTGTCGTCTTGGGGTCCATAGTTCTTCCATCTTATGAGATACTGGAGTCTTCCTCTGTGGATACGAGAATCCAAAATCTCCTTAATCTCATATTCTTCTCCGCCTTCAACTTGTACTGGAGGTGGAGGCAAGATGGTAGGCCTTATTCCTTGATTAGGAACATGGGGTTTCAGTAGCGACACATGAAAGATGGGATGGATCTTGAGATCTGCTGGTAAGGTGAGCTGTACTGCAGCTTTTCCAATAAGTTTCTTAATTGGGAAGGGTCCCAGAAATAAAGGTCCAAGCTTTTTGCTAGGGATCTTTAATCTTAAATTTCTTGTCGATAGCCAAACAAGGTCCCCAATAGCATACTGAGGAGAAGGTCTTCTACGTAGGTCGTAGTAAATTTTTTGTTGGCTATGGGCGTGTGAGATAGTGGTATTAAGTAAGCCCAGATAGTCCTTTATTTGGGTAAGATAGTCTGAGGCTACTGGGTTACTTGATGGTAGGATGCGTGGTGGAAGAAGTGTGGGATGAAACCCATAGTTCAAGTAGAACGGACTTTGCTTAGTAGTACTGTGGGTTGCGTTGTTATAAGCAAATTCCGCCAGAGGGAGAAGGTCCACCCAATCATTCTGTAGGTATGATGTGTAGCAACGCAGATATTGTTCTATACACTGGTTGACTCTTTCAGTCTGTCCGTTGGTCTAAGGGTGGTAGGGAGAAGTGAGCTTTCGCTCAATCCGTAATATTTGACAAAGAGCTTGCCAAAATTTGGAGATGAACTGTGAACCACGGTCGGATAAAAGAGTCTTTGGAATTCCGTGTAACTTGAACACATGTTTCATCAGTAGTTCCGCTGTTTGTTTAGATGAAGGTAGTCTACGGATAGCGATGAAATGTGCCATCTTTGTCAGGTGGTCCACTGACACTAGAATGGTATTAAATCCTTTAGAGGGTGGTAGTTCTACTATAAGGTCTAAGGACACAACTTCCCATGGAACCTGAGGTATTGGTAGACTGCAGAGTAGACCAGATGGTTTTGTAGTGTCAATTTTGGACCTTGCACAGATGTCACATGAAGATACAAATTTTTGTACAGACGTCTTCATATCAGGCCACCAAAACTGCCTAGTAAGCAAATTAAGGGTTTTCGTCATACCCATATGTCCTGCCATGGGCACATCATGTGATAACTCCAAGATCTTGGTG
This sequence comes from Pelophylax lessonae, assembly GCF_965119305.1. Taxonomy (NCBI): domain Eukaryota; kingdom Metazoa; phylum Chordata; class Amphibia; order Anura; family Ranidae; genus Pelophylax; species Pelophylax lessonae. The sequence continues at coordinate 298,667,943 of NC_138772.1, forward strand.
CGCATAGTAGGGGGTATGTAGAGTTTGTCGTTGTAATAGAGGAAGCCTTCTGCATCAGTACTTAGTTGTGGTGGAGGTGAATCCAATCCTATACTGTGCAAAATCTCTTCCTTCAGGGAACGAACAACCCCAATAATACGTTCATAGGGTATTATAGGAATTGAAGGGATTTCAGCGCAGTTATCTTCGGTTAATCGTGATAGCGCATCCGCTTTTTTATTTTTGTCTGCAGGCGTGTAGGTCACTAAGAAGTTGAATCTTAGGAAAAATAATGACCATCGTACCTGCCGGTGGGAGAGAGTTTTGTTAGTCTGGAGGTATTGAAGGTTTTTATGATCTGTATATATGAGTATTGGTAACCGGGTACCCTCAAGTAGATGTCGCCAATTCTCCAGTGCCAGTTTTATGGCAAGCAACTCCTTTTCACCCACTGGGTAATTCACCTCTGGACTGCTTAATGATTTTGAAAAGAAAGCAACTGGGTGGAGTGGTGAAGTATTTGTTGGTCGTTGGGAGAGAACTGCTCCTACTGCCATATTTGACGCATCTACCTCCAGAATATATTGGAGGGATGGGTCTGGATGGCGTAGTATGGGAGCAGAAGTAAAGCTTGATTTTAACAAGCAGAAAGCTCGATTTGCTTCTTCTGACCATTTGAATGGTTTCTATATACTTGTCAGTTGTGTGAGAGGTCTCACAATGGCAGAAAAGTTCTTGATGAACTTCCTATAGAAGTTTGAAAATCCAAGGAATTGCTGTAATGCCTTACGAGTTGTTGGTATAGGCCAGTCCAGAATACAGGATATCTTGCTCATATCCATCTTAATTCCGGTTTTGGATATGATGTATCCTAGGAATAATATTTCTTCTTTATGAAATAGACATTTTTTTAATTTCACGTATAGATTGTGTGCGAGTAATCTGGATAACACAACGTAGGGTTGAGCGGACACCTAGATGTCCGTGTTCGACGGGTTCGGCCGAACTTTAAAAAAAAGTCCGGGTCCGTGTCCCGGACTTTTACCGAACTTTTCCCGGACACCGAACCCCATTGAAGTCAATGGGGACCCGAACTTTAAGGCACTAAAATGGCTCTAAAACACCAAAGGAAAGGGCTAGAGTGCTGCAAATGGCAGCAAAACGTAATTAAGAGCATGGCAAGTGCTCTGCAAACAAATGTGGATAGGGAAATAACTTAAAACAACAAAAAAAAACAGAAAAATAAAACAATGTTCTTCTTCATCTCTGAAGGACGAGGCCCATATGGAGTAGGAGGGAGGTTGAGGTGGTGGTGGATGTGGCGGTGACATAGGCGTGCGCACAGGGTGTGCTGGGTGTGCCTGGGCACACCCTAATCACCTAGGGCACATAGCATTGCCAGTGAGGAGATGGGAAAGATCTCCCTGGGACCTGCTCTGCTCTATTTCTCCTTGCCTACAGGTACATGGCCCCGATACATTACTCTCCCTGCTGGCAAACACATGCATGTGTATTTCAACTTTGGGGTGCACACCTTAATGCAATAGGCTGCGCACACCTATGGGCGGTGTAGGTGGAAGCGGCGGTGGAGGAGGACCAGGGCCGGATTAACAGCATCATGGGCTTGGTGCTGAGGATTTTGAAGGGCCTTAGGGCCGTGCCTTGCCATGCACCCAGAGGAGGAAGGGTGCAGCCATGCATGCCTAATTCAACATGGGATGCTGTCTCTGAAGCCCATAAACACATCCATGCATCGCCAACTGTCCCTCCTTGTCCGGCCTTCACGCTGTGTGGGGAGGTTCTGAGGGTGCTGCCTGGGGAAGCGAGCATAGAAGCCAGACTTCTGTGTTTACAAGTGACAGAAGAGCGGTAACAGTGAATATGGCCAACCCGGGGCCTATATAAAAGGTAGGGGCCTGGAGCTGCAGCTCCAATAGCCCCTACATTAATCTGGCCCTGAGGAGGAGGACGAGGTAGCCAACACTGCTTCTTTTCACAAATTTTAAATGAGGGTACACCCCAAAAGAGTGAGAAAGAGCAAAAATGGAACAATGGGTGGGTAAGGTCGGTATCCATTGCTATTCTGCATAAGGTACGGAAAAGTCCCGTGGGATCCATGCCTGGTTCATTTTAATGAACGTGAGCTTGTCCACATTGTCTCTGGACAGGCGGCTGCGCTTGTCTGTTATAACGCCCCCAGCCGTGCTAAATACCCGTTCAGATAATACACTGGCTGCAGGGCACGCCAGCACCTCCAAGGCGTAAAGGGCAAGCTCAGGCCATGTGCCCAATTTGGAGACCCAGAAGTTGAAGGGGGCAGACCCGTCATTCACTACATGTAGGCGTGTGCACACATACTGCTCCACCATGTTGGTAAAATGCTGCCTCCTGCTAAGACGTTCCATCTGAGCTGCTGGTGCTGCTGTTTGTTGTGGCGTGCTGACAAAGCTTTTCCACATTTCGGCCATGCTAACCCTGCCTTCTGAGGTGCTGGCGGTGCCCTGGTTGCGTTGGCGACCTCCTCCTCCTCCTCCTCTGCCTTGTGCTTCCACTGTGGCCCCGCTGTCAGATGGGAATGCCAGCAGCATGGCGTCTACCAGCGTGCGCTTGTACTCGCGCATCTTGCGATCGCGCTCCAGTGAGTGAATTAAGGACGGTACGTTGTCCTTGTAACGGGGATCCAGCAGCGTGGCCACCCAGTAATCAGCACAAGTTAGAATGTGGGCAACTCGGCGGTCGTTGTGGAGACACTGCAGCATGTAATCGCTCATGTGTGCCAGGCTGCCCAGAGGCAACGAAAGGCTGTCCTCTGTGGGAGGTGTATGGTCCGTGTCCTCTGTATCCCCCCAGCCACGCACCAGTGATGGCCATGAGCTGGCCTGGGTGCCACCCTGCTGTGAACATGGTTCCATCTCCTCCTCCAGCTCCTCCTCCTCCTCATCCTCCTCATCCTCCAGATAGGAGTAGGGGGGAGTATGGAACAGGCAGCACCCTCAAACCTTCAGAAGTATGAGATGAACCCCAACAACTTGGAAAGGTGGATCTCTCTCACACGTACCAACACAGACTATCCCCCAATTTAACTGATCCCCAGAGGTTTTTGATTAAATAGCGGAATAGAAAATATGATCCCAAAAAAGTATATGTATATCACACGTACACAACCACACTAGGCCCCAATTACTATTGTTTGTACCCCTAAAAGGCTAGGAGTAGGGGGAGTATGGAACAGGCAGCACCCTCAAACCTTCAGAAGTATGAGATGAACCCCAACAACTTGGAAAGGTGGATCTCTCTCACACGTACCAACACAGACTATCCCCCAATTTAACTGATCCCCAAAGGTTTTTGATTAAATAGCGGAATAGAAAATATGATCCCAAAAAAGTGTATGTATATCACACGTACACAACCACACTAGGCCCCAATTACTATTGTTTGTACCCCTAAAAGGCTAGGAGTAGGGGGAGTATGGAACAGGCAGCACCCTCAAACCTTCAGAAGTATGAGATGAACCCCAACAACTTGGAAAGGTGGATCTCTCTCACACGTACCAACACAGACTATCCCCCAATTTAACTGATCCCCAAAGGTTTTTGATTAAATAGCGGAATAGAAAATATGATCCCAAAAAAGTGTATGTATATCACACGTACACAACCACACTAGGCCCCAATTACTATTGTTTGTACCCCTAAAAGGCTAGGAGTAGGGGGAGTATGGAACAGGCAGCACCCTCAAACCTTCAGAAGTATGAGATGAACCCCAACAACTTGGAAAGGTGGATCTCTCTCACACGTACCAACACAGACTATCCCCCAATTTAACTGATCCCCAAAGGTTTTTGATTAAATAGCGGAATAGAAAATATGATCCCAAAAAAGTGTATGTATATCACACGTACACAACCACACTAGGCCCCAATTACTATTGTTTGTACCCCTAAAAGGCTAGGAGTAGGGGGGAGTATGGAACAGGCAGCACCCTCAAACCTTCAGAAGTATGAGATGAACCCCAACAACTTGGAAAGGTGGATCTCTCTCACACGTACCAACACAGACTATCCCCCAATTTAACTGATCCCCAGAGGTTTTTGATTAAATAGCGGAATAGAAAATATGATCCCAAAAAAGTGTATGTATATCACACGTACACAACCACACTAGGCCCCAATTACTATTGTTTGTACCCCTAAAAGGCTAGATGAGGAGTAGGGGGAGTATGGAACAGGCAGCACCCTCAAACCTTCAGTATGAGATTGTGTTCACTGTACCCCACAAAGATTGAGTTCACTGCACCCCACAATGATTGTGTTCACTGCACCCCACAAAGATTGTGTTCACTGCACCTCACAAAGATTGTGTTCACTGTACCCCCCAAAGATTTTGTTCACTGCACCCCACAAAGATTCTGTTCACTGTACCCCACAAAGATTGTGTTCACTGCACCCCAAAAAGATTGTGTTCACTGCACCCCAAAAAGGATGTTGTTCACTGCACCCCAAAAAGGATGTTGTTCACTCCACCCCAAAAAGATTGTGTTCACTGCACCCCACAAAGATTGTGTTCACTGCACCCCAAAAAGATTGTGTTCACTGCACCCCAAAAATGATTTTGTTCACTGCACCCCAAAAAGGATTTTGTTCACTGCACCCCAAAAAGGATGTTGTTCACTCCACCCCAAAAAGATTGTGTTCACTGCACCCCAAAAAGATTGTGTTCACTGCACCCCACAAAGGATTTTGTTCACTGCACCCCAAAAAGATTGTGTTCACTGCACCCCAAAAAGGATGTTGTTCACTGCACCCCAAAAAGGATTTTGTTCACTGCACCCCAAAAAGATTGTGTTCACTGCACCCCACAAAGGATTTTGTTCACTGCACCCCACAAAGATTGTGTTCACTGCACACCAAAAAGGATTGTGTTCACTGCACCCCAAAAAGATTTTGTTCACTGCACCCCAAAAAGATTGTGTTCACTGCAGCCCAAAAAGATTGTGTTCACTGCAGCCCAAAAAGATTGTGTTCACTGCAGCCCAAAAAGATTGTGTTCACTGCAGCCCAAAAAGATTGTGTTCACTGCAGCCCAAAAAGATTGTGTTCACTGCAGCTCACACACAGAAAAATGGATGTGGATCACTGACACCTGCCTATCTCCAATCCCACACCACACAGCAATATCGATTGTAGTTTGTAGAACACAGTTTCCCTAAAATTCAGCAGACTCTGTCCCTAACAGGATTGAGAAGAGATCGTAGATCAGGATTGAGTGCAGATTCACCCCACCCCCCACACAGCAATATCGATTGTAGTTTGTAGAACACAGTTTCCCTAAAATTCAGCAGACTCTGTCCCTAACAGGATTGAGAAGAGATCGTAGATCAGGATTGAGTGCAGATTCACCCCACCCCCCACACAGCAATATCGATTGTAGTTTGTAGAACACAGTTTCCCTAAAATTCAGCAGACTCTGTCCCTAACAGGATTGAGAAGAGATCGTAGATCAGGATTGAGTGCAGATTCACCCCACCCCCCACACAGCAATATCGATTGTAGTTTGTAGAAGACACTGACCCTATATAATTCAGCAGACTCTATCCCTAAAATGCCTACAACTCGCCCTGCCTAAACACTCCGACCTGTCCCTCAATTCTATCCGGACACAAATGGTTTTTTCCTGCCTATCTTTCCCTAATCAGCAGCCAGCACGTTGATGTGTGCTCTCTGTCCCTGAATCTAAGCAGCATAATGACGCCGCTGCGGCTGCCTCGAACTTATAAAGACTTGGTCACATGCTTCAGACGGCCAATCACAGCTACTGAGACATTTGCAGGCATGGCTGGGATGGCTTAAGGCACACCAGTTAAACGATTGTTGATTGGCTGTTGAAAGCCCGCCATGAAAAGAGCGCCAAAGCATGCAAAACCCGGAAATAAAACGACCGAACACGGATTTTTACCCGAACATACAGTAAAGTGTCCGTGTCCGTGTTCGGGTACAAAAAATCCAATTATTCGGTACGAACACGAATAATACAGTCCGTGTTCGCTCAACACTAAACACAAGTCTTAATATTTTATATGTTCAGAGAGAGATCGAGAATAGATAAGTATATCGTCCAGATATACTACAACACAGACATCAAGTAAGTCTCTAAAGATGTAGTTTATGAACCTTTGGAAAGCTGCGGGAGCATTACACAACCCGAATGGCATCACAAGATATTCGAATAATCCGTATCTGGTTCTGAATGCTGTTTTCCGCTCATCTCCGTCACGGATTCGGATTAGGTTGTATGCCCCTTTCAGGTCTAATTTAGAGAAGTAAGTAGCCCCACGCACTTGTTCAATGAGTTCAGGGATGAGCGGCAAAGGATAGCGATCCTTTATTGTAATCGTATTTAATTGCCTATAATCGATAATAGGCCTAAGACTTGAATCCTTATTGCGGACAAAGAAAAGTCCTGCAGCTGTGGAAGAAGTAGAGGGTCTGATGAACCCTTTTGTCAAATTCTCATCCAAGTATTCCTTGAGATGAGAAAGTTCATCCTGTGAAAGAGGATAAACATGACCGAAAGGCAATTTGCTGTTAGGGAGTAGATCGATAGTGCAATCATAATCCCTATGGGGAGGCAACACTGGAGCATTTTTTTCAAGGAATACTTCGGACAGGTCCTGATAGCATAGTGGTGCAATCTCATCTGACACCACAGACAGGATCTTTCCATAAGATGGGAGGTTACACGTAATCTCGCAATAGTGAGAAGGGAAAGACAAAGTCCGTCTTTTCCAATCTATGATTGGTTGATGTGTGTGTAACCAGGGGAGTCCCAAAATAATAGAAAAATGGGGTGAAGATAGTATATCAAAAGTGGTAGTCTCCATATGAGACTCGTTAGCAGTGACAAGGAGTGCTTGTGTCTGGTTGGCGATTGGACCAGAAGATAGTGGAATACCGTTAATGAAACTAACAGAAACAGGTTTAGGTTTTGAAATAATAGGTATTTTATTTAAGGTAACAAAACATGTATCAATATAGTTTCCACAAGATCCGGTGTCGATCATAGCCTTGGTGGTAATCCTAGTCTGGTCCCACTGCAATGTCAAATGAACAAAGAGATAGGGGTTAGAAAAGGAAGTCGTTAATCCTCCTAGCAAGACATGTGAACACTCACCCTCTTTTTTGCGGACAAGGGGACAGACGCTTATCAAATGATCCGGGGATGCGCAGTACATGCAGAGGTTTCTGGATCTTCTTCTGGCTCGTTCAGTAGTTGATAAAGGTGGGCGTATGGTTCCTACCTCCATGGGAGTAGGGTCAACGGCCGAAATCCGAGAAGGACTAGACAATGGCATTCCCATTTTCTCAGCCTTTCTTTCACGCTGTCGCCTGTCGATGTTGATACTGAGTTGTATTAAGGCATCCAAGGTGGCAGGTAAATCCGCTCGGGCGAGCTCGTCTTTAACAGCTTCTGACAACCCGAGTCTGAATTGAGTTCGCAGAGATGTATCATTCCACCCTGAATCAAGGGTCCATCTTTTGAACTCAGCTACAAAGTCTTCTACAGGTCTCCTTCCTTGTTTTAAAGCCCTCAATTGAATATCAGCAGTACTCTGCCTGTTGGGGTCATCATATAAACTAGCGAGTTCCGCTAGGAATAAGGAATAGGAGTTGAGAAGCTGATCATTTTTCTCAAAGAGAGAGTTTGCCCAGGCCCGTGGATCACCCGTTAAGTATGAGATAACGGTACAGACTTTAATTTGATCAGTAGGGTATGTACGAGGTTTTAACAAAAAAAGCAATTGACATGCGTTTTTGAATTCACAACATTTTTTCCGATCACCTGTAAACACTAGAGGAGGGTTTATTTTAGGTTCAGGGGGTTGAGCAGCAGTAAGCCGTGAAAGACGGGTTACCTGCTGTGTCAGAGTCTGATTTTCTTCTTTTACTTCAGTAAGAGCAAGTATTAATGCATTTACTTGTTGTGTTAATTGTGTCACTTGAGTGGGTAATTCTGCTGAATCCATTTTTTAGGTTCGTTCAATCTGTAACGCTCCTGCGTTTTTGTAGTAGGCTGGATTTGCAGCTGCAGAATCTCCACTCAGTAGTCATGTAGAGATGTGTTGAATAACCAGATCCAACTCTCCAGACTCATCACTGTGGGCCTGTCAGCTTCAGCATACAGATATACACACTCAATAAGATGTTCCTGGAGTGATAGGATGTATATGATAGTATGAAGATGATGTGCTGAAGGGACAGGTGTGAACAGTGACAGAGATGGTAAGCACTTGATAGAAATGTTCAGGAGAGTATTAGATGGTATTAGGTAGAATGCAGATAGGTTAGTAATCGAGTATGGTAACAGGTGGTAAGGACAGCAGATGACAAATACAGGATAGACTAACCCAGTGCAAGGATAGATGGTAGTAGACTCAAGAGCTAGCAATCTATGTAACAGTGCAGATGATAGAATTAGTATGCATAGATAGTAACAGTCCTTAATGTGCAGAGGTAGATAGTGTAAGTAAGGTTATGGAGGATTCCCCTGTGGGGTACTTATCACTAGTAAGGTTAGTAGTAGAAGGGTCCAGTAGTGAGGGAGTGATCCAGTAGCGAGATACAGGGATCAGTAGCGAGGTTCCGGTCTGTTCCAAGTAAAAGAGAATAGCTGGAGGTTCCGGCAGCAAGACAAGCTTGTAAACATGTGGACACACAGGCAGGTTGAACGAACAACGTGAGAGAGAACGCCGGCGGTTGAAATAGCCGTTCTGCGACGCTCGGCGATGACGTCATCCGTCTTAAAGGTGTATGCGTACCACCTTATTAGAAAGGTGGGACGCATATTGAAAGAAAATGGAAAATAAGGGTACCAGAGGTACCAGAATCTTACAAAGAGAAACAATCTTTTCTCTATAGCGGTCACCCTGATATGGAAGGGTTTTGTCACCCTGCCATAGCAGTCAGAGTCAGTTAACCCTACACTACACTACGTTCCCTTTACACTTAACACTTTCCCTGCAGAAACTAGATTATTAAAACTAACTATAGAGGAAAATAGCACCCTAACTACACTAGATATCCCTTTCCTCACACTAAAAATTGCTAAATGACACTTTGTAGCAGAAGTCACAGAACTGCTTCCACTCTCTTCCATATCCCTGTATTACAATGCTAGGAATTTGGCGGGGGCTATCTTATATACTGGGGGGCGAATTTAACTAATGATTGGCCTATGGACCCCATAGTCACTCCAATCACATTCCTAGCATTCTCCTGCCCCCTCAATTGGCTTTTACTGATGGTTCTGGTCCAATCATGGGCTTTTAAAGCCCATTTCCTGTACCATTGCATTTTGGTCGGTTCTGGTTGCCGAATTCCGAACTTTTTCAGCAAAAAGTTCGGAATTCGGCCCAACCTCGAACAGCCAATGTTCGGGTCGAACCGAGGGTTGACCTGAACCGTTCGATCATCGCTACTCAGGAGGAGTAGTAGAATGTGTTTTGGGGTGTAGTTCCAAGTATACATATGCGGTGTGAGAGAAATAACCTGTTAATACGTCAATTTGTAAAAAAAAAAAAAAAAAAAAAAATCTTCATTTTGCAAAGAATTGTGGGAAAAAATTACAACTTCAAAAAACTCACCATGCCCCTTATTAAATACCTTGGAATGTCTAGTTTCCAAAAAGGGGCCATTTGGGGGGTATTTGTACTTTCCTGACTTTTTAGTGTCTCAAGAAATGAGATAGGCCTTCAGTACATCAGGTGTGATCAAGTGTGATAAATTTTCAGTGAATAGCACAATAGCTTGTGGACTCTATAACTTTCACAATGACCAAATAATATACACTTATTTGGGTTATTTTTACCAAAGATAAGTAGCAGTATAAATTTTGGCCAAAATTTCTGAAGAAAAATGACTAATTTGCAAAATTTTATGACAGAAACAAAGAAAAATGTGTTTTTTCACAATATTTTCAGTCTTTTTTTATTTATAGCACAAAAAATAAAAAACCCAGTAGTGATTAATTACCATCAAAAGAAAGCTCTATTTGTGTGAAGAAAAGGACACACATTTTTTATGGGTACAGTGCTGCATGACTGAGTAATTGTCATTCAAAGTGTGAGAGCGCTGAAAGCTGAAAATCGGTCTGGGCAGGAAGGGGGTAAGAGTGCACTGTAGGCAAGTGGTTAAGGAGATATATATATATATATATATATATATATATATATATAGATATAGATATATGTATATACAAACCAAATTCCAAAAAAGTTGGGACACTGTACAAATTGTGAGTAAAAAAGGAATGGACTAATTTCCAAATCTCATAAACTTATATTTTATTCACAATATAATATAGATAACATATCAAATGTTAAAAGCGAGACATTTTGAAATGTCATGCCAAATATTGGCTCATTTTGGATTTCATGAGAGCTACACATTCCAAAAAAGTTGGGACAGGTAGCAATAAGAGGCCAAAAAAGTTAAATATACATGTAAAGAACAGCTGGAGGACCACTTTGAAACATATTAGGTCAATTGGCAACATGATTGGGTATAAAAAGAGCCTCTAGGAATGGCAGTATCTCTCAGAAGTCAAGATGGGCAAAGGATCACCAATTCCCCCAATGTTGCGGCGAAAAATAGTGGAGCAATATCAGAAAGGAGTTTCAGAGAAAAATTGCAAAGAGTTTGGAGTTAACATCATCTACAGTGCATGATATCATCCAAAGATTCAGATAATCTGGAACAATCTCTGTGCGTAAGGGTCAAGGCCGGAAAACCATGCTGGATGCCCGTGATCTTCGGGCCCTTAGAGGGTACTGCATCACATGCAGGAATGCTACTGTAATGGAAATCACATTATGGGCTCAGGAATACTTCAAGAAAACATTGTCGGTGAACACAATCCATCCTGCCATTCGCCGTTGGACTGTGGCAAATTGGAAAACTGTTCTGTAGTCAGACAAATCAAAATTTGAAGTTCTTTTTGGAAAACTGGGACACCATGTCATCCGGACTATAGAGGACAAGGACAACCCAAGTTGTTATCAGCACACAGTTCAGAAGCCTGCATCTCTGATGGTATGGGGTTGCATGAGTGCATGTGGCATGAGCAGCTTACACATCTGGAAAGGCACCATCAATGCTGAAAGGTATTTCCAAGTTCTAGAAGAACATATGCTCCCATCCAGATGTCGTCTCTTTCAGGGAAGACCTTGCATTTTCCAACATGACAATGCCAGACCACATACTGCATCAAATACAACATCATGGCTGCGTAGAAGAAGGATCTGGGTACTGAAATGGCCAGCCTGCAGTCCAGATCTTTCACCCATAGAAAACATTTGGTGCATCATAAAGAGGAAGATGCGACAAAGAAGACCTAAGACAGTTGAGCAACTAGAAGCCTGTATTAGACAAGAATGGGACAGCATTCCTATTCCTAAACTTGAGCAACTTGTCTCCTCAGTCCCCAGACGTTTTTTTTTTTTCAGACTGTTATAAAATGAAGAGGGGATGCCACACAGTGGTAAACATGGCCTTGTCCCAAATTTTTTGAGATGTGTTGATACCATGACATTTAAAATCAACTTATTTTTCCCTTAAAATTATACATTTTCTCAGTTTAAACATTTGATATGTCATCTATGTTGGATTCTGAATAAAATAATGAAATTTGAAACTTCCACATCATTGCATTCTGTTTTTATTCACAATTTGTACAGTGTCCCAACTTTTTTAAAATCGGGTTTGTATATATATATATATATATATATATACTGTATATATATAAATATACAGTATATACATGAACAATAATGGCATCCCTGTCTTAGTCCATAGGGTTCAATATTGAGTTGGCCTGCCCTTTGCCGCTATAACAGCTTCAACTCTTCTGGGAAGGCTGTCCACAAGGTCAAAGTAATGATATACTGTATATACACTATATTGTCAAAAGTATTGGGGCTCCTGCCTTTTCATGCACATGAACGTTAATGGCATTCCAGTCTCTGTAAGGTTCAGTATTGGAGGGAACACCCTTTGCAGCTATACCAGCTTCAACTCTTCTGGGAAGTCTGTCCACAAGGTTAGGAGTGTGTCAATAAGAATGTTTGACCATTCTTCCAGAAGCACATTTGTGAGGTTAGGCACTGATGTTGGAGAGAAGTCCTGGCTCGCAGTCTCAGCTCATCCCAAAGGTATTATATGGGGTTGAGGTCAGGACTATGTTCAGGTCAGTCAAGTGCCTTCACCCAAAACTCTCTCATCCATGTCTCTATGAACCTTGCTTTGTGCACTAGTCCAAATCATTTAGTGGAGGGGGATTATGGGGTGGGTTTGTTTTTCAGAGGTTGGGTTTGACCCCTTTAGTTCCAGTGCAGAGAACTCTTAGGCATCAGCATACCAAGACATTTTGGACTAGTTCATGTTCCCAACTTTGTTGGAACGGTTTGAGATTGCCCCTTCCTGTTCCAACAAGACTTCAAACCAATGCACAAAGAAAAGTTCATAAAGATATGGATGAGTGAGTTTAAGGTGGAGGAACTTGACTGGCTTAAACAGAGACCTTACCTCAACCCGATAGAACACCTTAGGGATGAACTAGAACAGAGACTGCGAGCCAGGCCTTCTTGTCCAAAATCAGTGCCTGACCTCACAAATGCCCTTCTGGAAGCATGATCAAACATTCCCATAGACACACTCCTAACCTTGTGGATAGACTTCCCAGAAGAGTTGAAGCTGGTATAGCTGCAAATAGTGTTCCCTCCAATACTGAACCTTACAGAGACTGGAATGCCATTAACGTTCATGTGCATGAAAAGGCAGGAGCCCCAATACTTTTGACAATATAGTGTATAGTATATCATTCTTTACTTTGGCCAGTCCACATTACAAGTAGTGCTATGGAAATTGCAAAATATGATACTTTTCACAATTAATTTTAAGTTGAAATGAACTACTGCTGACTGAAGATAAAGTGCAGTTCAAATGAAGCATCTATTTTACAATGTGATACACGGCAAAACAAAACTACATGCAAACAAGCACTGTATTCTAATATCCAATGGTTTCTTGAAACATTCTTCAATAAACTTATTGTATAGGTGACTGTAGAGCTAACACTTATTAACCACTTCAGCTCCGGAAGGTTTTACCCCCCTTAATGACCAAGCCATTTTTTTGTGATACAGCACTGCGTTGCTTTAACTGAAAATTACGCGCTCGTGCAACACTGTACCCAAATAAAATTGATGTATTTTTTTCTCACAAATAGAGCTTACTTTAGGTGGTATTTGATCACCTCTGTGTTTTTTTTATTTTTTGCGCTATAAACAATAAAACTAACCACAATTTTGAAAAAAAAACAACAATATTTTTTACTTTCTGCTATAAAACATTTACCTTTTGATAATCACTTTTGATGAAACGCGTCAGTCTTTTGCTTTATGCAGCCAGGAATTTTTAATATCACGTTGTCTCACTTGGGACTATTTTATTCACATTAATTACTGTATTTGTTTAAATATATATCTCCATTGAGTATATATTTTTTTTCATAGCGCTGCACGTTATTTTTATTTTATTCCATTCCCATTAAAAAAATGTATCAAATTTTTTCATCAATTTAGACCAATATGTATTCTGCTACATATTTTTGGTAAAAAAGAAAATCCTAATAAGTGTATATTAATTGGTTTGTGCAAAACCATCTACAACTTATGGGAAACATTTATGGACTTTTTATTTTCTTTAATTGTTTTTACTAGCAATGGCAGCGATCAGTGATTTTTAGCGGGACCACAACATTGAAATCTGACACTAAGTGACACTTTTTAGGGACCAGTGACACCAATACAGTGATCAGTGCTAAAAATAAAAGCACTGTAACTGTATAAATTACACTGGCAGGGAAAGGGTCAACACTAGGGGTGATCAAGGGGTTAAGTGTGCTCCTAGGGAGTGTTTTATAACTGTACTGGGACTGAATGTACTAGAGGAAAAAAGAGATCTGTGTTTCAGCTTAGCTGAAACACAAATCTCTCTCTTCCTCTGTGACAGGGCAGCGTTCTGCCTTGTTTACAAAGGCACACCGCCGTTCTGTCATTCCTTGGAACGATCAGCGGGTCTCAATGGCCATGGCGGCTACCGGGCCCGCTGATTGGCTCCCGCTGTGTCCAATCACATTAACTGCGGTGCTACAGCGGCGTGTGCACCCCTGGAAACCCGTGCATGAAATCCCGTACATGTACGTGCTTTTGCACAGTTGTGCCACCCTGTATACATGCGGTGGGTGGTCCGGAAGTGAAGCAAAAAATAGGGGGGGCAAGTGGGACTTTAGATGAGTACGGCTAGACACCGGGGCTGGACACTGTTTATAAATAGAGATAAATAAACAAAAATATATAACATATCCATGTATTGCATATAAATATAGAAATAAAATGTCGAATTTTCATTGGTAAATACATGACTTTATTGTGAAAGCGATTGCTCCGTGGGTGCTCCGTCTGGCACCCACGGAGCAATCGCTTTCACAATAAAGTCGTGTATTTACCAATGAAAATTCGACATTTTATTTCTATATTTATATGCAATACATGGATATGTTATATATTTTTGTTTATTTATCTCTATTAGTGTTGAGCGAACACGGACTGTATTATTCGTGTTCGTACCGAATAATTGGATTTTTTTTACCCGAACACGGACACGGACACTTTACTGTATGTTCGGGTAAAAATCCGTGTTCGGTCGTTTTATTTCCGGGTTTTGCATGCTTTGGCGCTCTTTTGATGGCGGGCTTTCAACAGCCAATCAACAATCGTTTAACTGGTGTGCCTTAAGCCATCCCAGCCATGCCTGCAAATGTCTTAGTAGCTGTGATTGGCCGTCTGAAGCATGTGACCAAGTCTTTATAAGTTCGAGGCAGCCGCCGCAGCAGCGTCATTCTGCTGCTTAGCTAAGGGACAGAGCACACATCAATGTGCTGGCTGCTGATTAGGGAAAGATAGGCAGGAAAAAACCATTTGTGTCCGGATAGAATTGAGGGACAGGTCGGAGTGTTTAGGCAGGGCGAGTTGTAGGCATTTTAGGGATAGAGTCTGCTGAATTATAGGGTCAGTGTCTTCTACAAACTACAATCGATATTGCTGTGTGGGGGGTGGGGTGAATCTGCACTCAATCCTGATCTACGATCTCTTCTCAATCCTGTTAGGGACAGAGTCTGCTGAATTTTAGGGAAACTGTGTTCTACAAACTACAATCGATATTGCTGTGTGGTGTGGGATTGGAGATAGGCAGGTGTCAGTGATCCACATCCATTTTTCTGTGTGTGAGCTGCAGTGAACACAATCTTTTTGGGCTGCAGTGAACACAATCTTTTTGGGCTGCAGTGAACACAATCTTTTTGGGCTGCAGTGAACACAATCTTTTTGGGCTGCAGTGAACACAATCTTTTTGGGCTGCAGTGAACACAATCTTTTTGGGGTGCAGTGAACAAAATCTTTTTGGGGTGCAGTGAACACAATCCTTTTTGGTGTGCAGTGAACACAATCTTTGTGGGGTGCAGTGAACAAAATCCTTTGTGGGGTGCAGTGAACACAATCTTTTTGGGGTGCAGTGAACAAAATCCTTTTTGGGGTGCAGTGAACAACATCCTTTTTGGGGTGCAGTGAACACAATCTTTTTGGGGTGCAGTGAACAAAATCCTTTGTGGGGTGCAGTGAACACAATCTTTTTGGGGTGCAGTGAACACAATCTTTTTGGGGTGGAGTGAACAACATCCTTTTTGGGGTGCAGTGAACAAAATCCTTTTTGGGGTGCAGTGAACAAAATCATTTTTGGGGTGCAGTGAACACAATCTTTTTGGGGTGCAGTGAACACAATCTTTGTGGGGTGCAGTGAACACAATCTTTTTGGGGTGGAGTGAACAACATCCTTTTTGGGGTGCAGTGAACAACATCCTTTTTGGGGTGCAGTGAACACAATCTTTTTGGGGTGCAGTGAACACAATCTTTGTGGGGTACAGTGAACAGAATCTTTGTGGGGTGCAGTGAACACAATCTTTGGGGGGTACAGTGAACACAATCTTTTTGGGGTGCAGTGAACACAATCTTTGTGGGGTGCAGTGAACACAATCTTTTTGGGGTGGAGTGAACAAAATCATTTTTGGGGTGCAGTGAACAACATCCTTTTTGGGGTGCAGTGATCAAAATCCTTTTTGGGGTGCAGTGAACACAATCTTTTTGGGGTGCAGTGAACAAAATCCTTTGTGGGGTGCAGTGAACAGAATCTTTGTGGGGTGCAGTGAACACAATCTTTGGGGGGGTACAGTGAACACAATCTTTTTGGGGTGCAGTGAACACAATCTTTGTGGGGTACAGTGAACAGAATCTTTGTGGGGTGCAGTGAACACAATCTTTGGAGGGTACAGTGAACACAATCTTTTTGGGGTGCAGTGAACACAATCTTTGGGGGGTACAGTGAACACAATCTTTTTGGGGTGCAGTGAACACAATCTTTGTGGGGTGCAGTGAACACAATCTTTGGGGGGGTACAGTGAACACAATCTTTTTGGGGTGCAGTGAACAACATCCTTTTAGGGTGCAGTGAACACAATCTTTGTGGGGTGCAGTGAACAACATCCTTTTAGGGTGCAGTGAACACAATCTTTGTGGGGTACAGTGAACAGAATCTTTGTGGGGTGCAGTGAACACAATCTTTGGGGGGTACAGTGAACAGAATCTTTGTGGGGTGCAGTGAACACAATCTTTGGGGGGTGCAGTGAACACAATCTTTGTGAGGTGCAGTGAACACAATCTTTGTGGGGTGCAGTGAACACAATCATTGTGGGGTGCAGTGAACTCAATCTTTGTGGGGTACAGTGAACACAATCTCATACTTCTGAAGATTTGAGGGTGCTGCCTGTTCCATACTCCCCCTACTCCTCATCTAGCCTTTTAGGGGTACAAACAATAGTAATTGGGGCCTAGTGTGGTTGTGTACGTGTGATATACATACACTTTTTTTGGATCATATTTTCTATTCCGCTATTTAATCAAAAACCTTTGGGGATCAGTTAAATTGGGGGATAGTCTGTGTTGGTACGTGTGAGAGAGATCCACCTTTCCAAGTTGTTGGGGTTCATCTCATACTTCTGAAGGTTTGAGGGTGCTGCCTGTTCCATACTCCCCCTACTCCTAGCCTTTTAGGGGTACAAACAATAGTAATTGGGGCCTAGTGTGGTTGTGTACGTGTGATATACATACACTTTTTTTGGATCATATTTTCTATTCCGCTATTTAATCAAAAACCTTTGGGGATCAGTTAAATTGGGGGATAGTCTGTGTTGGTACGTGTGAGAGAGATCCACCTTTCCAAGTTGTTGGGGTTCATCTCATACTTCTGAAGGTTTGAGGGTGCTGCCTGTTCCATACCCCCCCTACTCCTCATCTAGCCTTTTAGGGGTACAAACAATAGTAATTGGGGCCTAGTGTGGTTGTGTACGTGTGATATACATACACTTTTTTTGGATCATATTTTCTATTCCGCTATTTAATCAAAAACCTTTGGGGATCAGTTAAATTGGGGGATAGTCTGTGTTGGTACGTGTGAGAGAGATCCACCTTTCCAAGTTGTTGGGGTTCATCTCATACTTCTGAAGGTTTGAGGGTGCTGCCTGTTCCATACTCCCCCTACTCCTCATCTAGCCTTTTAGGGGTACAAACAATAGTAATTGGGGCCCAGTGTGGTTGTGTACGTGTGATATACATACACTTTTTTTGGATCATATTTTCTATTCCGCTATTTAATCAAAAACCTTTGGGGATCAGTTAAATTGGGGGATAGTCTGTGTTGGTACGTGTGAGAGAGATCCACCTTTCCAAGTTGTTGGGGTTCATCTCATACTTCTGAAGGTTTGAGGGTGCTGCCTGTTCCATACCCCCCCTACTCCTCATCTAGCCTTTTAGGGGTACAAACAATAGTAATTGGGGCCTAGTGTGGTTGTGTACGTGTGATATACATACACTTTTTTGGGATCATATTTTCTATTCCGCTATTTAATCAAAAACCTTTGGGGATCAGTTAAATTGGGGGATAGTCTGTGTTGGTACGTGTGAGAGAGATCCACCTTTCCAAGTTGTTGGGGTTCATCTCATACTTCTGAAGGTTTGAGGGTGCTGCCTGTTCCATACCCCCCCTACTCCTCATCTAGCCTTTTAGGGGTACAAACAATAGTAATTGGGGCCTAGTGTGGTTGTGTACGTGTGATATACATACACTTTTTTTGGATCATATTTTCTATTCCGCTATTTAATCAAAAACCTTTGGGGATCAGTTAAATTGGGGGATAGTCTGTGTTGGTACGTGTGAGAGAGATCCACCTTTCCAAGTTTTTGGGGTTCATCTCATACTTCTGAAGATTTGAGGGTGCTGCCTGTTCCATACCCCCCCTACTCCTCATCTAGCCTTTTAGGGGTACAAACAATAGTAATTGGGGCCTAGTGTGGTTGTGTACGTGTGATATACATACACTTTTTTTGGATCATATTTTCTATTCCGCTATTTAATCAAAAACCTTTGGGGATCAGTTAAATTGGGGGATAGTCTGTGTTGGTACGTGTGAGAGAGATCCACCTTTCCAAGTTGTTGGGGTTCATCTCATACTTCTGAAGGTTTGAGGGTGCTGCCTGTTCCATACTCCCCCTACTCCTAGCCTTTTAGGGGTACAAACAATAGTAATTGGGGCCTAGTGTGGTTGTGTACGTGTGATATACATACACTTTTTTTGGATCATATTTTCTATTCCGCTATTTAATCAAAAACCTTTGGGGATCAGTTAAATTGGGGGATAGTCTGTGTTGGTACGTGTGAGAGAGATCCACCTTTCCAAGTTGTTGGGGTTCATCTCATACTTCTGAAGGTTTGAGGGTGCTGCCTGTTCCATACTCCCCCTACTCCTAGCCTTTTAGGGGTACAAACAATAGTAATTGGGGCCTAGTGTGGTTGTGTACGTGTGATATACATACACTTTTTTTGGATCATATTTTCTATTCCGCTATTTAATCAAAAACCTTTGAGGATCAGTTAAATTGGGGGATAGTCTGTGTTGGTACGTGTGAGAGAGATCCACCTTTCCAAGTTGTTGGGGTTCATCTCATACTTCTGAAGGTTTGAGGGTGCTGCCTGTTCCATACCCCCCCTACTCCTCATCTAGCCTTTTAGGGGTACAAACAATAGTAATTGGGGCCTAGTGTGGTTGTGTACGTGTGATATACATACACTTTTTTTGGATCATATTTTCTATTCCGCTATTTAATCAAAAACCTTTGGGGATCAGTTAAATTGGGGGATAGTCTGTGTTGGTACGTGTGAGAGAGATCCACCTTTCCAAGTTGTTGGGGTTCATCTCATACTTCTGAAGGTTTGAGGGTGCTGCCTGTTCCATACTCCCCCTACTCCTCATCTAGCCTTTTAGGGGTACAAACAATAGTAATTGGGGCCCAGTGTGGTTGTGTACGTGTGATATACATACACTTTTTTTGGATCATATTTTCTATTCCGCTATTTAATTTAACTGGGCCTCCATGCGAGACCTGTGTGCCTTGTTGCGCTGTTTTGAGTACTCCACCAACATGGCCAGTGGCAATGACGCCGTTCTCAGCTTAACTATCCCACTTCTATGCCTCCTTGAAAAAACAATTCGGGCGATGATGGAAGAGGATGTGGCACAGGATGAGGAGGAGGAGGAGGATGAAGAGGTAACATTTCCAAGGCTTTCAGGGCAGTCATTCGCAAGGGGCTCCGAGGGTGGGTTCCTGCACACGCAAACGCCAGGGACGCAATTGTCCAGCAGGGGCACAGTTCTGGAGGATGAGGAGGATGAGGAGGAGGAGGAGCTGGAGGAGGAGATGGAACCATGTTCACAGCAGGGTGGCACCCAGGCCAGCTCATGGCCATCACTGGTGCGTGGCTGGGGGGATACAGAGGACACGGACGATACACCTCCCACAGAGGACAGCCTTTCGTTGCCTCTGGGCAGCCTGGCACACATGAGCGATTACATGCTGCAGTGTCTCCACAACGACCGCCGAGTTGCCCACATTCTAACTTGTGCTGATTACTGGGTGGCCACGCTGCTGGATCCCCGTTACAAGGACAACGTACCGTCCTTAATTCACTCACTGGAGCGCGATCGCAAGATGCGCGAGTACAAGCGCACGCTGGTAGACGCCATGCTGCTGGCATTCCCATCTGACAGCGGGGCCACAGTGGAAGCACAAGGCAGAGGAGGAGGAGGAGGAGGTCGCCAACGCAACCAGGGCACCGCCAGCACCTCAGAAGGCAGGGTTAGCATGGCCGAAATGTGGAAAAGCTTTGTCAGCACGCCACAACAAACAGCAGCACCAGCAGCTCAGATGGAACGTCTTAGCAGGAGGCAGCATTTTACCAACATGGTGGAGCAGTATGTGTGCACACGCCTACATGTAGTGAATGACGGGTCTGCCCCCTTCAACTTCTGGGTCTCCAAATTGGGCACATGGCCTGAGCTTGCCCTTTACGCCTTGGAGGTGCTGGCGTGCCCTGCAGCCAGTGTATTATCTGAACGGGTATTTAGCACGGCTGGGGGCGTTATAACAGACAAGCGCAGCCGCCGGTCCAGAGACAATGTGGACAAGCTCACGTTCATTAAAATGAACCAGGCATGGATCCCACGGGACTTTTCCGTACCTTATGCAGAATAGCAATGGATACCGACCTTACCCACCCATTGTTCCATTTTTGCTCTTTCTCACTCTTTTGGGGTGTACCCTCATTTAAAATTTTTGAAAAGAAGCAGTGTTGGCTACCTCGTCCTCCTCCTCAGGGCCAGATTAATGTAGGGGCTATTGGAGCTGCAGCTCCAGGCCCCTACCTTTTATATAGGCCCCGGGTTGGCCATATTCACTGTTACCGCTCTTCTGTCACTTGTAAACACAGAAGTCTGGCTTCTATGCTCGCTTCCCCAGGCAGCACCCTCAGAACCTCCCCACACAGCGTGAAGGCCGGACAAGGAGGGACAGTTGGCGATGCATGGATGTGTTTATGGGCTTCAGAGACAGCATCCCATGTTGAATTAGGCATGCATGGCTGCACCCTTCCTCCTCTGGGTGCATGGCAAGGCACGGCCCTTAAGGCCCTTCAAAATCCTCAGCACCAAGCCCATGATGCTGTTAATCCGGCCCTGGTCCTCCTCCACCGCCGCTTCCACCTACACCGCCCATAGGTGTGCGCAGCCTATTGCATTAAGGTGTGCACCCCAAAGTTGAAATACACATGCATGTGTTTGCCAGCAGGGAGAGTAATGTATCGGGGCCATGTACCTGTAGGCAAGGAGAAATAGAGCAGAGCAGGTCCCAGGGAGATCTTTCCCATCTCCTCACTGGCAATGCTATGTGCCCTAGGTGATTAGGGTGTGCCCAGGCACACCCAGCACACCCTGTGCGCACGCCTATGTCACCGCCACATCCACCACCACCTCAACCTCCCTCCTACTCCATATGGGCCTCGTCCTTCAGAGATGAAGAAGAACATTGTTTTATTTTTCTGTTTTTTTTTGTTGTTTTAAGTTATTTCCCTATCCACATTTGTTTGCAGAGCACTTGCCATGCTCTTAATTACGTTTTGCTGCCATTTGCAGCACTCTAGCCCTTTCCTTTGGTGTTTTAGAGCCATTTTAGTGCCTTAAAGTTCGGGTCCCCATTGACTTCAATGGGGTTCGGTGTCCGGGAAAAGTTCGGTAAAAGTCCGGGACACGGACCCGGACTTTTTTTTAAAGTTCGGCCGAACCCGTCGAACACGGACATCTAGGTGTCCGCTCAACCCTAATCTCTATTTATAAACAGTGTCCAGCCCCGGTGTCTAGCCGTACTCATCTAAAGTCCCACTTGCCCCCCCTATTTTTTGCTTCATATGTTCAGGGATGGAGATTAGCTAGACACTCTATCAAGAACACACATTGGCAGATCCACTTCCTTTTGTGGTCCGGAAGTGGTTAAAAGTAAAGAAAATAGCTTGATATATATATCCTTCCAGTGTGATTTACTGAATCAGGGACACCATTCAAAGGCACAGTGTTTTTGGGTGCATGCTGAAGAATATTCTTTTTTTTACATCCCCATGGCAATTCCCATTTCCCAATCCACTTTTTAAATTGAAAACGGCCAGAATAAAATTGCAAGATTTTGCTCCCATATGCTTCAACAGAGTTCAGCAATATGTGAGGGACTTCCTGCTGCATTTGTCAAGCCTCCTGCAGGTGAAGCTTTGCTTGCTTCACTTATCCCTAGTTAGGACTTTAGAACACAAACCTCTCTCATCATCATCATAACATAGGGTGAAGGGGTTCTGTTGCTCACAAAAATAAATTGGTCAGGGTCCAGAGAGAATAAAAATACTTGAGATAACACTCTGGAGTGCTCAGGTTCTTGACACCTCAATGGATTTCTGACAAACCAAAAGGGAGCAAATAGGAAAAGTACATACACTTTAAAAATAACTATTTTTTCAATACAAATTAAAATTAGTATTATATTTGTATTTATGAACACAAAAAAAATAGTTGTAGCTAACCTGTTGTGTGCATACATATTAATACAGTATATAGGACTAACATAAATAATTGCACAGCTTTTTAGTTAATTTTATATAACACATTTTTGTTCCTACTGACATCAATGGGTCCCCAGTCCTTTTTTTATTACTTTTTTTTCTTCTAAATTCATGCTGTTAATGATTTCTATCTTGTGCGCTATAGGATTTCTCAATGACTTGAATAAAAGTCTATTTGGAAAATCTGCCATTCGTGAACAGGCAGCATATGGCTGAAGAATATGGAGCAGAACCTTCCAATAACTATACTGCAGAATAGTCAGTAAATACCCTGACCCACTCCACCCTCTTTGCATAGAAGTAATTCACCTTTAAGAACATTTCTTGACAGCATGACTCTCATATGAATATGAGACTACCAACCATGGAACATTTTAAATGTGAATGCAAAATTGCATTTAAATGAGATAAGTTGTAAATAAAAGAAAAGATACTAGGTTCAACGCATGAAGCTAACGAGCCTGGATATGAAATTATTTTTTTCAAAAACATTACATTTTTTTAGGCTAATGAAATTTGAAAATACATTTTAAATAATGAAATAATAAAATCCTTACCTTTTGTATGAAAGGTTGATTCTATTATGCTGATACTTTGGTAAGAAGTATTGAAAGTATTCTGTAACAAACTTTAAAAAACTGTAAAAATACAATTAAACAGATCAGGTAAAAAAATAAATAAATAATAAATAAATAAAAAAAAAAAATTATACAAATAATCCTGTGTTTTTCTTGACTAAACATTTGATTTTGCTTCAGAATCACTTAGGGCATAGATGTGGTCCTTTTCTAAACCTCAGACAAAAAATATTGATTAAACACATTTGAATTTCAGTACCTATTTACAATAAAACTGGCTATGTTGTGTGACATGAGACATAATTGTACTCTGTACATTATATTTATGTACCAGATGGACCGGTGATCATTTGAATAACATCCAAGCAATAAGTTTTGTTTGAATCATTTAGCCAGCTGGCTGGAAGTTTAAACTTGAACATTTTTCAAGTGTATCCAATATTCCAGCTGGTACTTTTCTACTATGAAAAATATCAAATAGGGCTTTAATTGTCATTGGTCACACAGAATTAGCATATCTTCCCAAGTACTTGAGCTTGCCAAATAATAATTTTCTGTAATAATTAAATATGGTGTAAACATGCCTTCACTGATTTGACTATTGTATACTGCTATTTTTTTGTTTCCTAAAGAATAAAATCTTACTCTACCAGCCAAGACTATTAACTAAAATTACCAACATGCTTGTTTATGGTATCAACAATGACACAAAAGTCAAACTTGACTGTAAATGAAAGCTGATCTGTAAGTAATTGTTGTAAATTTATTAATGTATGCATATTGAGCTGGCATAAATCAACATTATTATTGACAGCTGACAATGCACTTCATTAATCAAGATTTCACTTTGAGCTTGCAAAGCATACTTATACAACTTCTCATAATAGTGTACCTGCTTTGAGATGTTTGCATTCTACCAAAGAATTTAATTCAGGTTGTTGGAAAATGTGGCATTGCAAGCTAGTGTCTTAAAGATGCATTTACTGCCCTCCTAGCCCTCAACATTTTAAAACAAAAGAGATCATTTTTTAAAACCTTGTTTAGTTTCTTAAACTGTCCATACACATGTCATTTCAAACGTTATCAGCAGACAATCACATAGCATACATATTCACTATTATATACCACTCCATAGTGTTTTCCATATTTCTTTACAGGGTCAAAGGCCAAATAAATTTCCATTATTATTTAAAGTTTTTACTCTTCCAGTGTTCTCTCTTGTAGTCTTGAAGATGTTTTAGTGGTCATTGTGGAATTAATACACACTGCTGTAAATCCTAACATTGGCTTATATCAGTTGTGCATTTTGTATATGCTTAATTGTTTCGAAGGTGACCCGTGCATTACCAATATTAAAGTGGAGTTCAACCCTAAAAATAATTTTTTGCTTGTCCGCTTGCTTTAAAGCGGTAG
The DNA here is from genome assembly GCF_965119305.1 of Pelophylax lessonae. Classification (NCBI taxonomy): domain Eukaryota; kingdom Metazoa; phylum Chordata; class Amphibia; order Anura; family Ranidae; genus Pelophylax; species Pelophylax lessonae. The sequence continues at coordinate 298,692,573 of NC_138772.1, forward strand.
TATACTGCTTTTTTCCACGTTTAACTACAGGTAAGCCTATAATAAGGCTTACCTGTAGGTACAATTAATTTCTCCTAAACCGGCACGGTTTAGGAGATATTTGCAGTGCATGCAGCCACTCACGCGAGTGGCGCATGCGCTCTGAAGGTCTGGAAGACCTTCAGCTTCCCTTGCCGGGAGCTTGCTGGAAAATGACTCCCGCGCGCACGCGTGGGAGTGACGTCATCGCGGCTTCGGCCAATCACAGCGCTGGAGCCGCCAAACCCGGAAGAGACGCCGTGGGATCATGTCAGCGCCCGCAGCGGTGTCCGTGCCGGGGCTTCTTTCTAAGGTAAGTAATACTAGCTCATTATGCCTTTGTCTTGAAGGTTTTTTTTTTATTTTTTTTTATTTTAGGTTTACAACCGCTTTAAAGTACCTGAAAAAAAATTGGATAATGACAACTTTTTTTCTTTTCACTTACCTTGTTTTTAATGCAAATATACTGACCTTCCTTCCTCTTCCTCCCTCTGCGGACACGGCCGCCCACGTCACTTCCTCCTTAGCATTACGTCCTGGGAGATGAGGGTCATCAATCCCAGGATGCAATGGGAACGGCCGGCCGCTATTCAGAATGTCGATCGCAATCTACAGCACATGCGCGAGATTGCAATCAACATTCTAGGTAGCCAGTTCCAGGAAGAAGGACACAGCGGGGGACACAGCAGCTTCAGACGCCCACAACGGAGATGGCCGCGCTCTGCAATCAATTTTAAAGGTAAACATTTATCTTTATTTGTTTACTGTAATGACCTGTAATGTGGGGTTAGTGTTAGGGTAATTAGGGTTAGATTAGGATTAGGGGGGTATTTTTATCTAAAAAAGTTGTATGTGGCCGAAACTCCGCTTTAAAAAGATTAATAACAGCTAGATTGCTATAAAAGCAAAATCTAGGTGTTTAGTAGGACTTTAAAGAGGAAATGTAATTTAAAATATTATAAAGTAGGGTTCACAATCACTACTTTTGAGAGTGGAACCCCTGTCCTGCTGCATTGTCACACCAGCATCTCTCCCCTTAAAGCAAGACCAGGCAAAGTTGTTTTTTTGTTTTGTTTTGTTTTTAATGTATGTATGTTTTTCCTACAGTTGTTGCAGCAGGGCAAAGCAATTCTCTTAGTCTGTATGCTTTGTAATTAACCACTTCCATACAGGGCAGTTACACCCCCTTCCTGCCCGTGCCAATTTTCAGCTTTTAGCACTGTTGCATTTTGAATGACTATTGCGTGGTCATGCAACACTGTACCTAAACTAAATTTGTCATTTTTCCCCACAAATAGAGCTTTCTTTTGGTGGTATTTGAACACCGCAAGGCTTTTTCTTTTTTGATAAACAAATTAAAAAATACCAAAAAGTTTGAAAAAAAAAAAGTTTTTTCTGTTTAGGTTATAAAATTTTGTAAATAAATATGTTTTTTCCTGCACTGATGAGCACTGATGAGGCCGCACTGGCAGGCACCAATGAGGAGGCACTGATGGGGTGGCACTGATGATGAGACACTAATATGCAGCACTGATGGGCACTGATAGGCGTCACTAATAGGTAGCACTGATATGCAGCATTGATGGGCACTGATAGGTGGCACTGATGGGCACTGATAGGTCACACTGATAGGCAATGATGGGTGGCACTGATAGTTAGCAATGATGGGCACTGGTGGGTGGCACTGATAGATGGCAATGATAGTCAGCACTGTTTAGGAGGGCACTAACAGACTCACTGAACACTAATTGGCATCCCTGGTGGCATGGGTGGGCATCCCTGGTGGCCATGGGTGGGCATCCCTGGTGGCCATGGGTGGGAAATCCCTGGTGGCTCTAGTGGCATTCCCCACTGCACTGGTAATCAATGCTCTGATTACCAGCACAGACCCCCCTACCCCCTCGTCAGGAGAGCCACCGATCGGCTCTCCTCTACTTTACCTGTCAGGCGCAAACTGAGGAAAGCCAATCAACGGCACTTCCTGTTTACTATGTGCCCAGATGGGATTGGACACGGCTGATCACATTGTAAAGAGCCTACATCATAGGCTCTTTACCGGGATCAGAGATGTGGTGTGTCAGAGTGACACACCGCACCATCGATCGCCGCTCTGCGCACCCCCTGGGGGTGTGCAGAGCAGCCTATCCTGCTGGACGTCATATGATGCCCAGCCGGGATGGGACAACCACTTTGTAGCCGTCATTTTACTATATGACGGTCGGGAAGTGGTTAACAGATATTTAACTCATACCTGGACTAACCTTGCATCCACAACATGACAACATCTCAATCTCAAGAGTTAATTACACACTGGTAAAGTGGCCTGTTATAGTTTGCCAACTAAGTATTTTCTTTTTGACCCCTAGGTATCCAACACCTCTCAGTCCTTGTACTGCTTTATTTAATACACTAAATACATTTTTTCCCTTCCTCATTTTCAGCTTTTCTGCTCTTGCTACCTGAATATCAACATATTAAGGATGTGAATTATGCGATTTTAGGACGTTTATTCATCAAATAACACTTTTCTGGGTACAATATAATGCAATGTCACTGGCCCACATACTCTTTGCTCTACTAATAAATATTATTACAATGCTGACAACCCACCGTGATCCCCCTCCCTCTTGTAAGTTTATCTAAGTATTTTGCTATCCCACTTATTAGCTTACAGAACAGATATTGCAAGTGAAAGATTTCTATCTGCTTACAGATTGTTTGACAGTTTGGTATAAAAATAATGTTTAGATAATTAGACTATCAGGAGAAAAGTGCTACATCATTTTAGTAGCAATGCACTAGTGAATCGGTGATTGATTTATGTGCAATGTCGACACCAACCCTAAACTCCTCTCCTCTTGAAAGCCTAAGTAACGCACTATCCTACCTATTAGCCTACTGGACAGATACTGTCATTAAAAGCCTGTTTTCATCTTACAGATCACAAGATAATTTGGATATTTTAGTAGAAAAACAGCGTTTTGATAATTGGATTATCAGTAATGGACAAGAGTTACACAATTTTAGTAGCAATGCATTAGTGAAAATGTTTTTTATTTATATAACTAGAGTTGTTCTTTAATTGTAGATACTATATGATTCTTTTTTTTTTTTGCAGAATTTAAAAAAATTCCCAACACTAAGCACCCATATACATATTTCAGGGCAATAAAACATCTCTTTTCTTACTGTAAATCAGTGATTCTTCGAGTCTCTAATATATAAACTCTTATGGGAAAAGCAGTCATTACTTTTCTTCCTATGACTATGACCTAACATTTCTGACCATAATCTGAAAAGAGAGAGAAAAAAAAAAACATTTAAACCTCTTTTTTTTTAGATGTGCTTGCAGAACAGCTCAGTATAAATCATCCTTTCCTATGGGCAATGATGATCTGAGGTCTGCCCTGAATGATTGTTGCTTGTATATTTTAAGATTCATTGGCACTGACCTTCAGTCTTATGACATTATGTATAATAAAAAATGAAGGACATGCCAGCATTATTAATCATTATAAGTTGCCCATTCCACAGGGTATACAAAGTGTTCACTATGACAGTAACAGTGTTCTGCATGCTATTTACAAAACTATGAACATTATATGGGAATTGAAAAAATAAATAAAAACACCCACTTGTCTTTTACAGCGAGATTTAAAATAGTCCCATGTTTATTGTATTTACCAGCTTTAAGAAAGAACATATTAAAAACAGATTTTAATATTTAAATTACACACTGTGCCATGTAATTAATTAAACAACACAAAAAATCCCCATGTACCATATCCAGATAGTCAGCACAAAAAGTATAATCAAACTGTTTGAAAAGTTTAAGTTAAACAAAGTTTTTCGTTGTATTAATTTGCAATTACAATTTGTGTTGGAAACTGTAAAACTAACCAAATATCCAGCCTTTTGCAACTGAAACCCTTCCAAAATCACCAGAAAATGGCCCATCCGTTAGTAAATCTTCTCTAGACCTACAGAAGCAAGTAACCCTAGCAGAACAAAAAAAGGCAAATACCCTAATTTAAAATTAGCACCTATGTTGGAGTATATATATCAATGGCTAAATGAAGGGGAGGAGTACGTGGAAGCAGCCCATTCCTCTCTAACCACTTTAGCCCCAGCCCTATTTCGGACACTTTTTGTTCACAAGTTAAAACCAGTATTTTTTCCTAGAAAACTACTTAGAACCCCCAAACATTATATATATTTTTTTAGCAAAGACTCTGGAGAATAAAATGTCGGTCATTGCAAAATTTTTTGTCACGCGGTATTTGCGCAGCGGTCTTTAAAACGCCATTTTTTTGGAAAAAATTTGAAAAATCACATTTCACTGCATTTAAAAAATACTAAACAGTAAAGTTAGCCCATTTTTTTTGTATATTGTGAAAGATGATGTCACGCAGAGTAAATAGATACCAAACATGTTACGGTTTAAAATTGCGCCCCCCCGTGGGATGGCGACAAACTACGGTCAATAGAGATCTCAATCTGCGACGCTTTAAATTTATTTAACGGTTACCAGTTTAGAGTTAGTGTGTAGCTCTTTTTTTTTAATTATTGCCCACGCTCTGGCGATCGCGGCGATACCTCACATGTGTGGTTTGAACAGCGATTTCATTTGCGGCTCGACTTGCGTATACGTTTTTTTTTGTGCGCGAGCTAACGGTGACGGGGACGGCTAAATTTTTTTTTTTTTTTTTCCTATTTATTTTTTCTTTTTTTTTAAACTTTATTACAGGTTTTTTTAAAAAAAAAAAAATCTGATCACTTTTATTGCTGTCACAAGCAATGTAAACATCCCTGGTGACAGCAATATGTCGTGACAGGTACACTTTATGGAGGGATCGAGGGTCTAAAAGACCCTAGACCCCTCCACTACACTTCCCTGTATGCAAAACGCCAAAAACGGCATTTTTGCATACAGCCGTTTTTCAAATCTGCCGCCTTTTGCAGCACAGTAACCCGGAAGTGACGTCATGGACGCCGCCTCCGGGTTACGTCATCGGAGACCCGATCGATGCCGTTTCCGGCATTCATCGGGACTCCATCCAGCCGGCGGACGTGCCGGCTGGGTGCTCGGGGCTCCCGGTGGGACGGTAGCCCCGAGCAAAGCCGCGGAAGGCGGCGGGAGGGGGGGGACGTCCCCTCCCGCCCCCCCGGGTAACGATCGAGCGGCTCCCGAGCCGCATCGATCGTTACCGACGGAAAGCCGACCGTCGGCTTCAAACAACGGTACCGGGATGATGCCTCTAGCTAGAGGCATCATCCTGGTATAACCACTCAGTCAGCCGACGTAGAGGTTACGTGACTGGTAGTAAAGTGGCTAAAGGTGCAGGGACACACCAGAAGCCCAGTAGAGCACTATGGCAGCTGAAGGCCTCTGAAGTGTCTCTGCAGAGCTGGAATTCTGGTATATCCCTGCACCTTTAAAGAGGAATGGGCTGCCTCCAGGCATACATGCCCTTAATGTATCAATTGCTTTATATGCTCTAACATGGAGTCACTCAAAGATTGAAGTTAGAACCAAACTTTGCAGAGGTGCCTTAACCACTTGCCTACTGGGCACTTTTACCCTCTTCCTGACCAGGCCAGATTTTAGCTTTCAGTGCTGTCCCACTTTGAATGACAATTGCCGGACCATGCTACACTGTATCCTTATGAGATTTTTTTTACACAAATAGATCTTTCTTTTGGTGGTATTTAATCACCGCTGGGTTTTTAGTTTTTTGCTAAATAAACACAAAAAGACTGAAAATTGCGAAAAAAAAAGTAAAACGTTTTTTCATAGTTTAGTTTTACAAAGAGGTAATTGTATTCATTAACTGATGTGCTCTGATGAGGCTGCACTGATGGGCACTGATAGGCTGCACTGATGGGCACTGATAGGCTGCACTCATGAGGCAGGACTGGTGGGCACCGATGAAGTTGTACTGGTAGGTGACAATGAGGAACTGATGGGCATTGATATGCAGCACTGATGGCCACTGATTGACAGAAATGATGGCCACTGATTGGCAGTACTGATGGCCACTGATTGGCAGCACTGATGGCCACTGATTGGCAGCACTGATGTTCGCTGATAGGCAGCACTGTTGGGGCTGCTCTGACAATCAGGAAACTGATAATCAGTGCCCTGATTATCAGTGCAGATGTCCCTTTCACACAAGCAAGTGTCTTTCCTCACACTGAAAGAAATGCAGATAAAAGGCTTGTGTTTACATCGTGATCAGCTGTAAATGGACACAGCTGATCATGTGGTAAAGGACCGCTGTGATTGGCTCTTTACCCCAATCTGTGATCAGCTGTGTCCCAAGGACACAGCAATCACAAAGCATGCCAACCAGGCACCACAACAGGCACCCGGCAGGTGCGATCACGGGAGGGCATCATACGACATGCCCTCCCAGTACTGGCCAACCACACTGTTGCCGCCATTTGGCTATAGCGCAGTCAGCAAGTGCTTAAAGAGAAGGTGGTGTTTCCACATATACTGTATCTGTTTTTATAGACTAGGTTCACCTTTTGAGCAGAATTTAATTTTTCATAATAAATAAAATACTTTCTGTCTTCTGTTTTAAAACATTCTTTCTGGTTAAGCCGTCCGAACACGTAGTACGTCATTTCCGGCTGCAACCTCTTCCGGCTTCCGGCTTCCGGTTACACGGGTGGAACGCACGGCCATTCGTTTGGCGTCCCGTGGGTTTGCTAAAGGCGGATTGATTCTTTTTGTTTTGTAAGTGTATCTTTTTATTGCGTGTAAAATAAACCTTTTAGAATATACTGCACGATGATGGCCCTTTTCTTTTCATGACATTGGGGAGCATCACCTGGATATTTATCTGGATATAGAGGCACAGGAGATATACAGCCTATACCTGTTGGTGATCCATAAGAGGCGGTTACCTTATCCAGCCAGTTTTTAAGGCTTTCTTTTTCAAGCTAGTTTTATGAATGTAGGTCACTGAATGGCTTAGAGCAGGGGTGTCAAACTCAATTTAATTGTGGGCCGCATCAGCATTATGGTTGCCCTCAAAGATTCGGTTATAGCTGTAAGATCAGATGTCCAGAGCACCCCACGCACCCTTACACCCTTACATGAGATGTCAAGAGCCCCCCACCATCATAAGTCAAGAGTCACCCATCCTTTCTTATATCACAATGCACCCCTTACCTTGTGCTACTGCCAGGAAGATGCAGGTGGATCTGGGAAGAAGAAAGTGCAAGGTCTGGAGGAGGACCAGAGGAGGGCTGGAGTCAGCTTACAGAGTCTGCTTAATACTGAGACCAGGGGAGCCAGAGACAAGGTGGTGTCGTGGCTGCACAGCGAGATGCAGGATCTGTAGGAGGAGTTTTGCCCTCCTCTCTGCTGCAGACAGCTGAGAAGGGGGGTTGGGCAAAGACGAGCCTTTTTACAGCAGCACAGGATCTGGCAAAGGAGTTCTGTTCACTTTGCTGCTGACTACTGAGACAGGGTGGGGCAGAGGCAAGGGGGTTGCCGCAGCTGCAGGAAAGGTGCGAGGGCCACATGAAATGGCCTGGGGGGGTGCATTCGGCCCGTGGGCCTTGTGTTTGACACCTGTGGCTTAGAGTGTCAGCTAACTGCTCTTAGCCAATCAGAGGTGCTGCTGGCTGGCCCTGCAGTAGCCTCCCAATTTAGAGAGATTTCTAAACCGGAGTCAAGATGCTGGGAGATCTGTGCTGGAACACAGACTTTGGGGTTAATCTATTTGAGAATGGTGAGCCAGTGCCAGGGACATTCTGGCACCATATCAACTTCATTTAGATTAAAATAAAGACTGGGCACTATTAGGTAATACTATAATTAAGTAAAACTTGCAACAGCTATTGGAGACCCCTGGCATTGCCCCTATTTTTCCCTAGTCAGCCAGTCCCTGCATTACCTACTGGGCTATGTCTGGTGTCTACTGGGCTATGTCTGGTGTCTGGATGATCAGGCCAATCGGGTTCATCTGGTGCTCCTCTAGCTCTGCTGTCTTCCTTACCACGTGGCTGCCTTGTACCACACAACGTTGTATTTTAAGTGCAGAGGGATTGGCTCTGCAAAGTTCTCTGCCCCTATTTCAAGACGGAATTCTGTGTAAACAGAAATCTCTCCTGCTTCCCAACAACTTGACACCAGGGTTTGCAGTAACGTCAGCCTCCTCTCATCCTTACCCCCTGATGCCGACACAGGTAAACTGCAGGGGGAGGAGAGGGAGGTTTGGTCAATAACAGTTTTAAATGTCAGTATGTGACTGTGTGTATTTGAGTGTCTGCATTTATACTTTTGTGATTGTGTGTGTCTGTATGTTTGTCTTCAACTGCATTTGCTATTATGGGTCTATGCATGTGTGTGTGGCTATGTCTATGAATGCATGTAATTGTGAGTCAATGTGATTTCGCATGCAACTGTATGTCAATGTATGTGACTGTTAGTATGATTTTGTGTCTATATATTAACCAGTTCCCGACCACCCGCCGCCTTTTTACTGCGGCAGGGTGGCTCGTACAGGCAGAACGACGTAGACCTACGTTGCTCACCTGAGAGGACCTGGGGGGCGAGCACGCCCCAATCGTCAGCGGGGAAGCCGGCACAATGTTCGGGCGGCTCCGATTGCCGCCTGACACTCTTAATCGTTCCCAGCTGAGGGAGAAGGACAGTCAGCTGTTGTAAACACAGCCAACCGTCCTTCTCCATGGGATGATCGCAGAGCCCCTGTGATCCTTCTATATAGAATCACATGTCTCTGTGATCATCTCAGAAGCCACGCCCCCCACAGTTAGAATCACTCCCCTAGGTTCACATTTAACCCCTTGATCATCTATACTGTTAACCCCTTCCCTGCCAGTGTCATTATTACAGTAACAGTGCATATTTATAGCACTGATTACTGTAGTAATGTCACTGGTACCCCCAAAAGTGTCAAAAATGTCAGTCAGGGGTCCGAACTGTCCACCGCAATGTCGCAGTCCCACAAAAAATCACAGATCGCCGCCATTACTATTAAAAAGAAAAACAATAAAAAATGACAAAAATCTTTCCCGTAGTTAATAGACATGATAACTTTTGCGCAAACCAATCAAAATATGCTTATTGTGATTTTTTTTTACCAAAAATATGTAGCAGAAAACAAATTGGCCTAAAATGTTAAAGTTTGATTTTTAATTTTTTTTTTTTTGGGAATGGTATATAGCAGAAAGTGAAAAATATTGTTTTTTTTTTTTTTTTTCAAAATTGTCACTCTTTTTTTGTTTATAACACAAAAAATAAAAATCACACAGGTGATCAAATACCACCAAAAAAAGCTCTATTTGTGGGAAAAAAAGGATGTCAATTTTCGTTTGGGTACAGCGTTGCATGGCCACGCAATTTTCCGTTAAAATAGTGCAGTGCCGAATCGCAAAATGGGGCCTGGTCATTAAAGGGGCAAATCCTTCCGGTCCAGAATTGGTTAATGTATGTCTGTATGTGTGATTGTGTGTCATTGCATGTATGACCATGTTGCTGGTTGAATAGATAGTTGCATATGTATAAATGCAAACAAAACTATAAATACATTGCTATCTGTCTAACCCTGGATTTATACCTGGACCCTGATGGTCTAGATGTATGCAAATTGAGTAATGTAATAAATATATCACTGCCATTTAATAAACTAATTATACAGAGTCATTTGTATTCTGTTACATCAATTTAAAGTTATTCAGTTGCTGTTGCATAAGCCATAAATGCAGACTACTAACCTCTGGAATCGGGACGGGTTGGTGGTTGACATACACTTGACAGGCAGCCTTTTCCCCTCTTAATCTCTCACTACTTTCCTGCTACTACTGAGCATCATCACGCAGAACCAGTATTTATCTGTCCTTCCTTAAAGTTACAGCCGGCCTGCTCTCTCCTGCAAAACAGGACCCTGCACTGCAAGCAAGGCTCTGATCCCTGTGACAGTGGGCACCACTGTGGTCAGTCTGAAATAGGGAGGTATAGAGGGATGGGTGGAAAAATTTTAATCCAATCCAAGCTAAAACCAGGGACAGACTTGGTTCAGGGACGGTGTCCTCAGTCTAGGGACTGTCCCCAAAACCGGGAATGCCAGGTCACCCTAGGCTACAGGTACAGGTAAGGCCTTCTACTAAAAATCAATGAAAGCTTTTTTTTTATGCAACAGAGGTGTATTATTGGTATTTTTGAACATAGGGGAGCTGGGATTCGTATTAAAAAAAGGTGAACCTTTAAGGCAAGTTGTTAGAGATTTTTTTTGTTTTGCTGCCTAACAGATCAGTGTGCTGGGAAACATTTATTTTTGCTAGGCAAAGCCCTTCCATGTGCACCTTACTTTGAAAGTTAGTTTAACCACTTGCCGACCAGTCACAGTATATATAGTGTGGCAGGTTGGCTCTATTGCGTAAAACGACGTACCTGTACGTCGTTTCATGCAATCGCCAGTGGGGGTGCAATTGGCGACCCACGAATGCTCCCCAGCGAGATAGTACAGCGGTCTGCAGATGTAAACAAGGCAGACCACCGTTCTGTCAGGAATAAATCAACGATCTTGTGTTCCTGCTAAGCAGGAGTATGGATCTCTGTGTTCATTCAGTCAGTCCATGCCCCACACAGTTATAAAGCATCCCCTAGGGACACACTTAACCCTTTGATTACCCCTGGTTTTAAGCCCTCCCCTGCCAGTGTCATTAGTACAGTAACAATGCATGTTCTTAGCACTGATTACTGTAATAATGTCACTGGTTCCCAAAAAAAGTGTCAACAGTGTCAGTTAGGTATTCGTTTTGTTTGCTGCAATGTCGCAGTCCCGCTAAAAATCCCTAATTGCCGCCATTTCTAGTAAAAAATATAAATACATAATAAAAAATGCCATAAAATATCCCATTGTTTGTACACGTAATACCTTTTGTGCAAACCAATCAATATACACTTATGGGGATTTTTCTTTACCAAAAATATGTAGCAGAATATATATTGGCCTAAATTGATGAAGGTATTAGATTTTTTACATTATTTTTATTGCATGTGATTTATAGCAGAAAGTAAAAATATATATATATTTTTTTTTTTCAAAATTGTCTTTTTTTTTGTTTCTAGCACAAAAAATACAAACCGCAGAGGAGATCAAATACCACCAATAGAAAGCTCTTTTTTTGGGAAAAAAAATTACATCAATTTTCTTTGGGTACACCGTTGCACTTAATTATCAGTTAAATAGCGATGTCCTGTATCGCAAAAAATAGCCTGGTCATTAAGGGGGTAAAACCTGCTGGTCCAGAAGTGGTTAAGTTGTAGCTTTAGCTAGCTGAATATTATCACTTTGTGGGGAAGAGAAGATATGTGTAACTTAGAGGGGGCCATCACATATACCATTACCTTTTCACACACTCATATTCACCAAACATACCTATGGCATTTACGGCACATTTAAGGTGTGGTTGCAAAGCATCAAAAGTGATAATTTGCATTGTTAGCCCTGTACAAATTTTAAAAAAATAAACAACACATCTCGCAGGCCATTTGAGGAGCGCTGTCTGATGCAACATGAATTCCTATGCAACACAACCAAAATGCTCATTAGTGCTATAGGCGTGTTAATGTACGTTAAGCCTGCTGTAGAATTCAACACCTTTGTTAATTAAGGACCCTTGACCCTAATAAGAAAAGGGAGCCTTGACTGTTGGGGGCATGGCCAAGACCTGAGCATCATACAAATTAGCTTGAGTTTGATTGGCTATGGGACATGAGGTGAAGGGGTGGAGTCTGAGTTCAAATAAAAGGTAGATTCTGAGGTAAAATAGTGCCTTTAACCACTTCCTTACCGCTGGACGTCATATGACATCCTGGGCTTTAAGTGGGGATATCTGAATGATGCCTGCAGCTGCAGGAATCATTCAGATATCATTTTTTTTTTTAGCCAGTGATTCCCTGTACAGTAGGAACAATCATAGCGGCTGTTAAGCCGCTTGATCATTCTTTCAGGCAGTGAGAGGGGACACCCCTCCCTCCCACTACCCTCCGGTGCTTCTACTGGCTCGCCAGTGCGATCGGCGAGGCGGGGCGGTGGAAGTACATCATAGAGAATACCAAGGACCAGATGGTCCTCGGCAGTCTCTATGACTCTTGGAGGCCCGGGCTCAAAGTTATGATGTCACGCCCGGACTGGCAGTTGTCAATACTGCCATGATCTTGGCTGGATAGCCGGGATTGTTTTATTTTTTTTTTTTATTTCAGGCCCTCCAGCCTGTAGGAGAGATCTGAGGTCTTATTGACCCCACATCTCTCCATGAAGAGGACCTGTCATGCACTATTCCTATTACAAGGGATGTTTGCATTAAACAATAAAATTGAAGGGAAGGTGTATAAACTAAAAAAAAAAAAAAAAATAAACAATAAAAAAAAAAATGTAAAGTGCCCCTGTCCCTGCGTACTTGCAAGCAGAAGCGAACGCAAACGTACGTTGCGGCCACATATGTAAACTGCGTTCAATCTATAAATGTGAAGTATCGCCGTGAACGTTAGAGCGGGAGCAACAGTTCTAGCCCAAGACCTCCTCTGTAAAACTAAACTGGTAACTTGTAAACAATTTTAAAGTGTTGCCTATGGAGATTTTTAAGTACCGAAGTTTAGCGCCCTTCCACGAGTGTGCTCAATTTTAAAGCATGACATGTTAGGTATATATTTACTCGGCGCAACATCATCTTTCACATTATACAAAGAAAATATTTTTTACATGTAGAAGTGGAGTGCCAGAATTGGCCCGGTATGGAAGTGGTTAAGGATCTGCGACTGCAATACCTGCCCACTCGCCCTCCCTATGCGTTTTTTTGGACCTTGCCAGTGAAACTATTTGCCGTAATGGGCTGTGCCCTTGTTTGGAAGTTGGAATTGGTTAATGTCTGTCCAGCACTTCTGGTAAGGACAGACACCTCTTTGACTTGGTTATCCTAATATTAAAACGTGCTTACAGTACAACTGTGACTGACACTGGTTACAGTGGTTTATCTTGCAAAATTGTGTCAAATCCTTAAATAAAGCTGTGGCGTTGCCCCTTTCCAACAATATGGTTGTGTGTGTGTTTTATTCAGGTGGGCAAGGTTACCAACTCATCAGTTATTTTTCAGGCTTATGCCCTTCAACAGACAAAAGCCCAAAGTCATCCCTAAATCATTACTTTGTTAATGAGCCTAGCTGCCATAGTGACAATCCACACACTTTCCTCTAGAACAGTAGGCAACCTTAGAGAGGTGGAGATCTACATGAACAACTAAGGAGAAGTCAAAGATCACCGGGCACAGTGTCCTTTTGTTAGGATTGGTTCACACCAGAATACAGTGCAGGAAAGGTGTGTTCCGTGCGCATTTCCCACACCGCGTTCAAAAGCGCACTACCTCTGCCAATACATTGTTAAACCCCAAATGCAGATTGTATTTTTTTTTTTTTTCACAAAAAAGTGCTTTATTAAGGTAATTAAAGCATATGACAAAAAAGTAACAGTCAAACAACAACAGGTTACAGAAATTGTGCAGATTGTAAATGCAGTGCATTTGCCTGTACCCGATCGCATGGTATTTGGTACAATGCATTATCGAAAAGTAGTGCATGCGCTACTTTTGTGTGCAGTCTGGCGTGATTTGCAGCCTATTCAAATACAGACACTGCAAAATCACACCACACTGAATCACAAAGGAATGTGGAGCAGGCTCATCTAAAATGCGATCCATGCTCCTGTTTGGCAGGTGGTGGGAAGGGGTTATGTCACCTCCTCACTGCCTGATATAAACTTATAATTGCCATACTACCAAACTGCAATCTAGTGCATTGCCATGCAATTATAGGTTCAAATCATGCAGTGAGGTGACATATAACCTCCTAACCACCCCCAATGCTATACCAAAACAAAATGTATGTCCTTTTTTTCCCATAAATAGAGCTTTCTTTGATGGTATTTGATCACAACTGGGATTTTTATTTTTTGCGATATAAACGAGTGATATCGAAAATTAAAAAAAAAAAAATTATATTTTCTACTTTTTGTTATAAAAAATATCCAATTATTTAATCCCTTCTTAGGCAGGCCACCAACATAAGTCTTAAAAATAGAAAGAGTCCATAGGGCCAGAAGACCCCAAAATATAGCAAAGGATATCCCAAGAAACATAATAGTAAGATTTCATAAATATGAAGAGAAAGCGCAAATATGGGGAAAACTGCGAAAAGTGGCACCATTAAAATATGAAGAAGCAAACCTGCAGATCTTTGTGGATCTCTCTAGCAGAACACTAGACAGAAGAAGGATTTTAAAACCACTCCTGAATCAAACGCATGAATATGACATCCAATATAATTGGGCATTTCCAGCATGTTTAGTGGGCTGGAAGAATGGATGCTCAGCAAAACTGAGATTCCCGGAGGAATTACAAAACTTCTGTAAAAAACTGGAGTTTCCAATGATAGATATACAAAAGGAAAGACGGTCCACCATCAGAGGGGGACCAGTGGCAATTAGTCCCAAAGAAGAACAAGATGTGAAATTAAAGAGAGAACAGATAATGGACTACTTAGCACTAGAAAATGTTGGTAAAACTAAAATGAGAAAGTAGGGAAGGAGAAAGTATTATAGTAAACAAGTAGGTGGGGATCCTGAGGTACATAGCAGACTCGGAGCCGTATCTCCCTGAAGGGGGGGGGGGGGCAGACGACAGGCGCTGAAGATAGTGTTCACCCTAGCTCAGGAGCAGATTGGTAAAGAAGACCTACTGTATCTACCTGATGAGCAGGGAAAGGTCAAAAGCCTCCACTTCTACTAAATAGTAGTAGGAGGCAGGGGAGGGAAGCAGGGGGTGTGGAAGAGGGAAAAGGTGTTTTGCCACAAGTATAAGAACCTATCTACTAGATGAATGATCCTTCCCTAAAAGGAGAAGGCTGGATGGTGTTTGAGATATGTCATTTCCGGTCAGCTGGAGTGCAGGTGGAGCGAAAACTGGCAATTCTTATACAATACATGCTGAGCCCTGTCTTCTTTGATGTAAGTGCAATTCAACCTTTTTTTTTTTAAATAAATTATTTGAAATACTGCACCATGAGAGTGTTTCTTCCTCTGCCTCTCTATATGGCAACACTGGAGCTTTGAATACACTATTTATATACATATTGAATGGATGACAGCAGCGGTTTGAATCCATTCCTGTGACCTCATGTATGACATCTTGTACTTTCCCATATGCGCAATTTGACTTCCTGTAATAGGGATCAATTAAGACTGGTGAGTGTATAGTGCATCTGCATGCTGGTGGAGAGGAACCTTTCCTATACTCACTGAGGACATAATTCACGTTTGGGATTATATATGGACTTTTTTTTTTTTTTCACTTTTATTGTTATCACAGGGAATGTACATATCCCCTATGATAACAATAGGTAGTGACAGGTACTCTTTTTTTTTTTTTTTTTTTTTTAAATCGGGGTCTATTAGACTCCAGATCTATCCTCTGCCCTTAAAGCATCTGAAAAACACTAAGACCGGTGTGATAAGATGCTTTCCCAATATAAAAAATGGCAAACAGCTTATGAGCCACTAGGATTGCCTTTACATTAAAGCCGCCTGCCAGGTGAAAAAAATGATACCAAGATGATGCCTAAACCTGCAGGCATCATTACAGACTAGCCACTCAAAGTCCAGCCATGTACCAGTACATTGCTGATCCTTGTTGGGTATATATCATAATGTTCTTTTTTTTCATGTAGCCTGTGGGCTGAACAAAAAAAAGGGACCTAAAAGGTTCCTCCATTCACATTGATCGATGGGGATGAAGAAATCTCTGCCAGAAAAAGTGTGTGGTATGTCCACCTTTAGAATATACCGCCCTGCATCCTCCCACTTCTCATGATGGGCATACATGCAATGTTTTGCTAAGAAAAGTGAAAAAAATAAATAAATATGCTGAAGCATAGGTTTCATTTATCCACTGTCCACTCCAGCCCCCATGCTTCGTCATATACGTTTTTTTTTTTTAACTGTGGTGGTGAAATCACCTCCTATAGCGCTGTAGTCATTGATTTATGTATCCCGAAAGCAAACCCTGTAAGAATAAACAGATCAGTGTTGCAGCTGAATGGCATTCCTGCAAAGCAAGCAATGGTTAACAATAAAACACAGTAACAATAAAACATTACCTCAATGAAGCAGCAACTTTTTTTATTGCAATCTGTGCCAAAAAAGAGTAAAAAATGTATGCCGAAGCATAGGGGCGATCTGCCCTCTGTCCGCCCCAACCCCCCCTATATTTTATTTTTTTATTTTATTTTTGCAACTATAAAAAAAACTTTAAACGTTCCAGGCTAGGGTCTCTCAAAATGCAATGGTCAGTTTCCTAACTATCTAAAAAGAACAAGGCAAAAGGAATTCCCCCAGGGTTTTTTAGCAGCAATGTATTAAGTCAGGCTAGTGTTGATGTAAAAAAATATATTTTATTAACAATTCATAAAAGGCTAGATGCCACATAAAATTTAAATTCTGGTTACAGAAACAAAAATCATCCAACAGTTAAAAACATAAATGCATGGTAGCCATAGTGGAGCTACCAAACAATGGAATACATCAATGCGTTTTGACCTTTTAAAGTTGTGGTCTTCTTCAGGGGCTTTTTATATGAAATTTTCCTAAATATCCAACATCTTTCGAGACCCAGTGTGATTGTGCGGTGCTGTGCTCTATACTAATAATCCACTAGTGTGTGGTAACGATGGAAACAGTCCTGGATACAGGACCAGCTTGGCCAAGTCAGGAGGGACAAAAATAGCGTGTGCCACGCCTATATCCATGTTTACTACGGACGCAACGTCTTTTTTGGGGTGCTCTTTGGGTAGGTGTACCAGGGAGGACGTTTGCAAAAATGCCTCTCATGCAGCTGGCTCACTGCATCTGGATTGGGAAATTGGGCCACAGCACCTTCTGGAAACAAAAGTGCTGTGATGATCTCTTCCTGAAATTTTAGGAAGGATCCACTTTTTCATGATGCTTTGTATAGTACATAAGCGTTGAATAGAGCAAATTGGAATAAATATACCGACACTTTCTTGAACCAATGTCTGGCCTTGCGTGCAATTAAGTACGGTTCTATCATCTGGTCGTTGAAGTCCACCCCTCCCATGTTAAGGTTGTAGTTGTGGACAGAGAGGGGCTTCTCAACAACACCAGTCACCATTGCAGTTTGGACTGTCGTATATGTGTGAATGGAAGACAGAACAAAAACATTCCATTTGTCCTTCCACTTCACTGCCAGCAATACATTACTTCTCAAGCAGGCTCTTTCCCCCTGTCTAACTTGGATATTTATAAGCTGTTGGGGGAAGCCCCCTGCGATTCAGTCATGTGGTGCCACATGCACCAATTCCAAATTCAAACAGTTGTCTAAAAAGTGGGATGCTTGTATAATAATTGTCAACGTACAAGTGGTACCCCTTTACGAATAAGAATGACACCAAGTCCCAAACAATCTTGCCACTGCTCCCTATGTAGTCTGGGCAGTCAGGGGGCTCCACGCTGCTATCTTTTCCATCATAAATCAGGAAAGTCTATGTATAGGCTGTTGTTCTGTCACAGAGCATATACATTTTGACCCCATATCTGGTACGCTTGCTGGGGAGAAATTATTTGAAAACAAGGCGGCCAGAAAACGTAATCAGGGACTCATCTATGCAGACAGCTTGTTGGGGAGAGCCGATTATGGCCAGGATCACCCCAAGAACGACAGAGTTCATTGTCGTTGAAGTGCATAAACCGCATGGTTTGCTTTCCTGGCCATGGCAGCAGAGAACACAGGCATATGATGAATTGGATCTGTAGACCAATATGACTGCAACTCATTCTTTTTAGTAATGCCTATGTTGAGGGATAGACCCAGAAAAGCCTTAAATTCGGAAACCTTGATATGTTTCCATGCAAATTGTCTGGTAAGGTTCAAATTTAGGTTTGCAGGTAATAAATTGATTGGCATATAAATTGCATTGGTCCACAATATATCTGTACAGATCTTCCATGAAAAACAGCTAAAAAAACCAAGGGGAATTAAATTTGCTGTTTCCACCTAAATTCCAGGGTTAGCCAGTGAATGGGGGAAGTACAGGCACTGCAGAATTTGTGGGCTCCCAAACAGGATTTTGCAGCAGGAACGGCACAGTGTGCTCTGCAGGCCGGTCTTTGAATTCTTGGTGGCTGCGGGATACTACTTGTGCTAGCAACCATACCAGCTTGAACTGAATTTATGGGACTCTCCACTTCACCAAGTGTTACTACAGTGCGGGTTTGTCTACAGCCAGGATGTACTATGCTGGTGGTGCTCGCCAGTTCACCAGAAGGTAGAGCGGCACTAGTACTTGCACACTGGGTACACCTGACCTTAGCAGGGATCTCTACTCCATCGTCAGAGCTATCTGCCAGGGTGCCACTGCTCGTTACAGGTTTGTATACTAAACCTGATTCTGACAGTGAGGACTCCTCATTGTTCTCACCTGTCATGCTCAGTATTCTAGACCTCTTCACTAGTTTCCCTTTTGTTTGGCATTTTGGCAGAGGGGCTAAACACAGGTGCTGGAAGGTGTCAGGGCTGATCCTGTTAATGTTGCATTTTTGGCAACACTATACTATCAAGGACGCCAGTATAGTTCTAATCTGATCAAATATATTGATCTTTTCAGACTATACTAGTGTTACACCCTCCTAGACAGGTGATAAGTAAAAGCATCTAATGCTCCTGATGCTTATCAGGGGATTCTGATCTTTAGTTAGGCCTGTTCTCTGTGCTCAGTGTGTATTCATCTGGTCTGAGGGAGTGTCCCCACTGTGGCCAATGGGGAGGCATGTTGGACAGTGGAGGAAACCTGGCCAATGATACACAAGCTTTTATAACTGTATATAAACCTACACATATATAGGTGTGAAAAGAGCAGAACACTATGCTTATGCTAATGAAATAATTAACAGGCATATGGCTCTGCTCCTATCACACCTATATGTGTGTATGTGTATAATACATATAAGTGTGTGTGTATATATACCCGTATACAGAAGTTCAGAGTTATATCTGGACGATATACCACAACACAGACATTTAGTAAGTCTTTAAAAATATCGTTTATAAATCGTTGGAAAACTGCAGGGGCGTTGCATAGCCCGAATGGCATCATAAGATATTCAAACAATCCATATCTGGTTCTGAATGCAGTCTTCCACTCGTCTCCATCACGGATTCGAATGAGATTGTATGCTCCTTTCAGGTCCAATTTTGAAAAATAGGTAGCTCCACGCACCTGCTCAATGAGCTCAGGGATAAGCGGTAGAGGATAGCGATCTTTTATTGTGATAGCATTCAATTTCCTGTAGTCGATGATAGGTCTGAGACTTGAGTCCTTATTGCGAACAAAAAAGAGTCCTGCTGCTGTGGAAGAAGTGGAAGGTCTAATAAAACCTTTTTCCAAATTCTCATCCAAATAGGTTTTGAGATGGGAAAGTTCATCCTGTGAAAGAGGATAAACATAACCGAACGGCAATTTGCTATTTGGGAGTAGATCAATGCTACAATCATAGTCTCGATGAGGAGGTAATGCTTGAGCATTTTTCTCAAGAAAAACCTCAGAAAGATCCTGATAACATAGTGGTGCAATCTCATCTGTCACCATAGACAGAATCTTCCCGGAAGACGGGAGGTTACACGTATTCTCGCAATAGCAAGAGAGGAAGGCCAAGGACCGTTCCTTCCAATCTATGGTTGGTTGGTGTGTGTGTAACCAGGGAAGTCCCAACACAATGGGAAAGTGGGGTGAAGGTATTAAATCGAAGGTAGTAGTCTCCCTATGAGACTCGTTAATTGTGACTAGAAGTGCTTGTGTCTGATCGGTGATTGGACCAGAGGATAACGGAACACCGGTAATAAGACTTACTGAGACAGATTTAAGTTTAGAAATAATAGGAATTTTATTTGAAGCAGCAAAACATATATCAATATAATTTCCACAAGATCCTGTGTCAATCATGGCCTTAGTAGTAATGCTGTTCTGGTCCCACTGTAATGTCAAACAAACAAAAATGTAAGGGTTAGTGAATGAAGTTGTCAATCCCCCTAGGAGGACATGTGAACACTCACCCTTCTTTTTGTTGACTAGGGGACAGACATTTATCTTGTGATCCGGGGATGCACAGTACAAGCAGAGATTTTCATATCGTCTTTTGGCTTTTTCCATAGTTGATAGCGGTGGGCGTATGGTTCCTACCTCCATAGGAACGGGGTTAACGGCCGGAATCCGAGAGGAAACGGATAATGGCATTCCCATTTTCTCAGCCTTTCTTTCTCGTAGTCTTCTATCTATGGTAATACTGAGTTGTATTAATGCATCCAGGGTTTTTGGTAGATCCGCTCGGGCGAGTTCGTCCTTAACGGCTTCTGATAGGCCAAGCCTAAATTGGGTTTTCAGAGATGCATCATTCCATTCTGAATCAAGGGTCCATCTCTTGAATTCCGCGACAAAGTCTTCTACAGGCCTCCTTCCTTGTTTCAAGGATCTTAATTGAAGATCGGCAGTACTCTGCCTATTGGGGTCATCATATAGGCTAGTGAGTTCTGCTAGGAACAAGGCATAGGAGTTGAGAAGCTGGTCGTTTTTCTCAAAAAGAGAGTCTGCCCAGGCTCGAGGATCGCCTGTTAGGTAAGAAATAATAGTACAAACCTTAATGTGATCAGTAAGGTAGGTACGAGGTTTTAGCAAAAAAAATAACTCACATGCGTTTTTAAATTCGCGAAATTTTTTGCGATCGCCTGTAAATACCAAAGGGGATTTATCTTGGGTTCAGGGGACTGAGCAGAGGTAAGTTGTGTCAGTCTAATTACCTGCTGCGACAGAGCCTGATTGTCTTCTTTTAATTCAGCAAGTGCGTGTATTAACGCAGTTACTTGCTGTTTTAATTGTGTCACCTGAGTGGTTATTTCTGCTGAATCCATTTGTAGGTTCGTTCAATCTGTAACGCTCCTGCGTTTCATGTATGGTGTGGATTTTCAGCTGCAGAAATATTCCACTTCAGTAGTCATGTAAGAGAGATGCTGAGATACCATTCCCAACCTCAATGACTCATCATGTGTGGAAGGTCTTAATTCAGCTAGTAAATACACACACTCAACAAGCTGGTTCCTAGAGTGACTTTATGTATGTAGTAACACAGTGATGAAGATTTAAGAGACAGGTTGAGTGGAGGTGGTAGGTGACAGACACTTGAAGGTAAGACAGTAGCAGATGGATGCAGGTAGGTTTAGCAATCATGTATGGTAGCAGATGACAGAGTAGCAGGTGGACATACAAGAGTGATCAACCCAGTGCAGGAATAAGTAGCAGTAGTCTTAAGAGCTAGCAATCTAGATATGCAGATGTGATAAATAGTCTTTACTATGCAGAGCTAGATAGTGTAAGCTTAGTATAAGTTTATAGAGGGTTCCCCTGCGGGGTACTTAGCACTAATAGCAATACAGCCGAAGGTTGGTTCAGGAGGAGCGGATGATCCGGAAGCAGGATGCAGGGATCAGCGCAGCGAGGTTCCGTCAGCGAGGTATGCTTGCAAGCACGAAAGCTTCAAGCCAAGTTAGCATTATACATATAAGTCGCGCTAAATATTAGATGGAGATGTGAAGTCCATAAAAGTCCAAAACAATATTAATGATAAATTCCAGGACCAAACTCCCTTAAGGGTATGTGCTTACCAGATGAAGGTAAGGAAAAGGCAGTCTCGCTGCGTGGAAACTTGTCACCTTGACAGTAGATCCAAGCTTCTATGATCGATCAACTCAGTGGACATGGGATCATGAAAAGCAAAAAAAAAAAAGTACCGCAATAGCGTAAAACCCAACAAACAAATTGTGACTATCACCAAAGGTGTGGGTAAATGAAAATTGTGATGTGATATGACCTCCACCACAATAAATGAAATAAATAAATCATGCAAAAATATAAGGAACTTAGGGTGAATAACCCCTACCAGAGAGGTTAAGGGTTGATGCCTTGAGTGATTAATGTGTATCGGTTGGAGTAGCCTCTTACCAAACAAAAAAAATAATGACACAGTGAAGAAAACGTTGAAAAAAAGGTAATCGTGCTGAACCACCACCAGCTGAATTCGCCTCTTACCCTGGATAGATATAGATTAGCCAAAGTGCACTAAACAAATCCAGTGTACCACTCAGGAGCCAGCAATTTCACACCTGTGAGAGTTGCCTCTTACCACATATGAAGTTGTATCAAGCCTGTAGGGTAAATCAAGTGGCCAAAGACCGACCCCAAATTGAATCCAAGCCTGTGTATATACGAATAACCAGGGGATCCGACCAGAGGTGTAGGTAACTGGGTCTCAGAAGTTTCAGCAATATAGGATATCACCACCATAAGAAGAAAGAAAGGGCTCCCATAGCGTAAAACCATAAAAGCATTTTATTCCATAAAAGCAAAAAAACTTACAAAGACCAGGAATGGGTGAGCAATGGAGGTTGCCGCCGGCCGGACGGCTCCGCTCGTCCGCACTCGTGGGTCGCAGTCAGATGACGTCAGTACGCCGTTGCCCTGACGACGTTTCGTCACAGATGACGTTATCAAAGGTGCGGACGGCGTACTGACGCCATCTATTTATAAGAAGAGAGGACTGGATGCCCGGAAGTGGGTGAAGACCGTTCCGCCATCATTGAAGAGGTAATCAGAACTATTACGATCATACATCCACCATCGGGCAAACAATTTAAACTAAGCTGTTCTACGCAGCACAAATAACACCCATAGGGTTGTCAACCCGTGCAAACAATACATTGGTGCAATACATATATAATAAACAATAATGTCAATCCCATAGAGAGGGCTGGCTGCAACGCCATCTAGTGGATATTTGATATATTAAATATGAAAGGTCCATATATATGATCTTATTCACATAGACCCCATCAAGACAACAACAATATTAACCTATTGAATATAATCAAAGGTTGCTGATATATGAAATAAAGTTAATCCTGACAAACCGCTCTCAATCATTGTGTATATTGGGTCAAGAACCGAAACCAACTCAAAAAATTTTGGCCCCACCCTACATCAATAAATGTCACATATACCAGTTATATATTGGTGTTGTCCTGTTACAATCTCAAATAAAATTTAAATGATATACATATTTAAAATTTGTAAAATTATAATAAAAACAATATTTGGTCAAGTGAACTTAATCCAAAATGTACAGGTGATATCATACATCTCCATCAGATGATGAAAATATATTAATAACAATGGAAATAAGGGCTTATATGACTGAATAACCGGATCAAACTAAGCATTATTTATGAACGCATTCACTTCTATATCCACATTCAGTCCAAACGGTACATAAGTTTTGACTCGGTGAATCCAGGTCATCTCTAATTTAGAGATGCCTCTAACTAGGGGTTCACCTCTCCAGTGTGGTGTGAATTTATCTATCCCTAAAAATAAAGTATTAGCGGGATTTTTACCATGAACAAGAGCGTAGTGTTTGGACACTGAGTGTTTAGGAAATCCCTTAAGGATATTGGATATGTGTTCATTGAGTCTCACTTGTAGCGGTCGTTTAGTTCGGCCTATGTATTGTAACCCGCATGGGCACTGGAGTAAATATACAATGCCAGTGCTCATGCAGGAAACAAATGGTCTAATGGCATGAACTCTACCTGTACTGGTAGAAGTGAATTCTTTAACTGTTCTACGCTTGTTAGAGCTAAAGGAACAAACCCGACATCTATTACATTTATAGAATCCAGTCATTTGGCTTAAAAAGGTAGGTTTAGGAGCTGGTGGTTCTAAAATGTTAGGTGCCACCTTGTCTCTCAAGGTGGGAGCCCCTCTAAACACCACACGTGGTCTATCTGGCAAAGTGCTGCCCAAGACAGGGTCATTCCCTAGAATGTGCCAATGACGGCTGACAATGTTCTTAATACTCATATGCTGGCTAGAGAAAGAAGTGACAAAAGGCAGGCCGAATGATGAATCCTTAGGATCCACTTTTGGATTCCCACTCAGTAGTTGACTTCTGTCTATTCGACTAACCTCCGTCAGGGTCTCTCTAAGGAATCCCTCGTCATATCCCTTATCAAGAAATCTCTTAGTGAGGACACGGGCCTGAGTTTGGAAATCATGAAAGTCACTACAGTTGCGCCTAATGCGGAGGTATTGGCCTTTGGGTATGGCCCTCAGCCAAGGTGCATAATGGCAACTATCGGTAGGAATATATGAATTCCTATCGGTTGCTTTAAAGTATGTGGACGTACAGAACTGTCCTTCTTTGATGTTAATAGTAAGATCAAGAAAATTAATAGTAGACTGGCTGCATTCATAGTTTAACTGTATACCCCGATCATTGATGTTTAAATGATCTAAAAAGGATATCAAGTCACTGTAATGGCCATCCCAGAGGAGGAGCACGTCATCTATATACCTAGCCCAAAGGAGTATCTGCGGTCTACGATGGGCATAGATGACGCCCTCCTCCCACTGGGCCATAAACAGATTTGCAAGGGATGGGGCATATTTGGCACCCATGGCCACACCGGTGACCTGGCGATAGAATTGCCCGCTATACCAAAAATAATTATGGTGGGTTGCAAACTCCAATAACTCCATAATAAATGATATCTGGATAGCCGGCAAATCAGAATTCCTATTGAGAAACATGTTAACCGCATTTAGCCCAACACTATGTGGAATGATTGTGTATAGGGAAGAGACATCAGCTGTGACCATCCAAAGATTATCAGTGGGGGTCACGTTGGTCAAAAGACCAATGACATGTCTCGTGTCTTTAATATAAGATGGTGTATTTTGCACCAGTGGCTGCAGATAAGAGTCAATGTACTTCCCCACCCGGGACGTCACAGAGTCGATGCCACTGACAATGGGACGACCCGGGGGGGAAGTCAGACTCTTATGCAGCTTCGGTAGATAGTAAATAACCGGAGTGCGGGGGCATTTGGGGATCAAAAATGCCTTTTCTTTTTTATTGATTATATTTTGATTGAATCCTCTTTCTACAATACCCTCAAGAATCTTTTTATAGGAAACTTTGGGATCCCTAGATAGAGGGACATAGGTTAAGTTGTCACCTAAAATCCGATGCATCTCCCGGTTATAATCGCTACGGTCAAGTACAGCGATCCCACCCCCCTTATCCGCTGGCCTAATGACCAGGTCTTTATTGTCACAAAGGGAATCTAATCCCTTTTGTAGGTCGGCGGACAAGGAGGTTTTATGTGGTTTGACCCTATCCAGATCTCTAAGTAACACATCCCTAAATACCTTTAGTGATGGAGCTAAAGAACCAGGCGGGTTAAATAATGAGGCATTAGAAAGCCCTGAGTGTTGAATCTCAGAGCTAACTAAGCGATTTTCCTTAATAGGGTTACTCAATATGTATCTTTTTATATTGAGTTTTCTTACAAATTTATGGATATCCATGTACGTCTGGAACTTATCCAGACGTTTCGGAGGAGCATATTTCAAGCCTTTATCCAATAAAAGTTTCTCGGGTTCAGATAGTACTACCTTACTCAGATTAAATATACCAGCCCCAGCTATGTTTTTACTTTTTTTAAGTTTGATGCGCCTGCCTCCTCGGTTTCCTCTTGTGGCTCGGCGGGGCGCTTGGTTCCCTGTGTGGCCCTGGGAAAACCCCACCCTGGATAGCTCTGATTGGTGGGTATCTGGGATGATGTATTATCTGACGTTATCTCCCTAAGGGGCTGAGAAGCACTTTGGTTGGGGGGAGGTAAGGTGTTGTTAGGGCCCTCATTGTCCCTTAAAGGGTAAAATCTATTTTCCACTGGGACGTTATATTGATAGTTATCATGTCTATTATCAGGCCTACCCTGCCAATAAGGCTCCCTCAAAGAGCCCCTAAAAGGCCCTGTGGGCGGATCATACCAACGTCTATCAGGTCTAGGGGGGCTCTGATCATATCTCCCATATGAGTGGCGTTGGTGGCCATAGTCAGGACCCTGATCCCTATAGTGATAGGATGGTTCAGGATAATTATAGGGCCCCTTTCTCCATTGCGGAGTGTTGGGATAACCAGATGAATGGGTGTATTCCCTTTGATGATAATTCGGAGTGTTAGGTTGATCCCTCTCCCCTTGTTGCCAATTGGTTTTATAACCCTGGTTGTTATATGTACCATTAGATTTGGGTTGATTCTGTGGTTGTTTACCTTTTTTGGGGTTAGGTCCCCTATGGGGTGATTTGAATGAAGGGCGTCTATTTTTCTGATGTGCACCCTTTTTTTGTGGCTTTTTATTGATGTCCACTGTTAGTGGGGGAACTGGGGCAGCTCTATTGATTTGAGCGGTAGAGATCTCCATGCCCTCTTCTTCTGAATTTAATTCAGCCATTAGCCGTTTCTGCCATTCAAAAACGCCACTAGAATGGTAATCTTGGAGATCCCTATTGAACTTCTTGCGTTTCTTGATTTTCTGATCTCTCTCCTCCTTTTCAAGATTTTTTAATAGATCAGCTGAGGAAGATTTATATTCTTCACTTTCCTTATAGGGTGCCAATTTCTCTTTGACTATTTTTATTTCGTCATCGAGTCTGGAAAGTTTAGCACTCTTCCTACCTGACAGGAAACGCAAGAAGTTCACCCCTGCTTCATTGAAATATTTATACCAATCCTCTAACTCAACTTCACCGAGCTGAGGACAAACCTCCCACCTGAGGCTTCTAGGGACCATAGTCTTTTTGATATAGGTGTCCAAAAAGGCTATGTCCCATTGAGTATGGATCTCTGATACAAGTAAGTTTTTCAGCCTCATAAAGAGTCCACTTACATCGGTTTCCTCTGTGGAAAGTACCTCAAAAACCCCGTCAGTATTAAGTGACCTAGAGGCTCTATATTCAAAGATATCCATTTTGTATGGATATATCCAAAAGCAGCAGTTAAAGGTCAAAAGCAAAAATGTAGAATAAGGGAATAATAACCGCGCTAAAGGAACAGATAAATTAGAACAGCAGCAACTTCAAGTGTGACCACACCCTAATAAATATTATACATATAAGTCGCGCTAAATATTAGATGGAGATGTGAAGTCCATAAAAGTCCAAAACAATATTAATGATAAATTCCAGGACCAAACTCCCTTAAGGGTATGTGCTTACCAGATGAAGGTAAGGAAAAGGCAGTCTCGCTGCGTGGAA
Source organism: Pelophylax lessonae (assembly GCF_965119305.1). Taxonomy (NCBI): domain Eukaryota; kingdom Metazoa; phylum Chordata; class Amphibia; order Anura; family Ranidae; genus Pelophylax; species Pelophylax lessonae. The sequence goes on from NC_138772.1 coordinate 298,719,841, forward strand.
ACTTGTCACCTTGACAGTAGATCCAAGCTTCTATGATCGATCAACTCAGTGGACATGGGATCATGAAAAGCAAAAAAAAAAAAAGTACCGCAATAGCGTAAAACCCAACAAACAAATTGTGACTATCACCAAAGGTGTGGGTAAATGAAAATTGTGATGTGATATGACCTCCACCACAATAAATGAAATAAATAAATCATGCAAAAATATAAGGAACTTAGGGTGAATAACCCCTACCAGAGAGGTTAAGGGTTGATGCCTTGAGTGATTAATGTGTATCGGTTGGAGTAGCCTCTTACCAAACAAAAAAAATAATGACACAGTGAAGAAAACGTTGAAAAAAAGGTAATCGTGCTGAACCACCACCAGCTGAATTCGCCTCTTACCCTGGATAGATATAGATTAGCCAAAGTGCACTAAACAAATCCAGTGTACCACTCAGGAGCCAGCAATTTCACACCTGTGAGAGTTGCCTCTTACCACATATGAAGTTGTATCAAGCCTGTAGGGTAAATCAAGTGGCCAAAGACCGACCCCAAATTGAATCCAAGCCTGTGTATATACGAATAACCAGGGGATCCGACCAGAGGTGTAGGTAACTGGGTCTCAGAAGTTTCAGCAATATAGGATATCACCACCATAAGAAGAAAGAAAGGGCTCCCATAGCGTAAAACCATAAAAGCATTTTATTCCATAAAAGCAAAAAAACTTACAAAGACCAGGAATGGGTGAGCAATGGAGGTTGCCGCCGGCCGGACGGCTCCGCTCGTCCGCACTCGTGGGTCGCAGTCAGATGACGTCAGTACGCCGTTGCCCTGACGACGTTTCGTCACAGATGACGTTATCAAAGGTGCGGACGGCGTACTGACGCCATCTATTTATAAGAAGAGAGGACTGGATGCCCGGAAGTGGGTGAAGACCGTTCCGCCATCATTGAAGAGGTAATCAGAACTATTACGATCATACATCCACCATCGGGCAAACAATTTAAACTAAGCTGTTCTACGCAGCACAAATAACACCCATAGGGTTGTCAACCCGTGCAAACAATCCAGGTAAGGGTGTTTGAACGAACACATGTGAGTGAGAACCGGCGATTTAAATAGCCATCTAGTCCGGTGCTGACTAATGACAGCTTCAGTCTTAAAAGTGTATGCGCACCTTTCCAAAAGAGAATGGTGGGGCGCATACACTTGTGAAAAGAGTAATTTAGGGTACCAAAGGTACCGGAACATTACATATATACACATACACATATATAGGTGTGAAAGGAGAGAAGCCATATGGGTGTTAATTATTTCATTAGCGCAAGCTACTTTCACACCTATATATGTGTATGTGTATATATACATATAAGTGTGTGTGTATATATACCCCTACACAGAAGTTCTGATGTTATGCCTGCCTCCAATAACCCCCAAAAAATGCCCCCAAAAAAAACACTTGCTACAAAACCGGCAAGGTGTGAAAATAGCGGAGCCATATCCCTGTTCTATAAGTGACCTAATAGAAATTATCTTTTTTTTTCTGTTTCTGGACATGCTACAGAGCTGAAACTTCACAGGTACACTTTTTGGATCCCCCAGACACTAATTCCAAAGTCAAAATAAAAAAATCTCATTTTTTTTTCCAATAATTTTTTCAATAATTGGCTCTCTATCAAAAATGACAATTTTTAAGAACTTTTTTTGTGTGATTAATAGTCTCTGGGGCATGACCCAGAGCCCTAGGCACTTTTTAGGGGCATTTATTGGGTTTTAGGGCTTCAAAATGGGGTTTTTTGATTACCGAAGTTCGGGTCCCATTGATTTCAATGGGGTTCTGAAATCCGGGCCGAAGTTTCTGGAAGTTCTGGTGTTCTGGTCGAACCGAACTTTTGAAAAGTTCGATCATCCCTACTGATGGCTCCCACACTGGGCAAAGACAAACCACATATTACACAGTTGGAGGAGTTTTCCTCTGTTATTTAGTTGATCATGAAGGGAGTGCGGTAGATGCCTTGCTACAAACTACAAGAGTACCATAAGTGATGACAAGGACATCTCTCCCTGGGAATTTTCCAGTTTTACATTAAGCTCATTATATAAGCCATTATTTCAGTCTCAATCCAGGCTGCATATATAAGGACTAACCCTATATGGAATACCTTTATGGGCTCTACATATTACTAACCGCATGTTGTGGCCCATCATATCACTCATAGCTGGGTTGATTTCATGCTACAGCCCAACAAATTTGATCACATTGTCAGCCACACGGGGGTGACATTGTCTACATGTAGTCTGGACTTCTGCATATACATGAGAAGATTTCCTAATAGACTTTAAGTAACATCTAATTTCAAACCAGTTCTGGAACATACCTTACCAAAGAATCCCCTTCAAGGAATCTTCAATAATATTCACCTATGAGCTATAAATTACCACTTTACAATATGAAGGAGGCAATGTTATATGTTTTATGATCTAGTTGATATAGACTGTACCCCTCATTGGTACACATACATTTATAAACATGTGCTAATACCTTTTTTTGTTCCCCTTTCTTTTTTTTGGGAAGAGGAGGTTGTTTATACAACTTACCTGCAGCTGCCATGGTTGTGTGTTTTTTAATACACTGCTCAAAAAAATTTAAGGAACACTTCTTATTCAGAGCATAGCATCAAGTCAATTAAAGTCCTGGAAAATTGATCCGGTCAGTTAAGTAGCAGAGGGAGTTGTCAATCAGTATCAGCTGCTTTGGTGTTAATGAAATTAACAACAGGTGCCATATGCATATACAGAGTTACTTCACTTTGCCCACTCTTTCCAGAACCTGGATCTCATTGAAACCCTGTTAAGCAGTCACAATGTCTGCCTTGCTATCCGGATACTGTCAGCATACCACAGTTACACTTTGCCAAACAGGAGTTCTAAGTGGCCCAACTAAAGTGGCTATCCCAAGATACAAGACCTCATCCTTCTTCCAAGGGAATGAAGTTACTGGTGCCATACGGGCACACACACGCATACTCAGGGCTCTGTACATGTAATGTTTGTGTGGGGTAGTCTGACTTGGGAGTTAAGCCACTAAGCACTGAATTAGGTACAGTGTTTTTAGTTGGGTCTGTGGTGTCAGGGGATAGAAGAGAGAGATCTGACATAAGAGAAAGTTATTTTTCTCCTCTCCTCCTGCCTGGACTCATAGAGCCAATTTAAGTATAGGTAACCAATCCAGTATACAAATCTTGTGATTTTCTGTTATGGAAATGTTTGCCTCTGCTTTTGAGTTTTTTTGCAGTCGTGAAATCCCCTGAAAGCAGCCTGATATAAAATATTGAGATCTCTGGCTTTAATCTCAGTTATTCATTCAAGAATATACTGTTACTGTCAGTTACTTTTCCACAGAAACCTTATAGTAAAGACGTTTCTGTGTTTAATCATACAGTGTGTGTTTTCATTGGTCCTTGTTCTTACACTATTGCCAGGTGTGCCAGAGGGGCTCAGATTGTTCTTGCGGTTGAGAGGCAGAGTAAAAACCAATCATACTTAAGCGGCTTCTCCCGGGGTAGCTCTACACAAAGATGATTTCCTAGAATAATAATAAAATATTTGCTTAAATCAGTTTATTAATGTGTTTTTAATACCAGTACAGAGTGCTTTATACTTTCATTGAAACATATGAAATCCTTAAGACCATTTACATACAGCCAGCAATCTAGGTCTTACCTGTAACAAAGCTACTCATGTAAATTGGCATCACAGGTCTTTGTTTTGTCCATTACCACAATAGTAAATCCTCCCCACTAGCTATAAAAATAACACATGGTATACAGCTTGAAAACTGGTCATTCAGTCAGCAAAAGTTCATATTGTGAGATAACAATAGAAGTGATTGTACATAAGCCACATACTGGCATTGCTGTAGCCCCATACAATGCCTTCTTCCATAACAGGTATAGAACATTACAATTTATGAAATTTCTCGAATTCTTAAGTACTATTTTTATTTTTTATTACTGCGAACAGAAACAATATCAGGTTTCAGTTTTATTTTTAAGTGAAATGCATTCCACGTGTGATCAACATGTCGCTAATTGTTAATATAAATATATCTAAAATAAACCTGACTGCTTGAAATTGCTAGGATTCTTTCCAAGTATATTAAACAAGAAAAATAAATAAATACATTGGTTACACACATGACAGATGATTAAAAAAAGTCATACAAAGTACAGTTAGGTGTTATAAATGATATGTTAACCCTAAGAATTGTATCAGTAATGTGTGATGTCTTTTTGCTGATAGATACTAGCAGCTTGGAAATATGTCATTACTAGAAACAATGTCACTCAGGTTTGTATCTAATCATCTGAAAATAAATGGAAATAGAATTTTCTAAAAAGATTCCTCCATAGATTTAAATCTTTATGTCTTTTTTCTCCAATTGGTGGTATAAAAACATGTGTTAGCGAGCCATTATAGCTGTAAATGTACACCATGGTCTTCTAAAGTGCAAAAAGGCAAATCAATTTTGAAAGTCACCTGAGCAGTGAAATGTAAAAATCACAAATTACCATCAAACCTATTTATTAAAAAGAACAAAAACATACCATCACATGTTTCATTGCTTTTATGTCACTTTGGCATATTTTACAGAATAACAGCTTCAGAATTTTGTAAACTACAACTTACCCTATCTGATATTAAATGATATAAACTTGCCATTTTCCATCTGCCATTTATACTTTTAGACTATGATGACCTATACAAACTATTCAACAAATTAAAATATATAGAAGCCCTTAATATATTTTTCTATATGTTTGGCATCATGCCTCACTGCATAAAGTTTTTCTAAGCAAATCTTTACGTTGTGATAATAGTTGAGCGAACACCTGGATGTCCGGGTTCGGCGGGTCCGGCCGAACTTGGAAAAAAAAAGTCCGGGTTTGTGAACCGGACTTAACCCAACTTTACCCCGATCCTGAACCCCATTGAAGTCAATGGAGACCCGAACTTTTGAGCACTAAAATGGCTCTAAAACAAATGTGGAAAGGGCTAGAGGGCTGCAAATGGCAGCAAAATCATCTTAAGAACATGGCAAGTGCTCTGCAAACAAATGTGGATAGGGAAATAACTTAAAATAACATAAAAAACAGAAAAATAATAAATAATCATCTTGAATGATGTAGGAGGAGGACGAGGCCCAATGGAGTAGGAGGTTGAGGTGGCGGAGGATATGGCAGTGTAGGTGGAAGCGGCAGGGGCGGTGGAGGAGGAGGACGAGCCCCATATGGAGTAGGAGGTTGAGGTGGCGCTGGATGTGGCGGTGTAGGTGGAGGAGGACGAGGTAGACAACACTGGTTTTTGTTTTTAATTTTATTTCTTTTTAAATTAGGGTACACCCCAAAAGAGTGAGAAAGATTAAAAATACAACAATGGCTGGGTAAGGCAGGTATACATGTCTATCCTGCACAAGGTACGGACAAGTCTTGTGGGATCCATGCCTGGTTCATTTTAATGAACGTGGGCTTGTACACATTGGCTCTGGACAGGCTGCTGCGCTTGTCTGTGATAACGCCCCCAGCTGTGCTAAATACATGTTCAGATAATAAACTGGCTGCAGGGCAGGCCAGCACCTCCAAGGCGTAAAGGGCAAGCTCAGGCCATGTGCCCAATTTGGAGACCCAGAAATTGAAGGGGGCAGACCCGTCATTCAGTACGTCTAGGCGTGTGCACACATACTGCTCCACCATGTTAGTGCTGGGTCGTGGTGCTGCTGGTGGAGCTCCTGTTGCAAGGAGAGGACGTGGACAATCTGTGCCATCTACACGCACAAATGAAACACCTTTCTCAGCTGGGAGTAGGTGACAGAACCTTACAGCAGTATTTGGCAGGGCCTACTGCGCCTCTACAAATGTTGAGGCCATAACAAGTACAGGCGATAGTAGATTGGGTTGCTGACAGTGCCTCCAGTTCCTTCACATTGTCTCCCACCCAGTCTTCTGCTGAAAGGTCAGAATTGCCACCTGCAGCCGATGTCCATCAATCTTTCACCTCACCCCCTTGCAAATCAGCCAAGCAGTCTGAGCCCCAAGTCATGCAGCAGTCTCTTCTTCTTTTTGATGACTCTGTTAGCATGGTTTCCCAGGGCCATCCACCTAGCCCTGCCCCAGAAGTGGAAGAGATTGAGTGCACCGATGCCCAACCACTTATGTCTCAAGATGAGTACATGGGAGGACCATCGCAGCACGTGTCAGATGATGACGAAACACAGGTGACAACTGCTGCGGAATTCCGAATTGTGGAGACCGACAAGGGATGCAGGGGTGAAGACTGCGTGGAAGATGATGTGGAGGACAATGAGGTCCTTGACCCCACATGGAATGAACATCATTCAGGTGAGTTGAGTAGTTTGGAGGAAGAGGCGGTGGTTGCACAGAGCCACCAGCACAGCAGAAGAGGGAGCAGGGTGCAAAAGGGGAATGGCCGAGCCCTAGACACTACGCCTGCTACTGCCTAATGCAGCAAGGGACTGAGCATACCAAAGCCAGCTCAAAGGAGTTCCCTAGCGTGGCAGTTCTTCAGACAATGTGATGATGACAGGACACGAGTGGTTTGCACGCTGTGCAATCAGAGCCCGAAGTGAGGCATAAACCTTTTCAACCTGAGCACAACCTGCATCACCAGGCATCTAAGTGCAAAGCACGAGCTGCAGTGGAGTGCACGCCTCAAAAACCAAGAAAGGTCTCTGGCTCCTCCTGCTTCCTCTTCTGCTGCTGTAAACTCGGCCTCTTCATCCACCTCTGTAGTGACAGTGGCACCTGCCTCCCCGCAAACAGAGGATCCACCAGCAACACCACCACCTGGGTCACCAACAACCATCTCCACAATGTCCTGTGGAAACATTCAGCTTTCTATCTCCCAAACACTGGAGCAGAAGAGGAAGTAACCCCCTACCCACCCGCGATCCTTGGCCCTGAATGCCAGCATTTCAAAATTCCTGGCCTGTGAAATGCTGTCATTCCATCTGGTTGAGGTGCAGAGTTTTAAAAGCCTTATGGCGGTGGCTGTCCCACAGTACGTCGTGCCCAGCCACCACTACTATATGCAGACTAGGCCGAAATTTAATATTTTTTCCCTAAATGGGTGTTTATTGAATAGCGGAATAGAACAATAGTATACAACGGGTGTATCTCACACGTACAGATAGAGACTAGGCCGCAATTTTTTTTTTTTCCCTAAATGGGTGTTTATTGAATAACGGAATAGAACAACAGTATCCAAAGGGTGTATCTCATAGTAACGTATGCAGACTAGGCCACAATTTAATATTTTTTCCCTAAATGGGTGTTTATTGAATAGCGGAATAGAACAACAGTATTGAAAGGGTGTATCTCACAGTAACATATGCTGAGTAGGCCGCAATTTAATATTTTTTCCCTAAATGGGTGTTTATTGAATAGCGGAATAGAACAACAGTATCCAAAGGGTGTATCTCACAGTAACATATGCAGACTAGGCCGCAATTTAATATTTTTTCCCTAAATGGGTGTTTATTGAATAGCGGAATAGAACAACAGTATACAACGGGTGTATCTCACACGTACAGATAGAGACTAGGCCGCAATTTAATTTTTTTCCCCTAAATGGGTGTTTATTGAATAGCGGAATAGAACAACAGTATCCAAAGAGTGTATCTCACAGTAACATATGCAGACTAGGCCGCAATTTAATATTTTTTCCCTAAATGGGTGTTTATTGAATAGCGGAATAGAACAACAGTATCCAAAGGGTGTATCTCACAGTAACATATGCTGAGTAGGCCGCAATTTAATATTTTTTCCCTAAATGGGTGTTTATTGAATAGTGGAATAGAACAACAGTATACAAGTGATGGGGTTCTTCTCATAATAATAATAATTGATTATTGCCCACGTTTTTTTCTCCCTCCTTGGTGTAAAAGTAGTTTATCTGATGTATAAGCAGGGTAAAATCATACAGTTTTTTTTTTTTTTTTTTACAGAAAAGGGAGCCATGGCATGGTTTTTAACAGAGATTCCACAGCATACTTGAAAGCCTGTGCCAATGGCTTTGCATTTTCACTTTATGATATCAGGTCCCAACACATTTTGATTATAGACAGTGTGACAGTATGGTATCTTGTCATGGTATAAAAAGTGTTTTGTGGCGGGGTGTGGTGACTGATTACCGAGATGGCCACATGAAGCCCTTGCTCTGCAAGTCTTCTGGGAAAACAGCCCATCCATGATCACCCAGAGCTGCACAACTGAGCCACCAGTGACATGACTGCCTCCTGAACACCTAGCAATGGCCCAACAGTGTCAAGAGTGTCAAGAAAAACAGCAGCTGCAGAAACTTTTGGGTTTCTTTGCACCGGTCCAGAGAAGCTCACAGCAAAATGTCTGCGACTGGACCTCTAGTGTGGCCTCACCTTCATGCCCAAAGAACATGAAATCTAGTATTCCCTTTAAAGGATCATGGAGTCCAAACATCAAAACGGTACATCTAATGTGGTCACCAGACCAACACAATTAGAAGTTTAGGAGCTGAACCTATTGCTTCCGCCACTATATGGCACTCAATTATTATCAATGAAACAGTTAATGTCCCATTCCACTTTGAGTCTCCAGGAGTTGTTAGACTGTAGTTCAAATATCCATCAAGTTTCACAGTGAGATATTTGTCTTTTTAAATCACTACCCCTTCAATTAGGGGCATATTTTTCTAAGCCAATGACCTGCAAGAGGGATGGATTCCTATTATGATGTAACGAGAAATGTTTGGACAGACTATGTCCCCTGAACCCCTTTGTGATGTTGGTTAAATGTTCACCTATTCTAACGTTCAGTGCCCGTGTGGTCCTGCCAACATACAGGAACCTACGCAGGCACCGAAAGAGGTATATGACCCTCTTGGTTCCACATGTTATAAAATATTTTATATGGTAGTTGCGACAGGTAACATGTGATGTAAAGGAAGTGGTTCTTGATGTTCTAGAGTTATGACATACATTGCAATCGGGAAAAAACCTTTAAGATTACCAAACATATTAATCTTAGGCTACATTTCAGTGGAGCTGGGTGCCAAAAAATCCTTAAGTTTCCTCGCTCTCTTAAAGCTCACACTGTGTTTATCAGGGAGTGAAGGCCCTTGAAACCCTATTCTCATACAACACCCTTCAATGCCTGCTAAAAAATCTGATTAACCCATCGACATTTGGATGAAAAGGTAGTGACAAACGCCATCTCATACCTATTAGCAATATTATTTTTATTTTTTCCTTCCCTAGGGACAAGAAAGTTTTGCCTATAAGGATATATTATAAACACTCACATTGTACAGGTGCTGAAGCACACCAAACTTTAAAACCACATACAATGTATCCAACAGCAATCAGATTTCCAGAGGATATAGTTATCACGCTATCTTGTGCACAAAGCATAATGATGTCATTCAGCCCCTCCCCTTTGCGTTACGCTACAGGGTCATGTGGCTTCATCAGGGATATATGATTGAATGGCACAGTGCTCTCCATATATACCTGTGAGCGGGAGCCATTTTATTGTAGTCTCCTGTTTTTATTCATCCAGGTGCCATATTTCCATAGATCCCTATCTGAACTGAAACCTGTATATGATATATATTACTATTAGAAAGTGGTAATATTGTATATTAAAGTGCCTTATCACTACATGCACTAAATGTCGCGTGCCACCTTAAAATATCACTGTACTGAGTGATGAATTATTACAAGACAGAAACAGTATATAATATGTATATGTATATAACTGTATATAATAGGAACACACTCCTGGTATCTCTAAGCACCTCACTTTAACCTTTTCTCCAGGTCCTAGACATCATTGTCACTATCGGTTGGCATATTCACCATGGGACTTAAGCTTATATCCTTAAATGTCCATGGCTTCAGTCACCCAGCCAAACGCCATTCCTTGTGGATTGAGACTATGTCCAACAAAGCTGACTTACATTGTGTGCCTAATTATTAGTGAGTATTTTGGCCAAATCATCAATGCAGCACTCTTGAAATTGCTAAGATATTTGGGAGTGATCATAGAACCATAAAACATTTTGCTTGAAATAGTCAACAGGGTTGAAAAAAACACGCAAATTAACTGCCACAGATTTGAGAAGAATCAAAAGTGAAGCTACCAGGAACCCCTTATCCTCCAGTGCTGATTTCAGAACTAAAACCTACCTGGAGTGCCCAGAAGTAAAGGTATTCAGTGCTCAGTGCAGAGGGACATGGCCAAGGTAGGGAGGGCTGAAACCCAACCAACCCTGAAGAAGACACATAAGTTTAGATGTCAATACTGGGCCAAGAAATATCTGAAGACAGATTTTTTCAAAGGTTTTTATGGTCTGATGACAGTGCAAGTTTAGGAGATATTTACAGTACCTATAGGTAAGCCTTGTTATAGGCTTACCTATAGGTACAAACAGTACTTGAGGGTTTACAACTAGGGTTGAGCGAACACGGACTGTATTGTTCGGGATCGTACCGGACTTTTGGGTGTTCGGTACCCGGACACGGACCCGAACATTTTACTGTATATTCGGGATACAGTCCGTTGTTCGGTAATTGTATTTCATGTTATTTGATGCTTTGGCGCGGTTTAATGGCGCAGTTTCAACAGCTGCAGGCAGCCAGTCAACAAGCGTTTAACTAGTGTGCCCTTAGAAGCCATCACAGCCATGCCTACTAATGGCATGGCTGTGATTGGCCAGTGCAGCATGTGACCCAGCCTCTATATAAGCTGGAGTCACGTAGCAGCGCACGACACTCTGCTCTAACTACTGTAGGGTCAGGTTCCTGCTGCTGCTGATATGAGGGAGAGATAGGAGATTATTGTAGGGGCAGGCTGGAGATTGCTTTCAGGGAAAGAATAGGAGAATCTTCTTTAACTACCTCCCACCCGGGCCATTGTAAATATACGGCCGGGCGGGAGTCTCGTCCTTCTGAATGGACGTTCCGGAACGTCCTTCAGAAGGAGAGAGATCGCGCAGCCGCGGGCACGCGCAGCGGCGCGATCTCGATGTGCCTGTGTCCCTCGGACACAGAGCAACATCATTCGGCAGGAGGGCCCTGTGATTGGCCCTCCTGATCACATGACGGCTGTGTCCAATCACAGCCGTCATGTAATCTAAATAGAGCCGTTGTAACGGCTTCAATCTCTTCTCCTCCTGACAGATCCTGTCAGTGAGGAGAAGATCAGAGCATCGTGCTGCTGCAGGGTGATCAGTGAGTATTTCTAATTACTCACTGATCACAGGGGGGGTCTGTGCTGGTAATCAGAACATTGATTACCAGTGCAGCCCTGGGGGGGGAGGGGTGCCACTAAGCCACCAGGGATGCCCACCCATGACCACCAGGGGTGCCCACTATGGCCACCAGGGATGGCAAACAGGGCTCAGAGAGCCCACCAGTGCCCTCCCTATCAGTTTTGCCCACCAATGCCATCTATCAGTGCTGCCCACCAGTGCCGTTATTGCCATCTATCAGTGCCGCCCACCAGTGCCCATTATTGCCCACCAGTGCTGCCTATCAGTGCCCATCAGTGCCCCCCATCAGTGCCGATCAGTGCCACCCATCAGTGCCGATCAGTGCCGATCATTACCGCCCAACAGTGCCACCTATCAGTGCCCATCAGTGCCACCAATCAGTGCCCATCAGTGCTGCCTATCAGTGCCCATCAGTTCTGCCTATCAGTGCCCACCAATGCTGCATATCAGTGCTATCTATCAGTGCCACATATCAGTGCCCATCAGTGTTGCATATCAGTGCTACCTATTAGTGCCCATCAGTGCTGCATATCAGTGCCACCCCATCAGTGCCACCCCATCAGTGCCACCCCATCAGTGTGTCCTCATCAGTGCCTGTCAGTGCGGCATCATCAGTGCTCATCAGTGCAGGAAAAAACATATCTATTTACAAAATTGTATAACCTAAACAAAAAAACTTTTTTTTTTTTTCAAACTTTTCAGTCTTTTTTTATTTGTGCACCAAAAAAGAAAAAACCTGACGGTGATCAAATACCACCAAAAGAAAGCTCTATTTGTGGGGGGAAAAAAATGAAACAAATTTGGTTTAGGTACAGCGTTGCATGACCGCGCAATTGTCATTCAAATTGCAACAGCGCTAAAAGCTGAAAATTGGTCTGGGAAGGAAGGGGGTTTAAGTGCCCGGTATTGAGGTAGTTAATCAGACAGCGATCTACATTGATTTTATTGTGTGGGGGTGCAGTGCACAATCTTTTTGCCCTGACCTGAGCCCAGTGAGGAGGAGGGAGAAAAAAAAAACTTTTATTAGTCTGTTAGGTGGGCGGCATGCGGCGTGCGGCGTGTAGCAGCCATGTAATGCAAGCTCAGTGCATATGTGTCTGGTTAATCTGGATTAAAAAAAAAAAACTTTTTTCCTCCATATTTTACTGTGACATACAGTGTTTAGACACTGTTTTTCTTATCTGCTATTCAAAAATCAACAATTTAAGGGGAATTATTTTTCAGGTTTTCATTCAAATGGGTTTTTTTTACTCAATAGCGGAATAGAACAACAACAGTATCCAACCTGTTAGGCGTGCGGCTTGTAACAGCCAAGTAATGCAAGCTCAGTACATATGTGTCTGCTTAATATGGATTAAAAAAAAAAATTCCTTCATATTTTACAGTGACTTACAGTGTTTAGACACTGCTGTTCTAATCTGCTATTCAAAAATCCACAATTTAAGGGGAAAAAATATATTTTTAAGGTTTTCATTCAAATGTTTTTTTTTTACTCAATAGTGGAAAAGAACAACAACAGTATCCAACCTGTTAGGTGTGCGGCGTGTAGCAGCCATGTAATGCAAGCTCAGTGCATATGTGTCTGCTTAATATGGATTTAAAAAAAAAAAAACTTTTTTCCTTCATATTTTACAGTGACATACAGTATTTAGAAAAGTCAAAAAAAGGTGCGCAAATCAATAAGTAGAGGCAGCACTAGAAAAATATGTAAATTAAGTGAAACTGGATAGTAATGCGCTTCAATAGTAAACCAACAATATTAATGTGTAAAACAATCAAATCTTGTAGGTGCAAAAATAGTGCACAAAATTGGAGAACTTCAGAATCATGTGTAATCAAAATACAGTTTATCAATTAAAGTCCATAATCAAACATGTGCAAATAGTATGTTTAGTGGTGAGTCCACATTTAGATGGTGACTGTGTTCAAATTCCAACGTAGTGAATGGCCTCTTACCACGTGTTAGACAAAACAGAGCCTCCAAATAAACTTGACAATGTGACAATGTGATAATAAAATAACGCCCAGTGATAAAAATGGACTCTTACCAGAGATGATGGAGGTAAAAACTTCAACTAAGTAGGTAGATGATCCTGTGTTAGCAGGACTGAAGAGGTGGAGCACTCTCCTTGACGATCCTCCAGATCACATCCACCCACAGCATCCAGAAAAAAACTTGGTGCGGCTCAAGATGAAATGGCCCAAAGATCCATTCCCAAAAGAAAGAAAGGGACTAATAGTGCATTATCCTTTAAAACCAAATTTAATAAAGGCAAATACACTTACGGCAATCCAAGTTAAAAAGATGCAACAAGCTGAAGAACGTCACGGCCGCCTGCAGAACGGTATCGTGACAAAATGACAACGCGACCAGCTCCTTCCGACGCGTTTCCACACAAGGGGTCGTCTACTGGGACTGGAGCACAAAGGCGCGCTGTCAACCTCCATGTTTAAATAGCCGCATGTAATGTGCAAGTCTGGTCCAGCTGCGGCATTCTGGAAGTCTGATGACATCACTTCCGGTTTCATGAACCGGATGTACTGTACTCATTCCACTTCGGGTTTAGCGATCCAGGATATCAACACTGACTTTAACCCAGGAAGGGAAACGTCAGCAAATTGTTGAAGAACACCCCTAGTGTCTGCAAGATGTTAAATATGCAAACCTCTAGGGTGCAAAAATGTTCAGCCACACTTGCCACATCAAGAATAGCCTGGTGTAAAAAAAGGGGGGCAAACTTCAATTATGAATATGCTTATTATCAAAAGAATTGCCAAATATATAAATTTAAGGGGCTAAACGTGGCTTCCTGTACCATGAACCGGAAGTGCTCATACTCCTCCATGAATCGGAAGTGCTCACACTACTATATGGTGCTCACTGTCCCTAAACTGAAAAACTGCACACCTATACCAAATATATAGCCGCCCTTAACATGACTTTTGTGGACATTAACAGACCGATTTGTGTCACTGCCGATCTTGATCTGTCCCTGATGAACACTGCATACCTGTCCCTAAACTGAACAGAAACTGTACACCTATACCAATACCAGCCCTTAAAAGGACTTTTGTGGACATTAACAGAGCGATTTGTGTCACTGCCGATCTCGATCTGTCCCTGATGAACACTGTGTGACGGTACGCACCGTCACTGACAGTTAAAAAAAACGATGTGACAGATAAATTGATGGTTTGGACTGCTTCAGTTGGTCAGACTTGTAACAGATGCATGTCATCAGCCCAAACACCTGTCTACCACACATTGTAAATTATGCTGATTTGCTCACCTATTGTTTACTGTGGGTTCTCAGTATTTACACTATAATAATGTATATTATATCTTGTTTTACCTTTGGTGCTGGCAGTCTGGGCTTCCAGGCTGACTTAAGTACGCTGAGCTAATTAGCATGTGAATAATAACCTTGTCTAGATGGGATTAGCCATGAGTCAGCTGTACCTCGTTAGCTATTCATTGTGTTTATGCTTTATGTAAATATTCAGGTCATTGTTCATGTAGTGACTGTCATGCTTCTCAGGTGTATAAAAGTCTGCTACTTGTTTTAATAAATGAGTTAGTTGTTTCTAGTATACAAGCTAAGTTTCAGGCTAGTTTTGTATGACGGCGGCTGGGATTTGATATGTATGTTCATCACTGCGAGGAAGCCGTATACTGATGGAGATACCCAGTCTGTGGGTTCCGGATTCCGTCACATTGGTGGCAGTGGTGGGATGCTTCCTGCAGTCTGGAACATCCAAACCTCCACCGGGATCCAAGGTCCGGGGAGCAGAAGAGGAGAGGTACAGATATCAGCCGCCATGGAAGAGGAATTTGGAAGGAGGTTGCGAGAGATGCAAACACAGCACAGGGGACCAGTTTCAGAGAAGGTCCTGCTGGGATGGCACGATTCAATCCAATTGGAACTCTGGGAGGAAGCGCTAGCCTGTGAGCAGCGACACCAGGGAAAAATCCTCCCCTACTTCCAGGAAAGGTACTGGTCGCAGTACGAAGTGCGAATGGTGTTTTTGGGGAGACAACCGCATAATGAATGGAAAGCAGAGTTAAGAAGGCTGGTCCAGGTGGAGATGCGGTTGGATGAGAGCTATAGAGCCCATGGACAGCAGACGACAGCCCAACGGAAGGCTTTTGGTACGGCGGTCTGGGGCTGTTATTAGAGAGGCTGTCTGAGGACCCTGACTTTGGGAGCGAATTGGAGGAAATCTTAGAATACAGAGAACAGATGCTGAATGTCTTGGACGTGCACTGGGCACTGGAAGATTTGGAATTTCTAGCCAATCAGGAATGGGAGCTGGAGATCGCCTACAGACGGCTGCTAGACTCTGCTCAGTGCCAGGCCTGGGCTCCCCTTGCCTGGGAATATCCAGAAGTACCAGCTGACAGTCCAGAAATCCTGACTGAAGAGTCAGCAATGTGGCACAAAAATACTGTGCTTTGCACACCTGCACCCACGGTTTTGGATGCGGAGGTCTTATGGCGGATGCAGCAAGTGCTGACTCACCTTGACAAACCTGTTTCTGTACAGGACGAGCTTGGATGGAGGAATGCATCTGATCAGCTGCTGGATAAAGGTATGGGAGAAGAGGAAGCCATCTTCATTCCCAAACCACGGATTACAAATTTAATGGACTTTCCATTGGAAGATGATTTGGATTATAAATCACCTATAAAAGTGTTGGCACTGGACCCAAGTGCCACCAGTCCATGTCCTGGACTTTCAGCAATTCCAGAGACTGGAGATTTATTAGACTTTTCTGCTGAGGAGGAACCTCCCAGTGAGCCTACAGCAGATGAGCAACCATCCAGGCATAGTGCTGCTGACCTCTGGATGCAACAATTGGTGACCCAGGAAGGTGTGTGCCAGGCCACAGGCATTGCAGTTTACTTGTTGGCAGAACCACTGGCATCAGGGCCTTATATCACTGAGCTCTTTCCAACACCACGAACAGCATCTGTGGAGTTACAAGAAACTTCTACAGCAGAAGCGCTGACAACTAGACAGAGGGTCCAAGACCTCTGCCCTACACCTGTGGTAGTTCTGGAGGCCCAGGGTGAAAAGGTGGCGGTCCCTTCCCAGCAGCAGAGTGTTTCCCAGAATGATGACACCAACCCAGCAGAAGGGCTGGCAACAGAGCAGAGTGCTGCTGACCTCTGCCCTCAACTTACAAAGGATGGATTTCCTGAGCAGGTGGATGAGACTACAATCTCCACCTGTATACCCCAGGGATGCTGGGCAGTCGGCCCAGATCCCCAACAGCATGAGGAAGTGAGCAAAGCCACCCTGTCTTCTCTCCAGCAGCTGAAAGGACTCCAGGGAGAAGGGCCAGTCCATGCTTCTTCCCTACAGCGGGTATGTTCTAAGAGAGAGGCAGAGGCAGAGGTTGGCTGGGTGAGTATTGCTCCCTTTGGGACAATTTGCTTGGGGTACTGTGTGGGTATAGACATTGGGGGGCTGGAACTACAGATTACCTTCAAAGTCAACCCGTTTCGGGTCCCCTCCTGTGTTAGTCTCCTTCCGGAAGGGAAGAGATGTGACGGGAGTCACTTTGGTTGGGGGGCCCGTGGAACACAGCTTACCTTAGAGAGGTTGGGAAATACCTCTCTTAACCCCCTAGGCACTTCTTATGTGTAAGTCACCCTGTGTCTTTTGGGGACACAGGGTGACCAAAAAGCCCAGTCTGGCCTGCCCAAACCAGACTTCCACACACTGATTGGCTATGAGAGCTCCATGCGCCCTGCCGGGACAAACCTACAAACTATGTGGAACTTTGTCAAGGAAGCTGCCATGATGGATTGACTCTTTGGGACTTGTTACCCAACGAACTCAGGCACAGACAAGTTGGGGGTCTGGTACCTGGTTCGTCAACCTTTGGGGGGAAGATATGTGACGGTACGCACCGTAACTGACAGTGAAAAAAACTATGTGACAGATACATTGATGGTTTGGACTGCTTTAGTTGGTCAGACTTGTAACAGATGCATGTCATCAGCCCAAACACCTGTCTACCACACATTGTAAATTATGCTGATTTGCTCACCTATTGTTTACTGTGGATTCTCAGTATTTACACTATAATAATGTATATTATATCTTGTTTTACCTTTGGTGCTGGCAGTTTGGGCTTCCAGGCTGACTTAAGTACGCTGAGCTAATTAGCATGTGAATAATAACCTTGTCTAGATGGGATTAGCCATGAGTCAGCTGTACCTCGTTAGCTATTCATTGTGTGATGCTTTATGTAAATATTCAGGTCATTGTTCATGTAGTGACTGTCATGCTTCTCAGGTGTATAAAAGTCTGCTACTTGTTTTAATAAATGAGTTAGTTGTTTCCAGTATACAAGCTAAGTTTCAGGCTAGTTTTGTATGACGGCGGCTGGGATTTGATATCTATGTTCATCACTGCGAGGAAGCCGTATACTGACGGAGATACCCAGTCGGTGGTGTCCGGATTCCGTCACACACTGCATACATGTCCCTAAACTGAACAGAAACTGTACACCTATACCAATACCAGCCCTTAAAAGGACTTTTGTGGACATTAACAGAGCGATTTGTGTCACTGCCGATCTTGATCTGTCCCTGATGAACACAGCATACCTTTCCCTAAACTAAAAAGAAAGTGTAGTAGACCTATACCAAATACCAGTCCTCAAAAGGACTTTTGTGGATCTTAACAGAGCTATTTGTGTCTGGCAATCTGTCCCTGATGCCCACAGCCAACCTCTCCCTATGCTGACAAAAAGAAGAATGTGAAATGGCTGCCAGCTCTGATCTATTTATAAGGTAGAGGGCATGTCCATGTGCTGAAATGTTTCAATTGGCTGTCCCGTTCCACCTGACGGCTGTCTCATGGGTCAAAGTTCTCCCCAATGTAAACTAATATGGCCACCACGAACAATGCCATGTGTTTACAAAGTTGGCGGGTAGCGAACAAGGAAAATTTGCCACGAACCGACCCCCCAGGCGAACCGCAAGGCCATCCCTATTTGCAATTGTGTAGGTGACGTTATTAATGTCACATAGAAGGATAAGGAATCTGCCATTGGGGTCCGTTATTAGATCATGTTTCGTAAATACCACAGAGTTGCAAATGGCAATTAGACTTCCCCTTTTTTTCACCGCAGCATTTGCTGAAAAGATATGGAGACATTTTCTGTGGGTGCAAATTGGAGGAGCAGAAGCCTTGAAATTAGTTTCCTGTACACACAGAATATCCCCCTTGAGGGACAGGGTCTCTTGCCACAAGGCTCTTCTTTTAAATGGGCTGTTTAGGCCATGAGCATTGAGTGAAACAATTTTAAGTCCCATGTGAGCAGGTGGAACGCTGAGCTGGGAAGTAGCCTATACAGCAATAGTGCATTGAAAACTTTACAATACCTAAATAAAGATCATTCATGATGTTTCAGGTTCATAGTTGAGAGCATGAAATTGTCCAAAATGTGTATGCTGACCCCGTAAGAGTTCACTTCACTAGAACTAGGGGGTTAAGCCAAACTCCTAAAAAACAAACCCATATCACATTTCTCCCTCCACCAAATGATTTGGACCGTAACCCAATAGAACACCTTCTGGATGAATTAGAGCATAGACTGCGAGACAGGCCTTCTTGTCCAACATCAGTGCCTGACCTCACAAATGCACTTTTGGAAGAATGGTCAAACATTCCCATAGAAACACTCCTAAACCTTGTGGATAGCCTTCCAACAATAATTGAAGCTGTTATAACTGCAAAGGGTGGGCCAACTCAGAATTGAACCCTAGGGACTAAGACTGGGAGGCCATTAAAGTTCATGTGCATGTAAAGGCAGGCGTCCCAATACTGTTTACAATATAGTGTGTGTGTATGTATATATATATATATATATATATATATATATATATATATATATATATATATATATATACAGGGTGAACAGCCTGCAGCAAATGTTTCTCAAACAAAACACCAAAGCTTTTGTATCACAAATTCAGTAAATGCAGACCCTTTACATGTGTGTATTAGCATTAGAGTGCCCAGCCCTAAACAACACACTGAACAGCATCAGGATGTTGGGTATCTTTTTACTTAGTGAAACCTTATTCTTCATATTTTACCAAAAATGTGGCTAATCTATTGCTTTTGTACACACTAAAATAACGGTAGTGTATTTTTCTTTGCAGAAAATACGCACTTAAAGTATTGTGCAAGTTTTCTGTAACCTAAACAAATATAACTACCACTATTTTACTTTCCAGAGTCTTAGATTTCAAAACAATTTAAATTTTTGGGGGTTTTATCCAGTCTTCCAGCCTAAAATATTTTTTTAAAGGTGTGCATAAAACATGCAAAAAAAGCTTTGGCAGCGAAAGAGTTAAAAATAGATGGACTAGCATATTACAAGGTCCTCATTATTGGTTAATATAACCCAGATGATGTCAGCTGCAAAACCAGACAGGGAAGTATTGGTCCTTAAAAAAATTTTGGTCTAGCAAGTTTCATCATAAATTTGCCTGTACCACAAAACTGGTACCCACATTTGCAGCAAACTCACTGTGTGGCAAACCGGAAAACAAATCCCTATTAGTCTCTATGCTAGCCTGCAGAAGCAATTGTATTTACAATGTACTTTAGTAGAAGCAAATTGGAGATTCATTCCAGGAGAAAAATAGTATATATATATATATATATATATATATATATATATATATATATATATATATATATATATATTTTTTTTTTTAAAAGCTGACTAAGGGAGACTTTCTCCTTTTTAAAGATCTACAGATTAGCTGGTAAACATTTTACATTTTTACAAGCTTGAGTAAAGACAAGACTTTCCCTCTTTACTCACAGGAGCTGCTGCCCATTCTTATTGTCCTCTAAGAATGCCCAGGAAAGTCAGCATTCAGTCTTTAACTCAGTCTTTAATTCAGTCTTGCCATTTGAAAAGAAATGTACAAAAATCCACTCCGAGAAGGTGACAAGAAATACATGGAAAATAGACTCTTTAGAGGACATACAGTATAGAAGGCTATTTTGTATTTCACTACTCTATATTATCTTGCTTTAGATTTCAGTTACGGTATACTATTTTTGCTGGTGAAATTGTACTGTGTCTTGGTAATATATGGTAAAGATTACCATCAATATAATGAAAGGATTATTTAATGCATTTTTAATATTGCTTATGCTACAGTTACAGACTCCTACTCAGTCTATGCATCTATTTTTTTCATTGACCTTGACATTTAAGAAAAATCAAGAAAAAAAGCTAACTTCATTCATATTCAGCATATAGTATGATTAATCAATTCAAATACCAAGAAAACATATTAATCTTTTGAGTCAGATTATATAAACAGACACATATTACACAAATATACAACATCTTTATCAATGTGAATGGTTTTTAAAAATTAGACATTTATAATTCTTCGTGGGAAGATACAGATTAATTGTACTTTTAAGATAAAAAATCTTACTTAGTGTTATTGGTAGTCCTGAGATGATGTGTTTAAAATGTTTACATTGATGTGCTTCTAGTTTTTTTTTTTTTTTCACATCAATGGAAACAAATAACTAAAAGCCACCATACTGTAGTTAAACCTCTAAAGCCTTGGTCAGAATTACTGAGATTACCATTGGATGGTTTACCTGTATGTTAATCTCCCATACTCTCCTTAGTCTTCCTGCCCTTTCTCAAAACATTCACTAAAAGCACTGCATGCGCATAAATGTCATATTTTATGTGAATAAAGGATGGACAATTTCTCTTTTTGCTGCTTGATGTCATCTTCAGGAAGAATCACTAAATACTGGCAACTGCTTTTGCTTGGTACCATTCTGTAATCTTAGGCCCCATGCACACGGGGCGTTAGAAAAAACGTACGTCAAAGTTAGTTCTGACGCTGGAAAAAGCAGCTGTAAAAACGTGCTTTCAGTAGCTTTTTCCATTGGCGTTATTGCACGTTTTGTCACCTTGCTTTTAGCAGCGTTTTTTTTTCTTCCATTCAAAATCAATGGTTCCCTATGGGAGCCTATTGATTTGAATGGAGGTCGCACCGCAACACCGCAAGTCAGATCCGACTTGCGGGGTGACTTGCGCTGTGAGAATCTTGAGGGGGAACTCCACGCCAAAATGGAAAAAAAACGGCGTAGGGGTCCCCCCCAGGGTTCCAAACCAGGCCCTTCGGGTCTGGTATGGAATTTGAGGGTAGCCCCATGCCGAAAAAACGGCGTGGGGTCCCCCCCAAAATCCATACCAGACCCTTATCCGAGCATGCAGCCCCGCAGGCCAGGAAAGGGGAGGGGACGAGCGAGCGGCCCCACCCCCCCTGGACCACACCAGGCCACATGCCCTCAACATGGGGGGGGTGTTGGTGCTTTGGGGCAGGGGGAGCTCTGCACCCCCCACCTCAAAGCACCTTGCCCCCATGTTGATGAGGACAAGGGCCTCATCCCCACAACCCTGGCCGGTGGTTGTGGGGGTCTGCGGGCAGGGGGCTCATCGGAATCTGGAAGCCCCCTTTAACAAGGGGCCCCCCAGATCCCGGACCCCCTCCCTATGTGAATGGGTATGGGGTACACTGTACCCCTACTCATTCACCACATAAAAGGCAGTGTATGGAAAAGGCAGTGTATGGAGCGCGCCGCCATTACTCACACGTACAGACTTATACAGGCTTGACATATTATATGTCAACAGGGATGCACGGCTGGACACGTCCCAGCATTATAAATCCATCGGGGGACATGCTCATTCTACTACTTCTTTACAGATGACCTGTGCGTTTCTGACCTCACTCTGGAGATCCTCGTGGGATTCTCTGTCCGTGGAGCTCCTTTCTCACTGTCATTTGCCATATCACTGTATATTTGGCTTATAAGTATTGAAATCTCCCCTGAAACCCATATAAACATTAACATATTACTCTAAGTCTATCTGCCCCTCATGTCACAGATGATGTCATCTGTGACATGAGGGGGCGGGCCTCCCGATGACGTCATCGGGGCCACGCCCCTAATTGCTATATAATAGGCTGCAGAGACCGGAGATAGGCATAATCAGCGGAGACGTCGTCGGAGGAGGACCGGAGGAAGAAGAGCCGACAGCCGACAGCAAAAGAGCAGAAGACCGGAGAGGAGAAGAAAAGAAAAGAAGAGAGGACAGCAGAAGAGGGGACAGCAGAAGACCCCGGAGTGAAGAACACAAGAAGAGGGGGACAGCAAAAGAGCAGAAGACCCCGGAGAGGAGAAGACAAGAAGGGCGGACAGCAGAAGACCCCGGAGAGCAGAAGACCCCGGAGAGGAGAAGACAAGAAGGGCGGACAGCAAAAGAGCAGAAGACCCCGGAGAGGAGAAGACCCCGGAGAGGAGAAGACAAGAAGGGCGGACAGCAAAAGAGCAGAAGACCCCGGAGAGGAGAAGACCCCGGAGAGGAGAAGACAAGAAGAGTCGGATGAAGATTTTTAATAAACTTTCCAAAACGTCTCTTGTCGTTATTTCCATACACTGCCTTTTATGTGGTGAATGAGTAGGGGTACAGTGTACCCCATACCCATTCACATAGGGAGGGGGTCCGGGATCTGGGGGGCCCCTTGTTAAAGGGGGCTTCCAGATTCCGACGAGCCCCCTGCCCGCAGACCCCCACAACCACCGGCCAGGGTTGTGGGGATGAGGCCCTTGTCCTCATCAACATGGGGGCAAGGTGCTTTGAGGTGGGGGGTGCAGAGCTCCCCCTGCCCCAAAGCACCAACACCCCCCCCCATGTTGAGGGCATGTGGCCTGGTGTGGTCCAGGGGGGGTGGGGCCGCTCGCTCATCCCCTCCCCTTTCCTGGCCTGCCGGGCTGCATGCTCGGATAAGGGTCTGGTATGGATTTTGGGGGGGACCCCACGCCGTTTTTTCGGCATGGGGCTACCCTCACATTCCATACCAGACCCGAAGGGCCTGGATTGAAACCTTGGGGGGGACCCCCACGCCGTTTTTTTCCCATTTTGGTGTGGAGTTCCCCCTCAAGATTCCCACAGCGCAAGTCACCCCGCAAGTCGGATCCGACTTGCGGTGTTGCGGTGCGACCTCCATTCAAATCAATAGGCTCCCATAGGGAACCATTGATTTTGAATGGAAGAAAAAAAACATATAACGTGGCTTAACGCACGTTAAGCAACGTTATAGCAAAGTTATTCAGCTTTTAGCAGCGTCAGGCGTTTTTAACGCTGTAACGCTGGTCCTCAGAACGCGCAGGTCGTGGGTTCTTGTTGCAGCTTAAAAACGCCTAGGCCACTTACAGCTCAAAAACATCTGAGTGTGCATGAGGCCATAGAATAACATGGAGGGGCGTTTTTAGGCTGCAAAAAGAAAACGCCTGACGCTGCTTACAGCGGCGTTAAAAACGTCCCGTGTGCATGGGGCCTTATTGTGTCATTTTAAACATTGTAGCTGTGTGTGAAAAGAGCAATAGACTTAGACTCAAGCATAAATAAAAATTATATACCGTATATACTCGAGTATAAGCCGAGTTTTTCAGCACATTTTTTTGTGCTGAAAACGTCCCCCTCGGCTTATACTCGAGTCAAGGAAAAAAAAAAATTCCCTGTCCGCTCCGACGGGCTTAAGCTTTAAAAATGGCGCCGCCCGTCGCATACATGTCACCACGCATGCGCCGCCGCCACACGTGTAATTTCGGCTATTCCCGGCGCCACTCGGGAGAGGCCGGGAATAGCCGAAAGTATACGAGCGGCGGCGGCGCGTGCGCAATGACGTGTCATTTAAAATGAAGGCGCCTCTGGAACAGGTAAGTGAAACATCTTCACTACCTGCCATTATGCAGGGCTGCGGGCACACTACAAGGGATGCAGTGCTGCGGGCATGGTCCACATGTACCATGCCCACAGCACTGCATCTCCTGTAGTATGCCCACAACCCCGGATCCTCTTGTACCATGCCAGTACCCTGCATTCTCCTGCACCATGCCAGTACCCTGCATTCTCCTGCACCATGCCAGTACCCTGCATTCTCCTGCACCATGCCAGTCACCCTGCATTCTCCTGTACCATGCCCTCCGCCCTGCATTCTCCTGCACCATGCCAGTACCCTGCATTGTCCTGCACCATGCCAGTACCCTGCATTCTCCTGCACCATGCCAGTCACCCTGCATTCTCCTGCACCATGCCAGTACCCTGCATTCTCCTGCACCATGCCAGTCACCCTGCATTCTCCTGTACCATGCCCGCCGCCCTGCATTCTCACCCTAGGCTTATACTCGAGTCAATGATTTTTCCCATTTTTTTGTGGTAAAAGTAGGGGCCTCGGCTTATACTCGGGTTGGCTTATACTCGAGTATATACGGTAAATATTTATTACATGCTACAAATGAAAAGAAAAACATTACATAAAAAACATTACATAGACATTACATAAAAGAAAAAAAAACACAATTGAGTGCTTAACTCTTTTATACACTGAGGAGCACCTGCTGCATATCATGTGCTTGGTATGTATGACCTTCAAGCTGCAGTATTCAGTTATCCTGACATGAAGCTAAATGATGTGGACATAATGCATGAAAAGGAAATATAAAAGGTGACTTGCACTGCATGACCTCTACATGACAAGACATTTTCTATTTGCTTACTTTTGTTAGTAACTTTATGTATAGGCTTTTGGTTTGGATGGCTGACATTTTAGTTGGAAACAAACAGGATTGATCTGAGAGGGGACCTTGGGAGAGATATGGTGGGTGCATATCACTTAGCTTGAAAGTGAGATTAACCAATCTTTGCTTATCGGCAGAGGCTTTCTGAAAGGTAGAGGCATACATCGGGTTGTTATGAATGGATTTCCAAGTGGAAGAAAAATATTCCACAAGATAGTTGAGCTCTGCAAAATTAGAAATGTGAGAAGAAAAAAGAGCAAACCCTGGGATTGATGCCATACACACAAAAGAAGAGAAAACCCAGGCACATTCTGGCCACAAGAGAAAAGAGGCCCATTAGATTTGCTTGTTAGAGATGAACAGCAGAGGAGACATTCTAGGACTTGGTGTTAGATTGATAGAGATACATGGAAGAGACAGATAGGTCAATTCTAAACTGAAAACAGAAGCCCTTCTAGAAGTGAGAAATGAACCATAAAGGCTGGTAAATTCTTATGTGAAAAAGTTGGACAGATGTTTGACAGGCCCTGAAGTAGTATCCTTCATGGGAGATGGCAACTAGACAGAAAGGGAGAGAAGAGCAATAGAAAAAGGCCTAGAAAAAAAAAAAAAAAAGCAAATGCAGGTATCTTGCCTAAAGGTTGCTATTTAGATGTGTTTTAAAGACTGCTCAGCATCAGTGTAGATGATGAACTGAGAAGAAAGATCCCCCCCCGAAACTGCCATTATTATTGATTTATACAATATAAACATACTAAATGTTCCAGTATGGGTGTCCTTCAGGTCTGTTTTGTAGGACGTTCCTCACTAACACCTTTTTTCTTCGGTAACTTTTTATTGAGAGATATAGACCTTTCTAGGTCTATATTGTCTACTAATGAATTAATATTATGTGGGACAACTCTGAAAAGAAACTGAAAAAATCATGATATGCCGGCAGCAATCAAAAAATTGTTCCGCTCCTTAATCCCTGACCACTTTTGCCTGGGACAGGCTCCATAGAGCCTTACAGTGGCGGCCGGTCTATAAGGGGCGCAGGGGCGCCCCCCCCCCAATCTGTGGCCAAAGAAAAAAAAAAGGAAAAAAATAAAATTTTCAGCCCACTAGGGGCGCTGGACCTACTGGTGACTATGGGGGGGTGGGGGTTTTGCACCCCACGTGCGTGTAGCAGAGGCACCAATTGGCGGCCTTCTGGGGGTCATCGGGGCGCAGAGCAATGCGCCCCGACACTCCCCACTTTAGTGATGTCCTGGCTGTGATTGGTCCAGACTCCAGCCTGGACCAACCACACAGGAGGACATCCCGGGGCTGGGTGACGTGACGCGTGGGGGAGGTGCGTGCGTCAGTCACTCACCGTCCCGGCGTCACGTCATCACCTTCCCATCACCGCTGCCGTCAGACCAGAGGAGAGCCAGCGCGTGAGGAAGAAGAGGAACTCGTTTGTCTCGACTAGCGTTCTTCTCGTCTGTGTCTCAGAAGACTCCGGGCTGACTCAGCAGCAGCAGCACACGTTGACCGCCTGTGAGAGGTAAGTGAAGTGATGCCTCGGGGGGGGGACGGCCCACACACTGCTTTGAAGGGGGCACGCTGGTCACTGCATTGATGGGAGGGGGGCACGGCAGACAAGCTGGTCACTGCATTGATGGGGAATGGGGGAACGGCAAGCTGGTCACTGATGATGGGGGCACGGCAAGCTGGTCACTGAAGATGGGGGCACGGTAAGCTGGTCACTGCATTGATGATGGGGGCACGGCAAGCTGGTCATTGCATTGATGATGGGGGCACGGCAAGCTGGTCACTGCATTGATGATAGGGGCACGGCAAGCTGGTCACTGCATTGATGATGGGGGCACGGCAAGCTGGTCACTGATGATGGGGGCACGGCAAGTTGGTCACTGCATTGTTGATGGGGGCACGGCAAGCTGGTCACTGATGATGGGGGCACGGCCCGCTGGTCACTGCATTGATGATGGGGGCACGGCAAGCTGGTCACTGCATTGATGATGGGGGCATGGCAAGCTGGTCACTGCATTGATGATGGGGGCACGGCAAGCTGGTCATGTCTAAGGCCTACATACACAGGGTATCTGTGACCTATAAATATTAACAGCCTGTGTACAGTATATATCTGTGTTGGAGTTACTTAATGTGCAGACCTTTACTAATTTATGAGAATTCAGTGTGCAGGCTCTAAATTATTTTACTTTTTAAATGGCATTGCTTTTCATAGGACAATTACTCCTCTTCAGAATATTAACTTTCTG
Source organism: Pelophylax lessonae (assembly GCF_965119305.1). Classification (NCBI taxonomy): domain Eukaryota; kingdom Metazoa; phylum Chordata; class Amphibia; order Anura; family Ranidae; genus Pelophylax; species Pelophylax lessonae. The sequence continues at coordinate 298,747,072 of NC_138772.1, forward strand.
TTTTAATAATTTTACTGAGTTTTATACCATCTTATACCAGGCCGCTGTGTGCCATTTACTATAAATAAATATATAGTGCCAGGCCAGCAACTTTACCTGATGTACAATGTAATTGGCCTGGCCTACACTGTCTTATATTGTGTACACTCAATACAATGCTGGTCTGGCACTATATATTTATTAATAGTAAATGGCACACAGTGGCCTGGTATAAGATGGTTCCCAAGTTGGTCAAAGTCACGCAATTTTTTACCGCGTTTTTTTCTTTTTTTCTTTTTGCGCCCCCCCCCCCCCCCAAAATTTTGAGCACCAGCCGCCACTGGAGCCTTAAGACCTAAACTAACTCCAGACAAGCCTCCAAGGTATATAGTCATGTGCCTGAAGGACTACCAACTCATCTTTGCCAAGGATCCATGTTTGCCCATGGTCAGATCTTCACGCAGTCTCCTTTGACACCGCCCAAATAGGACTCCCCTATTTCACAGCCACTTGGAGAATGAATTATTCCATTCTGATTGACTTAGAAACAGTCTCTGGAGTTGCAGATCATTTAAAGGAATATTTTATGCTAAATGACACAGGGGGCGTGTTACCTCCTAAGTTATAGGCAACCCATAAGGCTGTGATTAGGGGATATTTGATTGAGTTGGTCACAATTAGAAAACATAAAAAAACTGCTGAAATCGGATCCCTAACTCTTGAACTGAACAAGTTATACCATCTACATAGTCAGTCCCATTCCCCAGATGTTTTGAAACAAATGAATCAAAAGAGAATTGCAATAGACACTATCCTATCGGATAATACTGAAAAGTCGCTCAGATCGGCTAAGGCCAGGTTCTTGTTACATAGCAATACTGCCTCAGCCATGTTCACCCGTAAACTGCAACAGTCCTTCCAGCCAGCACATGTTTATAAAGTCCGGGATGATAGGGTGCAGATGGTGTCTCACCCAAAGGATGTGTTAAAAGTCTTCACATCTTTCTACTAGACTCTGCTATCCACCCCGCCAGACATCCCACGCAGGAGTTATTTTCATGGTTGCATGATATTGTTATCCCATCGTTGACTGAGGAGCAGCTCGGCATCCTGAATGCACCATGCACTGAACAAGAAGTAGCTACAATTATTAGATCCCTTGAGCTCACGAAGGCTCCAGGCCCAGATGGGTTTACATCTACATATTACAAAAAATTCACCGATATTCTATCCCAGTTATTGTCCAGTAATTGTTCCACTTATTAATTTCATTCTACAAGGTAACAAGCTCCCAAACGATATGCTCAATGCAAATATGACACCAATACCCAAACCAAATAAAGACCATTCCCTACCACAGAATTATAGGCCGAACTCTTAAATAATGACTTTAAAATTCTGGGTCGCCTATTAGCTGATCGACTAGCTCCAATTGTCTCCTCCTTGATAGCCCCAGAGCAAACAGGTTTTATCCCTTCCAGACAAATTATGGACAATATCCATTTAGCCACTAATATCATCCAAGACGCAGATTTTTTGACCGTAAAGTATTAATCTTAGGCCTAGACATCCATAAGGCATTCGACAGTGTGCTCTGGTCATATCTGGATGTGGTCTTGGCCAAATTTGGATTCAAGGGCAAATTTGTGCATGGTTTTTAGGCTCTCTATCATAACCCACACACCAGAATAAAGCTGCCGGGCTGCTCCTCGGACTTCTTCCCCCTGGGCAGGGGAACGAGACAGGGTTGTCCTTTGTCGCCCTTGATATTTGCTTTCGCGATTGAGCCCTTAGCGAGAGCAATCAGGAATAGCCTAGATGTAAGAGGATATCAGAAGGGTGAGGAGGAATTAAAGATCAGCCAGCCTCTACGCAGATGATGTGCTTGTGTTTCTTTCGGACCCAGTAGTCTCCCTCCCGAACCTGATAAACACTTTACAGAAATGTAGGGACATCTCGAGTCTGGGAGTGAATTTATCTAAATGCTCTGCTCTCTCAGTCAACATCCCACAGACAGTATTAAATAGCATTAACCACTTTAGCCCCAGAGGATTTGGCTGCTCATTGACCAGACCCTATTTTGTGATTTGGCACTGAGTAATTTTAACGGACAATTGCACGGTCATGCGACACTGTACCCAAACAAAATTGACATCCTTTTTTTCCCACAAACAGAGCTTTCTTTTGGTGGTATTTGATCACCTGTGCAATTTTTATTTTTTGCGCTATAAACAAAAAAAGAGCCACAATTTTGAAAAAATAGCAATATTTTTCACATTATATTATATGAAATTCTCAAAAAAAAAAAAAAAAATCAAAATGTTTTAACATTTTAGGCCAATTGGTTTTCTGCTACATTTTTTTGGTAAAAAAAAAAATCGCAATAGGCAGATTTTGATTGGTTTGCACAAAAGTTATTGCGTTTACTAACTACGGGAAAGATTTATGCCATTTTTATTGTATTTTTTTAACTAGTAATGGCGGTGATCTGCGATTTTTTGTGGGACTGCGACATTGCGGCAGACAGATCGGACCCCTAACTGACATTTTTGACACTTTTGGGGGTACCAGTGATATTACTACAGTAATCAGTGCTATAAATATTCACTGTTACTGTAAAAATGGCACTGGCAGGGAAGGGTTAACATTGCTGGTGATCAGTGGGTTAAGTGTGTCCCCAGGGGCATGATTCTAACTGTCAGGGGGCGTGGCTTGTGAAGTAATCACAGAGACATGTGATCCTATATAGCAGGATCACATAGCCTCTGTGATCACTTCAGGGAGAATGACAGACGGCTGTGTTTACATCAGCCGTCTGTCTTTCTCCCTCAGCTGCGGGAGATCATGAGTGGCTGGCAGGCATCGTAGCTGCCGGTCCCACGCACTAACTCCCCGGCTAAAGAGCGGGGGCAGGAGCGTGCCACCGGTGGCGCGTGCTCACTCCCTACAGCCTCCTGAGCGAGCAACGTAGTATTACGTCACTTTGCCCAGGAGCGCCTGCCTGCCACAGTAAAACTGCCGCGGGCGGGGTTAAAATGATTAAAGATACTTTTTGGTTCACCATTACAATTAACACCCTACAATAGTTAGGAATATGCCTAGCCCCCTCCCTACAATCAATATTTAACGCAAACTATCTCCAGGCCTTTATAAAAGCGAAACAATGGTTAAATCTTTGGCACTCCTTCCCAATCTCTTTCATTAATAGGATAGTGGCTGTGAAGATGTCTATCCTCCCAAAGCTATTGTACCTTTTCAGGGCCTTGCCTATTGCTGTCCCTCCCAGAGCCATAGAGGATGTCCAAAGAGCTTTTGGAGGGGCCAAAAGCCAAGATGTGGTAAACTTATGGCATACAGACCCCTTTCACAGGGAGGGTTGGGTGTTCCTAACCTGTGGCATATCATCTGGCCACAAGATTGGCTCAGACTGCTCAGTGGCATGCCACACATCCACTGACTCCATGGCAGAATTTCAAAAGGATGTCCATCCACCCTTATAGCCTCCAGGGCCTCCTGTTGTCCTCCACAATAGAGCCTAAAGACATTAGACCGCTTAATGGAATAGTTTGGTACACAATGTGGTTATGATCCTTATATCAGGTTAAATATAAACTGCATTCTCTGAGACCCCCTTTGCTAGATTTTATGGGTGAAAAGGAGTTTACTCCAGCATTTACATCCCCAAATAGCTATAGCTGGTGGGAAACAAGCTCCTTGACCACCCTACACGCACTGACTCAGAGGCTTCAGTTTTACTCCTTTATGGGTCTCTAAAAAAAACATAATACCCCATAGAACTGAACTTTGCAAATACCTCCAGATTAGACACTTTTACAAATCCCTATGCTCATTAAACATTAGCTCTAGTTTTACGCTCTTTGAATCTATATGTCACAACTCTTCTAGAGATAGAGGAGTGATATTGCGGTTATATGGGCATTTGAATGGATTTTATCTACCTGAGAAATCTACGGAGTTCTCTGTGGAGAAGTGGTCGGACATGATTTTGAACATGCATAAGTGTACAAGATCCATGGCCCTGAAGGAAACAGTGGTGAAACTATACACAAGATGGTACCTTACACCTGATCCATAGATTTTACCCAGGGGTCTTAAAAAGGTGCTTTAGAGGATGTCAAGACACAGGTACCTTGATCCATGTCTTTTGGAGCTGCAGGGCACTCACCACAATATGGAGTCAGGTATCAAGTAAGGTAACACAAATTAATGGGATTCAAATTACATTGACGCCACAGATATGTTTGCTCTTTGCCTCATTACCTGGTTCTTCCACTCAAACACAAAAACTAGCTCATACACTCTTCTGCTCTGTACTTTGGGACATTGCCCTCAACTGGCATTCAGCATCAGTCCCATGGGCTCAAATACTTCAAAGGATGGAATCAATTAGATGCATGGAACGAGTTCACCACACTATATATGATTCTATGCAAGTATTTGATCGGAAATGGGAGCGGTGGACCACGGGGTAACTTTTACAATAGAACACTTGGTGTTTAACCTTTTCTTACATTCTTTGATCAGTCCTGCACTAGGTGGCCAGTGGGTGTTTCTATCCACATTTAGTTCTTTCCTTTTCATTTTTTTACGTTAATGTCATAGATATATATTGGTTACATGAATCTAATGGCAGGTTACTTATATACTCTCATGTATAAATATGCTAAGTCTATACCCTTGTTTTTTGATTTTATTATTCTGTTATGTAAGATTGTACACCTTCCTTATGGTATATTGGATACTGTCAACTACAGTTTATATGTACTGATATCCAGTTCTTTTTACAAAAAGTGATGCTGACGGCTCAGGTGTGATATGAGAACGCATGGTTTCTTACCTGCAAAAAGTTTATCTATATGTATCTGTTCCTTTGTTTTTTGCTATTTTTGAATCCTAATAAAACGTTGGTATTAAAAAAAAAAAAAGTCATGATATAAAACTGTGTGCAGATGTGTACAGTGAGATTCAAATTCCTTGTACTTCCTTAAAGTGGAGTTCCAGCCGTTTCTGTGTTTAATAAAAGTCAGCAGCTACAAAAAGTGTAGCTGCTGACTTTTAATAAACACACACTCACCTGTCCCACATTCCAGCGATGTGGCCGCCTGAAGCCTTGCTCCTCTTCCTCTCCTCTCTGCGGAACTAACATCACTAGTGCGGGCACCTGGCTGTGAGCTTGTGGCTGCACAGACAGGTGCGTACTGTGCATGCGTGAGTTGCACTGCGCGTTCTGAATAGCTGGGCAATCTCCAGGGACCTCTGACTTGTCCTAGAAGATTGCAGGGAGGGAGAGGGAGAGGAGAACTTCCACTCAGGGCGCCAGGGCACTCCGAGCTGAAGGGGGAGCAGGTACCTGTCAAAACGAGGTTCCCCCTTCCCCCCCAAAAGAAATGACATGCCAAATGTAAGGGGGTCAGAAGTGCTTACAGCAGAAGTTCCCCTTTTGGGTGAAACTCTGCTTTAATTATTCATCTTTTTTAACCACTTCCCGACCATCCGCAACCTTTTTACTGCGGTGGGGTGGCTCTCCTGCACAAACGGACGTAGGTCTACATCACTCGCGCGCGAGAAGCTAGAGGGCAAGCGCCCTTTTTGGAGAATGTCATATAGCAGAATGTAAAAAATATTGTTTTTTTTTCAAAATTGTCGCTCTTTTTTTTGTTTATAGCGTAAAATTTAAAAATCGCGCAGGTTATCAAATACCCCAAAAAGACAGCTCTATATGTGGAGAAAAAAGGACATCAATTTTATTTGGGTACAGCGTTGCAGGACCGCGCAATTGTCCGTTAAAATAACGCAGTGCTGACTTGCAAAATAGGGCCTGGTCATTAAGGGGGCAAATCCTTCCGGTCTTCAAGTGGTTTATAAAACCTATTTTCACATATTTACAAACATCTGATATAAACATAGTTAAGTCTAAATAAAATGATTCATAATGTTAGACAAACTGTCAAAAATGGTTTGCACCAAAGGATATATTTACATACAATGGTCAGTATAAATCTGACAGCTCCTGTCCATTCTATCTGATACTTCGAATGATAACATTATAGGCAGTGTTGTGCTGAGCTGTCACAGTATTTCACTCTAAATAACTAGTGTACACTGTGGAAACATACTTTTCTTTGCTATTATAAATTGTGGTTTTGCTGCTCCAGACATGCTTATAAGTGACCTAATGCATCAAATTAAATTGAACTTATCAATAAGCCCACTTGTAACCAATTACTATTAAATAAACTTCTGTTCTGCTTATCCCAATTCAGTCTAATCCAAATAATTAGTATCTCGCTCACATTGTTTTGTGTTTCACATATCAAGCATGACAAATCACTATATACATTAGTGCAGCTCTACTCCCAAATGATGACATGCTGTATATCAAGTGAAAAACAATATTCCACCATATAGTAATATAAAGATTAAATAGGATTAAACTTAATCCTTCACGTGATCACAACAAACCAGTTTTTATAAGATCAATAAACAATATTATTAGTCCCAAGTGCTGGAAATGTTATGTGCATTTCCTTCTTATCACTTTGTGCAAATCTTCTCTGTGATTCATTCCATCCCCTCCCCACAAAATGTGCTCCACTGCAGATATACTCTCATCTTAAAAGAATGATCTGCGCATTTTAGAGGCCATACAAATACTTTTTTCCCCATTTCTGGGGCCCAGAGATCGAAGATTATGTTCACTTCTCCTCACAACCACTCAAGGCAAAGCATAAAACAAACTACACAGTGTTCTCCATTTAAAAAATAAACATTTAATAAAAACCATAAACTCACACATGTCAGGGGCACCATTCCTCAATGCACTTAGGTAAGCAGTGATCTTTAACCACTTCTGGACCGAAAGATTTTCCCACCTTAATGACCAGGCCATTTTTTGCAATTCGGCACTGCGTTATTTTAATGAACAATTGCGTGGTCGTGCGAAGCTGTACCCAAATAAAAATGATGTCCTTTTTTCCCACAAATAGAGCTTTCTTTTGGTGGTATTTGATAACCTCTCTGAGTTTTATTTTTTGCGCTATAAACAAAAAAAGAGCAACAATTCTGAAAAAAAAAACATATATATATATATATATATATATATATATATATATACAAGAAATGGGCAATTTGGGACTTTATATGAGAACTGGCGAGCACTGCACAGTGTCTCCATCCCTGTCAATTGAAAAACAAGATGGGATAAATGAGGGTGTGTGAAAAACAGCCGATCCCTAGTTTGAAATACTTACCCACCAGTCTGCTAACAAACCAAAATAAACCTGTCTAACAATATAAGTTAAAAGCAGGAGTTTAGTTAACACATATTTGCAAATGCATGCGGAAGCTGCAAGGCCAGCGACAAGGCATCCTGCGTTCTTGCAGAACCTAACACTAAATAACACTGCTCAACCTGAGTGTATAAGTGTCTTCACAAAGGGAAGTACATGCTTGCTAATAGGTGGATTGGAAACAGATGGGATTGGAGACCGCCCAATCCTCCCCCACCTGCTCCAATCCACGACTGGCAACGAAAAACGCATGGCTGCACAAAAAAGCCATGGGGTGCAAACTAAATGTGATCAGCTGGGAGACACACACCCCCATCCCTTTAGTAAAGATGCCATAGGCAAATGGGGACTTTGAGTGAGACACCCGCCTGTAAAGCAAGCGTCTCCCTCCATTTCAAACTAGGGATCGGCTGTTTTTCACACACCCTCATTTATCCCATCTTGTTTTTCATATATATATATATGTATATTTCACTTTCTGCTATATAAAATTCCCCCAAAAAAATAAAAATAAATAAATCTATTTTTTTTATCATTTTAGGCCACTTTGTATTCTGCTACATAATTTTATAACTGCATGCAGCGGCTGGTTAGCAAGTGGTTAAGATTATCTCCACTCTGTATATAACACGTACTAGTATAGCAGTCTGTAATTCTTGTCCTTTTCTAGTCTGTGTGCAATGATGTCACCAAGCTCCATCCTACGCATTTTGTCACAGTCATGTAACTTCACCAGAGATCCATCACGTAGGGCTGATAATATTGTTTAGTGAGTGTCTTCCCATGATGGATTCAGTTAAATCTGTATGTTATATATAGTGGACTATTGTTTTTTACATATGTCATTATTTGGGAGCAGTAATACACTAAGGTATATAATGCATCCCATAATGCATCCCGCCTGTAATCTGTAGATATACTTGACATGTCTTTTTTCATTACAAATCAGTAGCAGAATTATCACATGCCACACTAAACAATAAGTGCACCCCTCTGCAATGTTATCATTCATTTTCCTAACAACCTTTATGCACTTGAAAAGAATCCTCCAAAAAACTTCATAACTGAATACGTCTCTTACCTTTGGATACATTACTCAACAATTGGAACAAAATTTAAAACCTGAAAGGTGAAGGACTGCTCAGTAATAGTGTTGAGCGAACACGGACTGTATTATTCGTGTTCGTACCGAATAATTGGATTTTTTGTACCCGAACACGGACACGGACACTTTACTGTATGTTCGGGTAAAAATCCGTGTTCGGTCGTTTTATTTCCGGGTTTTGCATGCTTTGGCGCTCTTTTCATGGCGGGCTTTCAACAGCCAATCAACAATCGTTTAACTGGTGTGCCTTAAGCCATCCCAGCCATGCCTGCAAATGTCTCAGTAGCTGTGATTGGCCGTCTGAAGCATGTGACCAAGTCTTTATAAGTTCGAGGCAGCCGCAGCGGCGTCATTATGCTGCTTAGATTCAGGGACAGAGCACACATCAACGTGCTGGCTGCTGATTAGGGAAAGATAGGCAGGAAAAAACCATTTGTGTCCGGATAGAATTGAGGGACAGGTCGGAGTGTTTAGGCAGGGCGAGTTGTAGGCATTTTAGGGATAGAGTCTGCTGAATTATATAGGGTCAGTGTCTTCTACAAACTACAATCGATATTGCTGTGTGGGGGGTGGGGTCTGCACTCAATCCTGATCTACGATCTCTTCTCAATCCTGTTAGGGACAGAGTCTGCTGAATTTTAGGGAAACTGTGTTCTACAAACTACAATCGATATTGCTGTGTGGTGTGGGATTGGAGATAGGCAGGTGTCAGTGATCCACATCCATTTTTCTGTGTGTGAGCTGCAGTGAACACAATCTTTTTGGGCTGCAGTGAACACAATCTTTTTGGGCTGCAGTGAACACAATCTTTTTGGGCTGCAGTGAACACAATCTTTTTGGGCTGCAGTGAACACAATCTTTTTGGGCTGCAGTGAACACAATCTTTTTGGGGTGCAGTGAACAAAATCTTTTTGGGGTGCAGTGAACACAATCCTTTTTGGTGTGCAGTGAACACAATCTTTGTGGGGTGCAGTGAACAAAATCCTTTGTGGGGTGCAGTGAACACAATCTTTTTGGGGTGCAGTGAACAAAATCCTTTTTGGGGTGCAGTGAACAACATCCTTTTTGGGGTGCAGTGAACACAATCTTTTTGGGGTGCAGTGAACAAAATCCTTTGTGGGGTGCAGTGAACACAATCTTTTTGGGGTGCAGTGAACACAATCTTTTTGGGGTGGAGTGAACAACATCCTTTTTGGGGTGCAGTGAACAAAATCCTTTTTGGGGTGCAGTGAACAAAATCATTTTTGGGGTGCAGTGAACACAATCTTTTTGGGGTGCAGTGAACACAATCTTTGTGGGGTGCAGTGAACACAATCTTTTTGGGGTGGAGTGAACAACATCCTTTTTGGGGTGCAGTGAACTACATCCTTTTTGGGGTGCAGTGAACACAATCTTTTTGGGGTGCAGTGAACACAATCTTTGTGGGGTACAGTGAACAGAATCTTTGTGGGGTGCAGTGAACACAATCTTTGGGGGGTACAGTGAACACAATCTTTGTGAGGTGCAGTGAACACAATCTTTGTGGGGTGCAGTGAACACAATCATTGTGGGGTGCAGTGAACTCAATCTTTGTGGGGTACAGTGAACACAATCTCATACTGAAGGTTTGAGGGTGCTGCCTGTTCCATACTCCCCCTACTCCTCATCTAGCCTTTTAGGGGTACAAACAATAGTAATTGGGGCCTAGTGTGGTTGTGTACGTGTGATATACATACACTTTTTTTGGATCATATTTTCTATTCCGCTATTTAATCAAAAACCTTTGGGGATCAGTTAAATTGGGGGATAGTCTGTGTTGGTACGTGTGAGAGAGATCCACCTTTCCAAGTTGTTGGGGTTCATCTCATACTTCTGAAGGTTTGAGGGTGCTGCCTGTTCCATACTCCCCCTACTCCTCATCTAGCCTTTTAGGGGTACAAACAATAGTAATTGGGGCCCAGTGTGGTTGTGTACGTGTGATATACATACACTTTTTTGGGATCATATTTTCTATTCCGCTATTTAATCAAAAACCTTTGGGGATCAGTTAAATTGGGGGATAGTCTGTGTCGGTACGTGTGAGAGAGATCCACCTTTCCAAGTTGTTGGGGTTCATCTCATACTTCTGAAGGTTTGAGGGTGCTGCCTGTTCCATACCCCCCCTACTCCTCATCTAGCCTTTTAGGGGTACAAACAATAGTAATTGGGGCCTAGTGTGGTTGTGTACGTGCGAGATACATACACTTTTTTTGATCATATTTCCTATTCCGCTATTCAATAAAAACCTTTGAGGATCAATTGAATTGCGGGATAGTCTGTGTCGGTACGTGTGAGAGAGATCCACCTTTCCAAGTTGTTGGGGTTCATCTCATACTTCTGAAGGTTTGAGGGTGCTGCCTGTTCCATACTCCCCCTACTCCTCATCTAGCCTTTTAGGGGTACAAACAATAGTAATTGGGGCCTAGTGTGGTTGTGTACGTGTGATATACATACACTTTTTTTGGATCATATTTTCTATTCCGCTATTTAATCAAAAACCTTTGGGGATCAGTTAAATTGGGGGATAGTCTGTGTTGGTACGTGTGAGAGAGATCCACCTTTCCAAGTTGTTGGGGTTCATCTCATACTTCTGAAGGTTTGAGGGTGCTGCCTGTTCCATACTCCCCCTACTCCTCATCTAGCCTTTTAGGGGTACAAACAATAGTAATTGGGGCCCAGTGTGGTTGTGTACGTGTGATATACATACACTTTTTTGGGATCATATTTTCTATTCCGCTATTTAATCAAAAACCTTTGGGGATCAGTTAAATTGGGGGATAGTCTGTGTCGGTACGTGTGAGAGAGATCCACCTTTCCAAGTTGTTGGGGTTCATCTCATACTTCTGAAGGTTTGAGGGTGCTGCCTGTTCCATACCCCCCCTACTCCTCATCTAGCCTTTTAGGGGTACAAACAATAGTAATTGGGGCCTAGTGTGGTTGTGTACGTGTGATATACATACACTTTTTTTGGATCATATTTTCTATTCCGCTATTTAATCAAAAACCTTTGGGGATCAGTTAAATTGGGGGATAGTCTGTGTCGGTACGTGTGAGAGAGATCCACCTTTCCAAGTTGTTGGGGTTCATCTCATACTTCTGAAGGTTTGAGGGTGCTGCCTGTTCCATAAACCCCCTACTCCTCATCTAGCCTTTTAGGGGTACAAACAATAGTAATTGGGGCCTAGTGTGGTTGTGTACGTGCGAGATACATACACTTTTTTTGATCATATTTCCTATTCCGCTATTCAATAAAAACCTTTGAGGATCAATTGAATTGCGGGATAGTCTGTGTCGGTACGTGTGAGAGAGATCCACCTTTCCAAGTTGTTGGGGTTCATCTCATACTTCTGAAGGTTTGAGGGTGCTGCCTGTTCCATACTCCCCCTACTCCTCATCTAGCCTTTTAGGGGTACAAACAATAGTAATTGGGGCCCAGTGTGGTTGTGTACGTGTGATATACATACACTTTTTTTGGATCATATTTTCTATTCCGCTATTTAATTTAACTGGGCCTCCATGCGAGACCTGTGTGCCTTGTTGCGCTGTTTTGAGTACTCCACCAACATGGCCAGTGGCAATGACGCCGTTCTCAGCTTAACTATCCCACTTCCATGCCTCCTTGAAAAAACAATTCGGGCGATGATGGAAGAGGATGTGGCACAGGATGAGGAGGAGGAGGAGGATGAAGAGGTAACATTTCCAAGGCTTTCAGGGCAGTCATTCGCAAGGGGCTCCGAGGGTGGGTTCCTGCACACGCAAACGCCAGGGACGCAATTGTCCAGCAGGGGCACAGTTCTGGAGGATGAGGAGGATGAGGAGGAGGAGGAGCTGGAGGAGGAGATGGAACCATGTTCACAGCAGGGTGGCACCCAGGCCAGCTCATGGCCATCACTGGTGCGTGGCTGGGGGGATACAGAGGACACGGACGATACACCTCCCACAGAGGACAGCCTTTCGTTGCCTCTGGGCAGCCTGGCACACATGAGCGATTACATGCTGCAGTGTCTCCACAACGACCGCCGAGTTGCCCACATTCTAACTTGTGCTGATTACTGGGTGGCCACGCTGCTGGATCCCCGTTACAAGGACAACGTACCGTCCTTAATTCACTCACTGGAGCGCGATCGCAAGATGCGCGAGTACAAGCGCACGCTGGTAGACGCCATGCTGCTGGCATTCCCATCTGACAGCGGGGCCACAGTGGAAGCACAAGGCAGAGGAGGAGGAGGAGGAGGTCGCCAACGCAACCAGGGCACCGCCAGCACCTCAGAAGGCAGGGTTAGCATGGCCGAAATGTGGAAAAGCTTTGTCAGCACGCCACAACAAACAGCAGCACCAGCAGCTCAGATGGAACGTCTTAGCAGGAGGCAGCATTTTACCAACATGGTGGAGCAGTATGTGTGCACACGCCTACATGTAGTGAATGACGGGTCTGCCCCCTTCAACTTCTGGGTCTCCAAATTGGGCACATGGCTTGAGCTTGCCCTTTACGCCTTGGAGGTGCTGGCGTGCCCTGCAGCCAGTGTATTATCTGAACGGGTATTTAGCACGGCTGGGGGCGTTATAACAGACAAGCGCAGCCGCCTGTCCAGAGACAATGTGGACAAGCTCACGTTCATTAAAATGAACCAGGCATGGATCCCACGGGACTTTTCCGTACCTTATGCAGAATAGCAATGGATACCGACCTTACCCACCCATTGTTCCATTTTTGCTCTTTCTCACTCTTTTGGGGTGTACCCTCATTTAAAATTTTTGAAAAGAAGCAGTGTTGGCTACCTCGTCCTCCTCCTCAGGGCCAGATTAATGTAGGGGCTATTGGAGCTGCAGCTCCAGGCCCCTACCTTTTATATAGGCCCCGGGTTGGCCATATTCACTGTTACCGCTCTTCTGTCACTTGTAAACACAGAAGTCTGGCTTCTATGCTCGCTTCCCCAGGCAGCACCCTCAGAACCTCCCCACACAGCGTGAAGGCCGGACAAGGAGGGACAGTTGGCGATGCATGGATGTGTTTATGGGCTTCAGAGACAGCATCCCATGTTGAATTAGGCATGCATGGCTGCACCCTTCCTCCTCTGGGTGCATGGCAAGGCACGGCCCTTAAGGCCCTTCAAAATCCTCAGCACCAAGCCCATGATGCTGTTAATCCGGCCCTGGTCCTCCTCCACCGCCGCTTCCACCTACACCGCCCATAGGTGTGCGCAGCCTATTGCATTAAGGTGTGCACCCCAAAGTTGAAATACACATGCATGTGTTTGCCAGCAGGGAGAGTAATGTATCGGGGCCATGTACCTGTAGGCAAGGAGAAATAGAGCAGAGCAGGTCCCAGGGAGATCTTTCCCATCTCCTCACTGGCAATGCTATGTGCCCTAGGTGATTAGGGTGTGCCCAGGCACACCCAGCACACCCTGTGCGCACGCCTATGTCACCGCTAGGCTTGTGACGGTATCAGATTTTCATGCTGCGATTAATTGATTAAGGTTTTGCCACGGTATACGGTATTATCACGGTATTCTATTATTAAATTTAAATTATTAAATTTCCACCTCACTTCAATTTCATTGCTGAATTTAGGGGCTTTGGTTCACTTATGCACATTATTATATAGTCAGTCAGTACAGACTCTGTGAACCAGGCCTAAAATAGGTCATCAAGCAGTGTCTGGCCTAACTGGTGATAACTGGTTCTGGCGCTCGGCTCCGATCCGATGGCCTGGTCATTAAGAGGGCAAATCCTTGTGGTCAAGAAGTGGTTAAACCTGAAGGAGGTGTTGTTTATAAATTACTTTACTATTGCTTTAGGCCTGGTTCACATGTATGCGGGTTGGTGGTTCACATTTGCACAGGCATAGCAGCCCATTGATTTGAATGGGCTGCTATGCCCTCATTTTCCGCAGAAAAAAGGTGCATGCAGCATTTTTTTAAAATTCAGTGGCCTTGAAATCCATCCTGCTTTTGCACCATGCGACTAACCTGCAGTTCCTGCTCTGGCAAGCTTTCTGCATTTTTTGTATACGTGGGCACGGCATTTAAAAATAAACAGTTTGCGTGTGCAGCAACGGCAGGTAAGTCGCATGGTGCAAAAGAAGGATGGATTTCATGGCCACTGCATTTTTTTAAATTCTGCATGCACCTTTTTTCAGCTGAAAACGCAGGCATAGCAGCTCAAGCCCATTCACATCAATGGGCTGCTATGCCTGTGCAAATGTGGGCCCCCAACCCGCATACATGTGAACCAGGCCTAAAGCAATAGTAAAGTCATTAATTGGTTAAACCTGCAGGAGGACCGGTGTTTTTATCTATTAATGACTTTACTATTGCTTTAGGCCTGGTTCACATGTATGCGGGTTGGGGGCCCACATTTGCACAGGCATAGCAGCCCATTGATGTGAATGGGCTTGAGCTGCTATGCCTGCGTTTTCAGCTGAAAAAAGGTGCATGCAGAATTTAAAAAAATGCAGTGGCCATGAAATCCATCCTTCTTTTGCACCATGCGACTTACCTGCCGTTGCTGCACACGCAAACTGTTTATTTTTAAATGCCGTGCCCACGTATACAAAAAATGCAGAAAGCTTGCCAGAGCAGGAACTGCAGGTTAGTCGCATGGTGCAAAAGCAGGATGGATTTCAAGGCCACTGAATTTAAAAAAAATGCTGCATGCACCTTTTTTCTGCGGAAAATGAGGGCATAGCAGCCCGTTCAAATCAATGGGCTGCTATGCCTGTGCAAATGTGGGCCGCCAACCCGCATACATGTGAACCGCCAACCCGCATACATGTGAACCACCAACCCGCATACATGTGAACCAGGCCTAAAGCAATAGTAAAGTCATTAATAGATAAAAACACCGGTCCTCCTGCAGGTTTAACCACTTCTGGATCGCAAGGATTTGCCCCTTTAAAGACCAGGCCATCGGATCAGAGCGCCAGGACCAGTCATCACCAGGTAGGCCAGACACTGCTTGATGGCTATATAATAATGTAATGTGGGCTGCTAGGCGTGTGTGTGTGTATATATATATTTATTAGAGCTGCACGATTCTGGCCAAAATGAGAATCACGATTTTTTAGCTTGGAATAAAGATCACGATTCTCTCACGATTCTCTGTGTAACAAAAAAAAAAAAAATTGGGATAACTTTACTGTTACGTTTTTTTTTTTTTTTTTATTCATTAAAGTCTAATCATTGCGTTTGAAAGACTGCTGCGCAAATACAGTGTGACATAAAATATTACAACAATCGCCATTTTATTCTGTAGGGTCTCTGCTAAAAAAATATATAAAATGTTTGGGGGTTCTAAGTACTTTTCTAGCAAAAAAAAAACTGATTTTAACTTGCAAGCAGCAAGTGTCAGAAAAAGATCCAGTCTTTAAGAGGTTAAACTTCCTTTCTCCCTGGCAGAGGGAAGGAAAAGATACAAATGTAATCATTTTTGTTTATAGTTAGGAGACTTAATGCTGAAAGGTGTTAGCTGAGTGAGTGAATGAGTCATCCAGCTCACTGAAATGTATCAATTCACAAGTCAGGCAGACTTGACAGAGAAACTCGGTATTTTAAAAATGCCACAATAACAATACCGTGGCTATGCAATACCGCGATATATCGAATTACCGAAAACCGGCATATGTCTAGTCACCGCCACATCCACCACCACCTCAACCTCCCTCCTACTCCATATGGGCCTCGTCCTTCAGAGATGAAGAAGAACATTGTTTTATTTTTCTGTTTTTTTTTGTTGTTTTAAGTTATTTCCCTATCCACATTTGTTTGCAGAGCACTTGCCATGCTCTTAATTACGTTTTGCTGCCATTTGCAGCACTCTAGCCCTTTCCTTTGGTGTTTTAGAGCCATTTTAGTGCCTTAAAGTTCGGGTCCCCATTGACTTCAATGGGGTTCGGTGTCCGGGAAAAGTTCGGTAAAAGTCCGGGACACGGACCCGGACTTTTTTTTAAAGTTCGGCCGAACCCGTCGAACACGGACATCTAGGTGTTCGCTCAACCCTACTCAGTAAGTTTATACAATAGCAAATCAACTGTCTACTAAAAGCATGTGGAAAAGTTTATAATATACAGTATGAACGAATTTTATTTGGTACAAATGTCAAAAATGGAAAGCTTTGGGCAACACAGGTAATTTTACATCAACATGTTTAACTCTGCCGCAGTAGATCAGTAGGAAGTGAGCAAGGTGGTTATAAACCAAGGTGCCATGATAAACATTTTTCACATATGAACACAGGACAAATAGGAACTAGCAGCAAGTGGAAATGGAAGCTAGGACAACAAGAAATTACCTTTGAATGGAGAAAAAGAATCAGCATTAAAAATGGTAGGAAAACTTTCTTTTTTTTTGTTGTTGCATGGAATAGATGTTGCAACAAGGAACACAACATGTTGGTTAGCTATGTATCATTAGAGATTATCTTTTCACATTTGTGTTAATAAATGTGAGTCTAATAATAATAATAATCAGCCCACTCTCCTATTCTATGTGGTACATTATACCAAAACCTGCTCAATTTTATTTCCTCTTGCTGCTTTTACCAAAGATTAGTGTGCTGATCACTTTTGTTTGGGACATTCTTACATAGTTAGTCTTGTTGAAAAAAAGACACAAAGTCCATCTAGTTCAACCCATAAAAACTGGAAAACATAACAAAACAAAAAAATGTTTTACAATCCTATATACACAATTCAATACCAACAGTTGATTCAGAGGAAGGCAAAAAACCTAGCAAAGCATGATCCTTTTGCTCTGACAGGAAAAATATTTCCTTCCTGATCCCCCAAGAGGCTATCAGATGATCCCTGGATCAACTTTAGCTATATCCATTATCCAGTTATGTTATGTACATTTAGGAAAGAATCCAGGCCTTTTTTCAAGCAATCTATTGAGCTGGACAGAACCAGCTCTTGAGGGAGTCTATTCCACATTTTCACAGCTCTTACTATGAAGAAGCCTTTCCATATTTGGAGATTACATTTAATTTCTTTCAGACATAAATAGTGCCACCTGTCCTCTGTGATGTCCCTAAAGTGAATAACTCAACAACAAGTTCACTATATCAACCACTTACTGTGTGTATTTATACATTTTGGTCATATCCCCCTTAAATCATATTCAAAATTTCTTATACCCTAAACATAAAATAGACAACTGGTTGTGTTAGAGGCAATGGAGTTGATTTATTGAAGGCAAATAGACCATTTGTTTTACTTGGGAAGTTGCACTTTGCAAAATGATTTCCCCCAGAGCTTAGTGAATAAGGTGAATCTACTGGCTTTTATCATTTATTCATTTGTAAGCAAAAATTCCATTTTCTTTATTTGCCTTGCATGTGATTGGGAATTTTTTTACAAAGTGAAATGTCACCACATTCACTAATCTCTTAGGAAAAATTGCATTGCACGGTGCAACTTCCCTTGGAATGTGAACAGCCTTTTTGCCTTTAGTAAATCAACCCCAATGGTTCTGCTGCACAAGGCATATGGATATTTGGAGTAGTGTTACTAAAATGTCAGTTAGGATGAAGAAGATTGTCGCCCGTGTGATCAGTGAGCCGGAGAAGGAATCCGCCAGTGTTAGAAGTTCATCATAGAGAATACAGAGGACCAGATGGTCCCCAGCAGTCTCTATGATTCTTGGAGGCCAGGGTGAAAAGTTATGACGTCACATCCAGCCTGGCAGTTGTTTAAAATCCTTGTAATAAGAATAAAAGTGATCAAAAAAAAAGTTAAAGGGAAAGTGTAAAAATATAAAAATAAAATAAACAATAAAAAATAAAAAAATTAATTAACCACTTTACCACCGGAGGATTTTGCTGTCTTACGTCCAGGCCACTTTTTGCGATTCGGCGCTGTGCGAATTTAACTGACAATTGCGCGGTCGTGCAATGCCATACCCAAACGAAATTTACATCCTTTTTTTTTCCCACAAACAGAGCTTTCTTTTGGTGGTATTTGATCACCTGTGCGCTTTTTACTTTTTGCACTATAAACAAAAAAAGAGCGTTTATTTTGAAAAAATAACAATATTTTTAACATTTGTTTATATGAAATCCCCCCCAAAAAAAATGTAAAAATCAAATTTTTTTAAAATTTTTGGCCAATTTGTTTTCAGCTACATATGTTTGGTAAAAAAAATCACGATAAGCGTATTTTGATTGGTTTGCGCAAAAGTTATTGCGTTTACTAACTAAGGGAAAGATTTCTGTCATTTTTGGTGTTTTTTTTTTAACGCGTAATGGCGGCGATCTGCGATTTTTTTTGCGGGACTGCGACATTGCGGCGGACAGATCGGACCCTTGACTGACATTTTTGACACTTTTGGGGGTACCAGTGACATTACTGCAGTAATCAGTGCTATAAATATGCACTGTTACTGTAAAAATGACACTGGCAGGGAAGGGGTTAATTTTATTGGAGAGGGAGGGGTTAATGTATGCCTGGTGCTTACTGACGTGTGGGGGGGGAGGTTACTGAGTGACAGAAGGACAGATCGGATGTTCAGCTATGCTGAACACTCCGATCTGTCAGTCCCTGTCACTTAGGAGATCCGCCCGCTCTGTTTACACAGGCGGGCGGATCTCCAAACTGGATTCCCCGATGATCGGGGCAGAGCAGCGGCAATCGCCGCTGCTCCTCCCCTGGCCCGACTCCCGCTGTGACTGAACACAGCGGGAGCGAGCCTCCGGCGGTGCGCGAGTGCCGCCCACAAGGGGCGGAGTCCAGCGACGTAGGTCTACGTCGCTGGACGGGCTCGTGCCACATTGCCGCAGTAGCAGCAATGTGAGCAGGGTTTAAGTGGTTAAAGCACCCCTCAACACTGCGTGCTCACACACAGAAGCGAGCGCATACATTCATCACGCCCACATATGTAAACAACCTTCAAACCACACATGTGAGGTTTTGCTGCAAACGTTAGAGCGAGAGAAACAATTCTAGCCCAAGTCCTTTTCTGTAACTTCAAACTGGTAACCTGTAAACATTTTTAAAATGATGCTTATGGAGATTTTTAAACACCGAAGTTTGACGCCATTCCACGAGTGTGCGCAATTTTAAAGCGTAACATGTTAGGTATCTATTTACTTGGCAAAACATCATCTTTCTCATTATACAAAACAATTGGGATAACTTCAGGGGTTTTTTGTATTTTTTTATTCATGAAACCGTTTTTTTTTTAAACGCGTTTAAAAGATATCTGCGCAAATACTGTGTGACCGCCATTTTATTCCCTATGTATTTTATTTTATGTTTAGGGATTCTGAGTAATTTTCTAGCAAAAAAATGATAATTTTTACATGTAGGAGAGGAGTGCCTGAATAATGTAGCGATGGCCAGAAAGGGACTTTCTTCATTTTAAAGTTGAGGCTATTTTTGTAAGTTGTTCCTTAAATTGAAGCTACATTCTGTTTACAGTGTGATACAATATTATTCAACTATAGCCAGAATGTGAAAGAGAAAATCGTTTGCTGCTGATGGAATATAATAATTACATTTGCTGCAAAAAGAAAGTGGCATACATTTGGCTTGTTTTTACTGGAATAAAAAAAACTGAATTCTGTCTCTTGTGGCTGGAATAAAAGTGACACAAACTGATCTACAGGTAAGAAACTATCAGACACAAATTTTCCTGTGGTTGGGATGTAAGACAGAAGTTTCAGAGCATCTTTAAAAAGGGGCACACATTTGTTTACTGTAGTTAAAACACAATATGCATTATTTCACTGATGGTATAATATCAGTGAAACAAATGTATCTAGTACCAGTAAAATAAAAGTAACACATATCTTTTTTCTTTTGTGGCTAGAACATGAGACACCAGTTTATTTAGTGCTGCTGAGTGTGAAAAATGACACAAATGGGTCTTGTGGCGGTGAAATAAAGGTGACAAACAAAACTGATTAATTACCTGTAGAGCTAAAAATTCTTTAATGTTGTTAATCATTTATTTTTTCTATTTTATGTTTACTGACAGTCATGGCCTAAACATGGGTCAACTCCAAGAATGTTAAGTCAGGAGCAATGCATCTGTGATCTCCCATAACCTCTGTAGGTCAAAGGGCCAGTTATTACATTTATGCCAAGTGATTTATGCCATTCCTCTTACTATCCCATTTAATAGAACCTGTGCATAGAGACAGTTGCAAAGCACCATTTGTTCCTTCCATGTTATAGCTCTTCTGCAATTCCTAGATAACAGTTGTTAAAACAAAATTGTTACCTTCCAAAGTCTGTCTTTGGTTAGTCTGCCTGAATGCAATTACAGCATCCGTGTTTTCCAGGTAGTCTAGAATTATTATTTTTTTACATGAGGTCAGCTATGGTAACATATAAATGGTCTAACTCTTCCTCAACCGCCTTTTAAAAATTATTTGCATTACCATTGTATTCTTGTTTGAGAGATACTTATTACATCTTATCATAGTGACAACATTGTCACTGAAACAGGTAGCAAAGCAGAATTTTCTAAATCATGGGTGTGGTGTCAAACCTTTTGGCTTCTCTGGGCCACATTGAGTGTAGAGGAATTTTATCGGGCCGCATATAAAGTAATAAAATGCTGCCGTGCCCTTCCCACGCCGCCGCGCCCTCCGGACTAATTTTAACACAACTAGAGGATGATCAAATGAAATTAAATCAGTATACAAAGGTTTACTTCTTCTGAGAGATAATAAAGGAACACTCTAACCACTATGACTACTTCAGTGATTTGAAGTGGTCATGGAGGTAGGAATCAGAAACACTGCACATGCTCCCCTCCCGTCTGAGGCGGCCTCTGCCTACCGTTAGTTGGGAGCTGCTGTGCCATGCCCCCGACCAGACTTCCTTCCTCCCCAGCAAAAAAAAAGTTGTCAGAGGGCAGTGGGCCGCAATGCCTGTGGTTCCGGGCCGCATTCGGCCCTCGGGCCGCAGGTTGGACATGCCTGTTCTAAATGGAGAAATGGTCAAGAAATAACTGACAAGACTTTTTTTGCCTCCTCAAAACTAAAGATTTGGCTGTATGTTTGCTTCTCAATTTTAAACCACATGTTTCCATCTTATTTTAACACACAATGAAATGTCAAACACTTGTGATACATAGCACCATTTTGGTTATTGTCTTCAATAGCAGCATAGGTGTAAAGGACGGGCATGCTTTTAGTACACATTTGCTTTAATGACACTGCTTAATGAAACGCTACATGTATTGATAGAAGGAACTGGAATAATTGTAATAACAATTCCATTACACAGTGTAAAATGAAGACTGCACAGCTAGATAGGTTTGGTTAAGTGGCATTTGTACACCAAAGTAAAAGAAGAGAATGGTCTAGCACTTGCAATTGTGTACACCTCCATCCCTAAATTTTGCAAAGACAAGAGAACGGTCGCCCAGGCGGGACTTTATATGAGGTTGCCACAATAGTCATAAAGAGTCAAAGAGTGAATTTATTAGTAGAGTAAAAGCATACAATGAATATATATGCATAGCCATAAGAATAATTACAAGACATGTACAGCATATAAGATAAATTGACAAAATAACAGCATAGCAGCAAATTGCACATGATGGCTACATTACAGAATCCGTGTAGCATAACAATGGATCTATCTGTATTTGAAACTCAACGCGTTTCGTGGGTCTATGCGCCCACTTATCAGGAGTATATAAGTAGATCTGTCTAAAGATAAATAAAAATGTCAATGTTTGCTGTGCGTTTATATTGGCCGACAATTGTGAAGTTTCAACAAATGTATGACCCAAGTGGCGAAACAACACTTACATCAGGCCAAATCAGATTGATAAATGCTGCCATGAAGTGGGGTGCCAACGTCTGATCCGGGAGCTGAATAGACAAGAATACCCACAACAAAATGGGGAGCCGGGCAAGGAAACATGTGTGGTGGAGAATATGATCATTAAAGATGATATGACACTGGCTGAAAATGCAAGGAATAATAAACCAAAGTATTAGAATATGGGCTGTATCACATAATGAAAAGTAAGAGTATTCTATGTGGAAGGTATATTCCAGCAGAAACAGTGTCAACATCAAAAGAAAAGCAGAAAGAAAGCACCAGAAAGAGGCTCAGATCCCAGAAAAAGTGCTGATCTCTATGTAACCAATAACCGGGAATGTGTGATAAGAAAACTGTGATAAATGAAGTAAAGTGAAGTAGATGAGCTCATGTGGTTTTATAAGTGAGTAGACATAAATAGTGAAACGTATCTCAGGATAATATTAGTACAAAAAAGTAACAATGTAATAAAAATAATTCAAATGAAAATATAGTAAGGTTGAGACAAGTGTGGAAAGTAATGAGCTTGCAGGGTGATATCTGTCCTAAAAACAGCAATGCCGAAAGTCTCGCACTGCTTCAGTCTAACAAATGCAACATCACAGCATTAATTCAATAAAGCATTATATATATTATTTTAATAATTCATTTTTCCATTCTTTTTTTTTTTTTTTAACCCTCCGCATAATATATCGCAGCAACCAAAGCAGATCTGCACCCGCCACCAAGGGGAAGCGCATATGCCACTAAAATTTGGGTGCCAAAGTGCACCTGAAAAAAAGAATGGTAAAATGAATTATTAAAATAATATATATAATGCTTTATTGAATTAATGCTGTGATGTTGCATTTGTTGGACTGAAGCAGTGCGAGACTTTCGGCATTGCTGTTTTTAGGACAGGTATCACCCTGCAAGCTCATTACTTTATGGTTTCCACACTTGTCTCAACCTTACTATATTTTCATTTGAATTATTTTTATTACATTGTTACTTTTTTGTACTAATATTATCCTGAGATACTATGTTTCACTATTTATGTCTACTCACTCAGTGTTATGAAACCATATGAGCTCATCTACTTCACTTTACTTCATTTATCACAGTTTTCTTATCACACATTCTCGGTTATTGGTTACATAGAGATCAGCACTTTTTCTGGGATCTGAGCCTCTTTCTGGTGCTTTCTTTCTGCTTTTCTTTTGATGTTGACACTGTTTCTGCTGGAATATACCTTCCACATAGAATACTCTTACTTTTCATTATGTGATACAGCCCATATTATAATACTTTGGTTTATTATTCCTTGCATTTTCAGCCAGTGTCATATCATCTTTAATGATCATATGGGATGGTAGGAAGGAGTAATGCTTACCCCTAAATCTTTTTTTTTTAAAAAAACAATAATCAACCTTAAAAACACCTGCACATTATATATTTTTTTTTTTTTTATATGAAAAAAAGGCACTGGGACTCAAGATTGGATAAATCGGCCGCGGCTTGCTTTATTAACTGGTATCAATATAAACATAAAACCATCTTTATAAATATATATAAAACAACAGACCAACCCAGTCATAAACAACTCGGGTTGTCATTCACAGTAGATCAAAACAAATTGATCAACATCCACCAGACAGGCAATGCCTCATTGCCTGTCACCAAACCCCCGCAGCGCGGCCATTTCAATTAAAGAATCCAGATTGGCATTGAATATGTCAAGGCCAATACCTGAGAGGTGAACTCCATCCTCACGATAGAGACCATGAATTTCACCCTCCAGGTCCGAGTGCCTATACGTTAGGACCCCAATTTGTGCCAAAAAATTTTCAAGAGCCCGATTGACTCGTTTCTTAACTTTACCTAATAAACGTAAACGTCTAGAGGACCAAACCAACCTGTGAACGATTTCCGAAAACATAACGACCATTTCCGGGAATCTCATCTTCAGGCTGTGCAGGTCATCACGGATCCGAAAAATTAGATCCAGTGTTCTCACTTTACCCACATCATTACCCCCCAAATGCACCACAAGAATATCAGGTGGAGGGCGGGACACAAACAGATTCTCTAAGCTGGGCAATAACTCCTCCCACCTCATGCCCCTCTTACTGAACCAGGAAACTTGAAAATTGTGGTGATCCAAGCCAAGGAGTTTGGAGTAAATCCGGTGCCTCGCTCTTTGTTGGGCCCAAAATACAAATGAGTGCCCCACAATCCACACCTGCAAGGGATCACCTGAAAGGAGCAAAGATAAGGTTAGGACGCACATAGGAGGTGTAACAATCGGACTTCCATCTACCTATACGTTTGATCAAACCAACCTCTAAACCTGCCCTAGATGCCTCAGTTGCGGCCCCAATCCTAAAAGAGTGTGACGAGAACCGCAACCGACCCATCCCAAGTGATTGCAAACATTTCCTAAGCACAAAGTCAAATTGATATTTAGTAAGTGTTTTACCATTCGCATGTATCAAAAAATAAACATTGTCACCAGACCTGACCTCTAAATAATCAGAGACCAGCATTACAGGGCAAACCGGAGAACCCCGAAACCTGTTCATGTGGCACCAGTGGCCCACCCCTTTCTGATCTGTTTTGGATTTAACTAAAAAAAAAACGCTCAACTTGTCAGACGTACAGCAAACGTTAGCTAATTTAAGACCCGAGCCTGCAATCGAGCGCACCGGAATAAGCTCCGAGATCCTTAACGCTGCAAAAAATAGTAATGAAAAAAACGTTCCAAACAGTATCATTTCAAACGGCGAATAACATACACCCGCCACAACATCGCATAGTTTTTTCAAAATATCCAATGTAATAGGGCGCCTCAAGTCCGCATGAGCTGTTCTCCTTCTATAACCCTTCATTGCCTGCTGTACCGAGAAAAAAGATGAGCAAGCCGGATGACCCTGCAGCTTGACAAAAAAGGAAACGCCTGCCAGTATCTTATTAACATGCGACCAGGAGTAACCTTTTTCAAAAAGTGAATTAAGAAAAAATAGGACCAACTCCTCTGAGAAGGACTCACGAGGGCTGTGCAAGGAATCAAGGAAAGCCAGCCACACAGCAAACGCCGATCGATAGCCCGACCAAGTGCTGTGTGCCAGTGAGTGCTGCACATTGTCCATCACCAAAGCTAAACTAACTCCCACAGGTGAGTCGGGCATGGCATGCCTACAGTATCCGCTTCCGGGAGGAGCTGAAAGAATCTCTGAACCTGAAAACGAGATAAAGAATCCGCCAGGTCATTGCTTTTCCCAGGAACATAGGTAGCCTTAATCCACACATTAAGTGTCAAACATTTAAAAACCATGTACCTGAGCAAAGCAATGACCGGCGGAGACCTAGAGGACAAGAAATTAATGGCGTACAGAACACCTTTGTTATCCGTACTTACCAACAATCGCCTGTTCCGAAAATGCTCACCCCAAACCTCCAAAGCCACTATAATGGGAAATATCTCTAGCAATACAATGTTTTTAATCAATTTCGTCCGCTTCCAGCGCTCGCACCACCGCTCCGCGCACCAGTGTGTTCGCCAAATTGCTGCGAAACCCACTGAACCCGCAGCGTCAGTGAAGAGCAGGAAGTCTGAATCCAAAATAAAATCCAAAAATTAAGCAGAAACTGTAACCACACCAACAAGTCCTCCCTCATATCATGAGTAACTCTAACATGTGCCGAGGGGGACTTCAAACCTGACACAGAAAGATACAGCCTCCTGGAAAAAGCCTTCCCCACAGGTATGACCCTGGAGGCAAAGGCCAACAGACCCAGAAGTGACTGCATCTCCCTGAGACATACTTTTTTCTTCCTTATCACCAGGTACAACATACCTCGCAGTCGCCAAATCTTGTCAGGTGGCAGTCTGAACTCCATCAATCGCGAGTCCACGGTGATACCTAAAAACTCAATACAGGTGCAAGGCCCCACTGTTTTCTCCCCCGCTAAAGGGATACCAAAGGCCTTACAGAGCATGAAAAAAGTCTTCAAAATGAATTCACAATCAGGGGTGTTCACTTTCCCCGTAAATAAGAAGTCATCCAGATAATGCAATATCTGGGACTTCCCAGACACCTGCTTCACCACCCACTCCAAAAAGGTAGCAAAGCATTCAAAATAATAGCAGGAAAGTGAACACCCCATAGGAAGACACCTGTCAAAGTAAAATTTTCCTTCAAAAAAGCTGCCCAGTGAACTAAAACAGGAAGGATGTAAGGGCAGTAACCGAAAGGCGGACTTAATGTCTGCCTTTGCCAGCAGTGCCCCCCGACCGAAGCTTTTAACGATACACAGAGCATCCTCAAACGTAGAATAATGCACGGACGCATAGTCCAAATCAATCTGTTCGTTTAAAGAATCACCCCGAGGATACGACAGGTGATGGATCAAACGAAAAGAATTTGGTTCTTTTTTAGGGACAATACCAATCGGGGATATTCTAAAATTTTCAAAAGGGGGGGGAATAAAATGGGCCCACAAACCTTCCTTCAACTATCTCTTTATTTATTTTTTCCAAAACCACATGGGACATACCAACCACAGATTTTAAATTGTCAACTACAGTGCACCCCCGTCCCGAAAACTGTGGAAGACGAAAACCAAACCGAAATCCATCAGTTAACAGATCCGCCTTCCACTGGTCGGGGTACGCTTGCAGCCATGGCAGCAGTTCTGCCAGCCTCACCGGTGTTCAGGCCTTTAGGAACACTTCCCTGCTGGGCCCCCGCCATACGCTTGAAGCATTTGGCCACCGGGTGAGCCCCGGCGCAAAATGCACATTCGTGCCGGTACTTGCAAGTACCCGGCCATCTGCATTGTGCATCATTAAAGGCAAAGCAGATCCCTCGCTTGTAAGCCGAGGGAGCTGCTGGCTGGGGCACCTGGGCACCAGGTGCCAATCGGGGCTGAAAAGACCGCTGAGGAAGAAATAAATCCAACCACAGCCCAACATCCTTAGAACCCCAAGACAAACCGGGATGCACAGCCATTTTTTGTCTGAAAGCTACATCGTAATTGTACCAAGCAACCCCCCCGAACCCCTTATAAGCCTCAAGAATAATCTCGATGTGGTGGAATAAACCCACGCTCTTGCTAGGAAATTTCTCACACAAAATTGAGGAGTAGATACAGAAAGCTTGAAGCCAATTAAATATCAATTTAGGCACGAAGCGTTTCCTATCATTCTCCTCCTCCCTTTTATCCCCTTTGGACATAAACTCCCTAGCAGAAGGAAGCAGGGTCAGTAAATCAATATACACGCCCTGCCAGATCCTCTCCTTCAAAGATTCAGGCAAATGCATGCCCAGGGGCGATATTGCACAGGGCATAGCCTCCTTCAAAATGGATTCAGGGAGATTTTGGACTTTTGCAGTCTCAAACATGCTACCTCTACTCTGGACACTAGGGGGCACCCAGACCTCAGTGAGATCAGGCACCACCTCCACTGGCTTAGATGACTGAAAACTCTGACAGAAATTCCTGAACATATGGAAAAAGGCATCCGGGTCTGAAACGCCCGGCAACTCACCACCTGGGAATGGCTGGCGCCTGGGGGGATTCGGGTCTTCAGGCTCGGACGCCTCCTCTTGGGAATCCTGTTGAGGGATGCAGGGTGGATTGCCGACCTGGAGGAGCGCACCCTGGGCAGCAGCGGGCAGCCTCCCTCCAGCCTGACGTCCAGCTTGCTGCGATACGGTCGGCCTCGATCCTGCCGACACGCTTCTCCGCCCCGACACGGCCTCTTCCGGACGTCCTCTACGGTCCCCGCTGTCCGCTCTCCGCCCGTCCGGGCGCTTCGGAGCCGCAGGCGAATATCTTCTCCGCGGTGTCCGCTTCCTCCTCTCCGGGCCGACTGCCCCGGAACTGCTCCGCTGTTCTGCCTCTCCGCTGACGTCACCTGCCCGGTGACCGGCGTCGACATCCGGGCGGACTTGACTCGACTTGACTCGAAGTGAACTCCGACCCGGCAGCTGATCTTCCGACTTCCGCCGCCGCCGCCACCGATGCGGTCCCCGCCGGTCCCACTGCCTCAGATGACCGGGGGAGCTGGAGACATCTTTGGAGCCAGTCCTCGCCGCCGTCTTCACCCACACGCTCCAGCAACTGCCGGATGAGGGACATCACTACCGGAGACAGGCGCAAAGACCAAAGAAAGCAGGAACACAGGAAACAGCTGAAAACAGGTGAGAAGGTATGATGAAGATTGAGCCCCTGAGGGACGGGAAGCAGCTTAAATACATCTCTCCCTGAGGTAACCTCCACCTCATAGGCTGAGGCGAGCGAGCGGAGAAAGGGGCTCATTCGCTGAATCCCTACAGAGAAGCTTAAACTGCCTAACAACTACCCTAACAGCCTAGAGACCCCCAATAAACCTGCCTGGTAACCCATCCTGGCGGGAAAAGCATAACTGAGGAGAAATATGGGCCTCATAAACTAAACATCTTTAACCCTATGTTATCTAGCTATCCCTTCCACCATCCCATATGAAAGAGGGGCTAATTTAGCCCCCTTTCTAATATTCTCCACCACACATGTTTCCTTGCCCGGCTCCCCATTTTGTTGTGGGTATTCTTGTCTCTTCAGCTCCCGGATCAGACGTTGGCACCCCACTTCAGCGTATATCAATCTGTTTACGACTGATGTAAGTGTTGTTTCCCCACTTGAGTCAAACATTTGTTGAAACTTCACAATTGTCGGCCAATATAAACGCACAGCAAACATTGACATTTTTATTTATCTTTAGACAGATCTACTTATATACTCCTGATGAGTGGGCGCACAGACCCACAAAACGCGTTGAGTTTCCAATACAGATATATCCATTGTTATGCTACATGGATGCTGTAATGTTGCCATCATGTGCAATTTGCTGCTATGCTGTTCTTTTGTCAATTTATCTTATATGCTGTACATGTCTTGTAATTATGCTTATGGATATGCATATATATTCATTGTATGCTTTTACTCTACTAATAAATTTACTGTTTGACTCTTTATGACTATTGTGGCAACCTCATATAAAGTCCCGCCTGGGTGACCGTTCTATTGTCTTTGTACACCAAAGGGCCTTAAAAAGCACCTTGTGCAATATTGAGGCCAAGAGCTCCACACCAATAGTTGGGGGTTTGTAAATTCCCCTTCATCAGGGCTTAAAAAGCAGTTTGGAAAGAAAACAGACAGACACTGAGTCGTTTGGATCCTTTCTCTCACTTTCTTTCGCAAGTAGCAACTAGTCACGTGCAACTTGTTCTGTAATGTTGAATGTCATCTAACTAGCTTCTACAAGTTGTTGTGGAATTCAGTCAAGACCACCTGAAATGAACTTGAACAAACTTACATGCGCATGGACCATTCTTCAAAGGAGCATGGCCGAGAGTTGCTCTTTAGCAGAGGTATTTATACCATGTAGAAAACACATACGTGATTGGTCAGCAATGTTAATAGATATTAGCAATTTTGTCAGCATGACCGATTTGGGATAGATAGTCAAGTATGGTATGCCACACTATAGATAACCAACAAACAAGGTGCAGGATAACCTTCAGCCTATGTTTGCAGATAGTCGTGTCATAAAATATTTCTAACCTTGCTTATTTTAGCTATCTCAAAAGATCTTGGAAAGTTCATGTCACAAGAGTGAACCCAGGTTATGTTATATTTTATTTGATAACCAGACTAATATCTTTATCAAGCTCTATTGTCTGGAACATACTCCAGCATTTTTAGTAATTTTAACTCTGTGACCTTAATCCAATCACCATGAGATGTGTCATAGCGGAGGCTGATTCTCCAAGAACAAAATGAAAGGTTTGTGAAATAATTCAGTTCTAGCTAGATATGTTTCAAAGCAGAGGCCCATTGTCCAAGAACAAAATTAAAGATTTGAAAGTTTGTGAAACCACAAAGTTCTGAATATACAATCCAGTTACCAGTATGCTATGCTGTTGAGTGCTTGAGTAGTTAATTGAGTCTTCCTGTCTTTGTGAAAATGCCTGCCCAGCTTACACTAACAGTCTGTAGGAGTCTGGCATGGCACCTGTGATCTGCTGATAGCAGGTGCAATGCTTTCTAGGCTCCTACAAAAAAAAAAAAAAAATAGTACATGCATTTTTTTTTTTTACCTGCAGAAAAATGTGCATTTATTTAAAACGTTTTATTTATTTCTTTAACAAAGTGAACTTATCCTTTAAATCTCCAGGGTAGATATAGTAAAATGACATTTATATTATGGCAGAGAGTGTCAAAATCCCTTACTACTCTTTAGGAATGGTTAAATAGTTACATATTTGGTAAAGTTGTATAAAGATACAAGTCCATCCAGTTCAGCCTATACAGTGCCTTGCGAAAGTATTCGGCCCCCTTGAACCTTTCAACCTTTTGCCACATTTCAGGCTTCAAACATAAAGATATAAAACTGTAATTTTTTTGTGAAGAATCAACAACAAGTGGGACACAATCATGAAGTGGAACGACGTTTATTAGATATTTCAAACTATGTTAACAAATAAAAAAACTGAAAAATTGGCCGTGCAAAATGATTCAGCCCCTTTACTTTCAGTACAGCAAACTCTCTCCAGAAGTTCAGTGAGGATCTCTGAATGATCCAATGTTGACCTAAATGACTAATGATGATAGATAGAATCCACCTGTGTGTAATCAAGTCTCCGTATAAATGCACCTGCACTGTGATAGTCTCAGAGGTCAGTTTAAAGCACAGAGAGCATCATGAAGAACAAGGAACACACCAGGCAGGTCCGAGATACTGTTGTGGAGAAGTTTAAAGCCAGATTTGGATACAAAAAGATTTCCCAAGCTTTAAACATCCCAAGGAGCACTGTGCAAGTGATAATATTGAAATGGAAGGAGTATCAGACCACTGCAAATCTACGAAGACCTGGCCCTCCCTCTAAACTTTCAGCTCATACAAGGAGAAGACTGATCAGAGATGCAGCCAAGAGGCCCATGATCACTCTGGATGAACTGCAGAGATCTACAGCTGAGGTGGGAGACTCTGTCCATAGGACAACAATCAGTCGTATACTGCACAAATCTGGCCTTTATGGAAGAGTAGCAAGAAGAAAGCCATTTCTTAAAGATATCCATAAAGGAGAGTGCGCATGCGCGGCTGCTCCGAGATGGCGCCTTAGCCCGGAGCTCCGCGCCTCCCCGGTCTCTCGAGAGCCCCAGCACCGGCTTCCCAGCGCACTGCGCCACCCGACCGGCACGACCGGCTGCCCCTTCCTCCCGCAGACCTTCAGTGGATGTCGGCGGGTCACCATTGCGAGGTATCCCGCCGTCTTCTCTTCCTCTCCCCGGAGCGGGACACAGGCAAGATGGCAACCGCGCCTTACCTCTCCTCAGGTGACCGAGGCCCACTGGAGGTAGGAGAAACAGCTGCATGCCCTATGGACTCCCTGTCACCCCCTCCAGACCCCTGGCCATCCCCTTCAACTCCCGTGCATCTAATTCAGCCCCCACTGGCCTCTCCAGCATCCACGGAATCCCTGATTAGGAGAACCGTAGAGCAGACCCCAGGGATCCCGGGGCTGCTATCACCTGAGGCCCCAGCTTCGCCACATCCGCTAGGCCTCAACTCGCCCGGTCACTTCCCGGACCTGACAATGCTGATGGCTAGATTCTCAGAAATGTTAGCCTCTGGCCTGGCTCAAAATGCCTCACAAATTACTGGCTCCATCAAGGCAGAACTTCAGAACCTTGGTACCCGCATTGAAGCAATTGAGAGCACTATGGACCAAACGGTCGCACGGGCCAATCAGAGTACTGCTTGCATCCAGACTCTGCAAGATCAGTTGGACACTGCACTCATCAAATTAGACGATTTGGAAAACAGGAGCAGACGTCTAAATTTCAGGGTCAGGGGGATCCCCGAAACCATCACAGATATCTCTGTCACTATTAAAGCTTTTATTAAGGACCTTATACCGGACATTTCTGACCATCGCCTGGAACTTGACCGAGCTCACAGGGCCCTGCAATTGCCCCGCAAGGATGGCCTGCCCAGGGACGTCATCGTCAAGACACACTTTTACGGGGTCAAGGAGAAGCTCATGAAAAGGAGCAGGGGTAGAGAGGACTTGAACATCCAAGGCCACAAGATCCAACTGTTTGCTGATCTCTCCCCCTTCACCATTCAGTGCCGCAGAGCATTGAAGCCGCTTACATTAGCATTATCTGCTAGGGAGCTGAAATATTGGTGGTCCTTCCCCTTGCGCCTGAATTTCCAATTGCAAAACAAGACTCATAGCTTTACCAACTTCCAGGAGGGCGAGCACCTGCTTCTACAATTGTGAATTCTCACCAGGGACCCTGTCCCCGCCTCATCTACCACCAGGAGAGAATCTTCCAAGCGGCCTCCACCGATCAGCCCTGTTCCCTCGGTTTGGAACAAGCAGCAACCGGAGCGCCACCGTGACGTCCAGCCACCCTGATGCCTGCGTGAATCCTCCAACTGCACTTCCTCTTGGCGGTTAGAGTTTACTCTACTTCACCTGATTTGGGGTCCTCGTTGATCCCGGCCTTCACTTTTTGACCCACCTTTTTTGGGTCCATGTTTGGACTGTGTTTTGAGTTTTTCTTTTCCAGCGAACTAACTCTCTTATATTTTAGGTCATTGCTGGTAACGACTTTCTGCTACTGAGCTGGTTGCAATTTTTTTTTGTGTATGTGTGTGTGTATGTATATATATATATATGTATATGTGTATATATATACATATATATGTATATTTTTCTTTTTGGGTTATTTTGCTTATAGTCCCCTTTTCCCCCCTCATACTCCCTCTTATCCCTGGCCCTCCCCATCCTCCCTCCCTTCCCACCTTTTCCCTGTCCCTTCCCCCCTCCCGCTTCCCTTTTCCTCCTTCCCTCCCTGTCCCCGGACTTTATCCCCAATCATCTTTCTTCTCCCATACTCCTCACGGTGTAAGCTAATAGATCCCGCTCTATATCTAGAGTGATCGTAGTGCTTTGACTTTGTTTTGTATTTGCATTTTATTGGAGTGCTGGGTTGGTACTCTTTGACCGGGGAGGTCTCATTGCGCCTCCTCCTGTTGGACGTGAGATGGTAACCTCTTACCTCCCACAGGAATGTGCCCTGACTGGCTCAGGGCGCATCCGTACGTCTGATGGGGGACTGTGGGCTTTGCCTGCGGTCACCTCATCCCGGAGCAAGAGCCTGCTCTTGCGCCTTTCTTCTCCTTTCACTGTCTTCCTCACTTTCTTTTTCTCCTTTCACTGGTATCTTTTTCTTTTCAGAGGGTTCCTGCAGTCCGATTGGTTTGCTCATGTCTCTTCTACTCCTGCAGCTGCTGTGCCTGACTTCTCCCAGGGGATCCATTGGGAATCCATTACTACACTCACCCCAGCGCACTCCATGACAGAACACCATGACGTCTAACGTGAGTACAGTATCTTCTTTGCAGGTGGCATCACACAACACCCAGGGCCTAAATTCACCGGTTAAACGTAGGAAGGCATTCCAACATTATCACTCCCAGAGACTGGGGGTTCTCCTGCTTTAGGAGACTCGCTTTCTGGAGTCTTATCAACCTACATATGTCCACCACAAATACCCCTTGTTTTATCTTGCCAATGCCCCCACCAAGCAGAGAGGGGTTGCCATATTCATATTAAATCCCTCTCCTTCTCCCATCTGCACACAGTTCGGGACCCCCACGGTCGTTTCATTTTAGTCAAAGGTCACATTCAAGGGGAGTTATACACATTTGTCTCCTATTATGCACCCAACAGGGGTCAGGCGAAATTCTTCTCCGACATGTTCCTCATACTCTTTCCTCACCTTGAGGGTCGAGTTCTCATTGGGGGGATTCCAATTTAGCTCTTGATTGCACCCTTGATAAATCTAACTCCTCTGGTGGTAGGCTTCGCCGTCCCTCCAAACAGAGTCTTCGAGTAGCTCGAACTCTTCACTCGCTAGGCTTGATTGACATCTGGCGGGAACTTAACCCTTCTTCCCGTGATTATACACATTTCTCGGCACCCCATCATACGTTTGCGCGTATAGACCACATTTTCATCCCCACAACTGACGTCCCTTCTGCACAGAAGTCTAAAATTAAGGATGTCCCTTGGTCGGACCACTCCAGGGTTTCGCTTCAGCTTTCCTGCTCCTTACCTCCCCGAGGCCCTTCGCCTTGGAGAATCAATGAGTCCATCCTGAGCGACCCCGCTAGATGTTCACAGGTAGAGGCTGCACTCCGCGACTACTTCACGCTCAATGCTCTCCCTGATACGTCCCCCTCTACCATCTGGGGGGCTCATAAGGCGGTTATCAGGGGCTACCTCATTCAACTGGGGGCGAAAACTAAAAAAGAAAGACTGGTCGACATTGCCCATTTGGAGAATGAATATGATTGTCTCCGTAGAGCCCATAAGAGATCCCCTAACCCTACCTCGTTAGCAGAACTTGATGCGGTTAAGCTATCATTGAACTTAGCCCTGACTTCTAGGGCAGAGAAGGCCCTGAGGTGGCAAAATGCTCGCTCTTATGTTTCCCGGGACAAATTGGGCACAAAATTAGCGCTGAAACTTTCCCCCAAATTTCGAGCGATCTCCATGCCTAAGATTAAGTCCCCCTCTGGCGTTCTCTCGAGAAACCCCGACTCCATCATGGACTCCTTCCACTCCTTCTATTCACATCTCTATGCGGCCCCTGCCCCCCACAAGGGGAATGATCCTGAATCGTTCTTGAAAGAAGTACCTCTTCCCAGCCTATCAGCTACACATAGATCCCTTATGGAAGCCCCTATTGATGAACAGGAGGTGCTGGATGTTATCAAGAATCTTCGGCCCAATTCTGCCCCAGGCCCTGACGGTTTTTCAAATTCTTATTATAAGACTTTTGTGTCGGTCCTATCTCCTTATCTGGTCAGGTTCTTTAATGCCCTCAGGGGCGGGGCTAGCCTTGAAGAAGTTTCTAATAAAGCTTACATTTCGGTTATCCCTAAGCCTGGGAAGGACCCCTCAGAGGTGGGCAATTATAGGCCAATTTTGCTTATTAATAATGATCTCAAGATCCTGACAAAAATATTCGCTAATCGTTTCTCCAGCTTTATTGCCAAATACATTCATAAGGATCAGGTGGGGTTCATTCCGGGTAGGCAGGGACCTGACCAGGTAAGGAGGGTGATTGATGTCATCTCTCTGTTGAACTCTGGGTGGGATGGTGGCCCTCCCCAACATGGTTTTCTACTGTCCCTGGATCTACAAAAGGCCTTTGATTCCCTCTCTTGGCCGTTCCTCTTCCGCACTCTTGAATGTTGGGGCTTTGGCCCCTCTTTCCTCACCACTCTTCGAGCCCTTTACTCTCACCCAGTGGCTCAGGTCCAGATGCAGGGTTACTGCTCGGTGAACATACCCACCCGGAGAGGCACGAGACAGGGATGCCCCCTTTCTCCGCTCCTTTTTGCGGTGGCTCTGGAATCCTTAGCAACAGCCATCCGCCTCCATCCTGATATTCATGCTATACAATGCGGACCCGCGACCCACAAATGTGCGCTGTTTGCAGACGACATTATGCTTTTTGTCACCTCCCCGTTGATCTCTCTCCCCAATATCGTTTCCCTCCTAGACGTCTTCGGGGCAGCCTCAGGTTTACGAGTGTATATGTCCAAATCTCTGGCCCTTAACGTCAACATCCCCTCTTCCCTTGTGGATTGGCTGAAGGACTGCTTCCCTTTCTCCTGGCACTCGGATTCCATCCCCTACCTAGGGGTGTCGTTAACCCCCACTATAGACAAACTCTACCCATCCAATTACCCGCCCATGTTCCGACGACTGAAGCAAGATCTCTCTGAATGGTCGCGCTATCAAATCTCCTGGATAGGGAAAGTCAACGCAACTAAAATGACTCTTTTGCCCCGGATTCTCTATTTATTCCGGTCTCTCCTGATCCCTGTGCGTAAATCCCATGTTCAGAGTTTACAAGGCCACATCTTTAAATTTATCTGGGGACAGAAGGGACATAGAATTAATAAACATACACTTCTACGCTCCAGGAAACAGGGGGGGTTGGGTGTCCCGGACCTCTGGAATTACTATCTAGCAGCACAACTAACACAGTTCTCTGTTATATACTCCAGGGGTGGGAAGCCTGACTGGTGCCATATAGAACGTCAGGCTGTCCCCCGACACACTATTGATTATTTACTGTGGTGTCCAGCCTCTTCCCGCCCCCCAGTATTATCTCCTACCCTTTCACATTCTTTCTCCATTTGCGATCGCATACATAAATCGCATAAAGTGACTTCACATTGGGCCCCGCTCACTCACTTATTCCATAATCCGGCCTTCCCTCCAGGAGAAAACATAGGGGCATTTAAATGGTGGACTGACAAAGGCATGTATAGAATCGGACACTTTGTAGATAGCTCTGGTCCTCTAACCTTATCACATTGTACTTCCAAGTTGAAGATGCCGCCTGTGGAGAAGTTCCGTCTGACTCAAATTTCACACTTTATTAATTCCCTCAAGTCCAAATCTCCTGCTCCCCTTCGGGCATCGCTTTATGAACAATGGTGTGCCCAAATCACTGATGTTAAGGGGGGGTATCTCCCTCATTTATGCTCTTCTTTTTTTTTTTTCCATTAAGGAAGTTTTTATTAGGTTTAAAAGGAACAGTACATTTTATGACATAGCATAACAAAGAAAGGGTATACAAATTGCAACACGGATATGTACAGCAGTTAGAATTTAGAATTGTCATACAATTATACCATTAAGAGTCTTGGGCAGACCTTTCGGGATGTAATGTGTCATCTAATGCAGTATTCGTCTGCCAGCATGGATGCACATAAAGATTTGGATGAGGGCATCAATAGGTAGAGAGGGAGGAGGGAGGTGGGGGGGGGGAAGAAATGGGAGAAGAGAGGAATGAGAGAAATGGGGAGGAAGGAAGAGCAGGGAGAGAAGGCCGGAGATACATAGGAAGGAGGGGGAAGAGAAAAGGGGGGAGGAAAGTGAGGGGGGAAAGATGTGGGGGGGGGTATAGGAAAAGAGGGGAGAGGAATGGGGGGATAGAAGAATTGGAGGAAGGGGGAAGGAGGTAGGGGGAGGAGGGGAGAGGGGGAAGGGGGCCGGGAGGGAAGGTTGGAGGGAGTGAAAAAGGAAGGAAGGGAGAGGAGAGGGGGGGAAGGAGGGGAAAGAAGGAGGAGGGGGCAGGGGAGGAAGGAGTAATGAAGAAAGGAGGGAGGGGGGGGGAGAAGGGAAAGGGTAGGGGAGGGGAGCGACGAGGGGAGACAAGGAAGGAAGGGATGGGAAAAAACATAATAAGAGGGGAAGAAGGAGAAAAGAAAGGGAGAAAAGAAAAAGGGGGGGGAGGGAAGGGGGAGGAGGAGGGGAAGGAAGAGGGGGGAAGGGTTGAGGAGACCACAGGTTCGGAAAACAGGGGAAAAAAAAGGGGGGAGGGGAGACTAGTTTGTGAGTTGTCTGCAAATCATCATAACATTGCATACATCAGCCATATCCAGCAAAAAGTAGGGAACTGGTGAAATTAGGGCATAGCCATTAAACATAACAGAAAAAAAAAAAAAAAAAACAAGAATAACCGGTCAGCAGAGTAATCCAAAATCAAATTATCAGCAAAGCAAGATTAATAACCCTTAGTCGAGATCCAAGAGGACCACAAGGACCATTCACGGTCAAATCTGGCGCTGCGACCAGCTTTGCGTGCGAGAATGCCCTCATATACAGAATTAGTTTTGACCATGGCAATGACCTCTGAGGGGTTGGGTACAATATCTGATTTCCATCGTCTAGTCACCAGGCCGCGGGCGGCCAGTAGTATGTGGGTAACTATGGAGCTACTTTCTATAGGGAACCTCTCAACCCCTATATTCAATATCGCCATTGCTGGAGATGGGCGGGTTATCACCCCAGTAATCTCTGAGATTATGGAGAATATCTTGTTCCAGAAACTGGTCAGGTGCTTGCAAGACCAAAACACATGAACAAGGTGGGCTACGGCGCCACACCCCCTCCAGCACTGGGGTGAATAGTTTGGTACGAACTTAGAAAGGCGGTATGGGGTGAGGTACCATCGCAGGGTGATCTTTTGGGACAGTTCCCAGTGGTTTGTGCAAGATGAGGCTTGCCTAACCGAACGGAAGGCTGCTTTCCACTGCTCATCAGTAAATGAGTCCCCCAGATCCCCCTCCCATTTTGTAAGTGGGACAATTTTGCAGTAATCCAACTTGTTGTGAAAAAGGTTGTAGAAAAGGGAGGTTCCTTTAATCGAGCGGAGGTTACCCCGCAGGAACGTCCAGCCCCTTAGGGGCAAGTGGATATGAGGGGATGTCAAGGAGCGGAGGAAATGGGCGAGCTGTAGATACCTGTAATGCTCAGAGGAGGGGAGCGCGTATTCCGCCTGTAGGGTTTGAAAGGATTTGATGTTGTCTCCTATCAGAATATGGTCCAAATTCGTAATGCCCCTACTAGTCCAAACTCTGAAGGAGGAGTGAGGGATAACTATTTCCAATACTCCCGTAGGGATAGGGACCCTCGCTTTTTGGGATGACGGTAGTGCACAAGTCACGAACGCCCGCCAAGCCAACAGCGAGGGACTGACAGAGATGGGCAACTTCTCTAGCGGCAATGGGCGCCACACATCTGCCAGGAGCACCGTCCGCAGGGGAAGGGGAGAGCAGATGTCCTCCTCCAAAGAACTCCACACCGTTTGGCACCCTGGGGCCACCCAGTGCTTTAATTGAGCCAAGTGCGAGGCGAGGAGATAGTCACCGACATCCGTCATGCCCATTCCGCCTGCGGTCCAGTGTTTAGAGAGAAGGGAGTGGGCACTTCTTGGTCTCTTCCCCTTCCATACCAACCCCTTCAGTGCTGTCTGAAGCGATGCGAGAATTTGACGGGGGACAGGAATTACTAAGGACCTAAATATGTAGAGGATCTGAGGTAGAATAATCATTTTGAACGAGGCAAGGCGGCCCGACCAGGTGAGTTCAGTTTTCAGGATTCTCTGGCACTCCTGCGTAATTTTAGTTACCAAAGGGGGGAAATTCGTAGCAGCCAATTTATCCACCGTTGGGGTCAGTAAGATCCCCAGATAAGGTATGCAATCTCGTTTCCATGTATAGGGGTACAGAGATTGTAATTTACGACTCAGTTGTTGAGGTAAGCCCAGGGGAAGGATCAAGGACTTCGCAAAATTAGCCTTATAGTAGGAAACCAGGCTAAACCGCTGCAGCAGGGAATGTGTAGCCGCTAGGGATTTTTCTGGGTCCGTCATGAAGATTATAACATCATCTGCGAACAGGTTTATTACATGGGAGCGCAAAGGGGTCACAAGGCCCTTGATGTGAGGAGAGGATCTAACGGCCTCCGCCAGAGGTTCGATAAGAAGGTTAAAAATTGAGGGGGAGAGTGGGCAGCCCTGCCTCGTTCCGTTGGTGATTGGGAAAGCTTTTGAGAGCATATTAGAGGTGTACACCTTCGCGGAAGGGTTGGAATAGAGCGCTAAAATCGCACTCAAGATAGATCCCTGGAAGCCAAACCGCTGCAACACCCTGTTCATGTATGTCCAATGGACCCGGTCGAATGCCTTCTCCGCATCCAAAGAGAGCAGCAGAGAAGGCACCCGACCAGACCCTGCCCTGTCTATAAGCCCTATGACCCTTCTTGTGGCATCCGACGTCTGTCGTCCCTGAACAAACCCGGATTGGTCCGGGTTGATGAGATTCGGCAATATAGGGTGAAGTCTAAGGGCCAACACCTTAGCATACAGCTTGATATCCGTGTTCAATAAGGATATCGGTCTAAAATTGGGGGGAGAAGTAGGCTCCTTGCCAGGTTTAGGTAATGTAACAACATATGCTTGGAGTAACTCCCCTGGCATGGAGGCAGAGGCCACAGCAGCCGCAAACATCAAGGCTAAGTGAGGACTAAGCGTCTTTGCATACTTCTTATAATATAAATTGGGGAGTCCATCAGGGCCCGGGGATTTACCGGAGGGAAGGGTGCGTATGGCCCGTTCCACCTCGGCTGTCGTGATTGGGGTGTTCAGAGCTTGCAGGGCGGAAGGGTCAAGTGTCGGCAAGTTTATGGACGCCAAAAAATCAGAAATAAGTTGATCGGTTGGTTGAGGGGTGGAAGGGTCATCTTTAAGGTTATATAAGGATCCATAATATTTAGCGAATGCGTCAGCTATTTCCTGCGGGTTCATGATTTTTGAGTTTGTGGCGGGATCCAGGAGGTATGCAATTCTGTTTTTGACGCGTTTAGCCTTAAGTTTATTCGCCAATACCTTCCCGGCCTTGTTACCTGCCGAGTAGTGGGAGAGTTTTAGGGCTCTAAAATATTTGTCTTGGCTCTCAACCAGTAGGTTTCTCAGATCCGATCTAAGTTTGAGTAATTGTTGGGCAAAGCGAGGATGGGGGGTGTTCTTATTTAGGGGTTCTAAGCGCTTGATCTCTGCCATGCCCTTAAGCCTTGCACACAGTTTAATAAGTATCCCCCGAATAAAGGCCTTGTGGGCACACCAGATCACTGTGGGGTCAGGAACCGAACCCTCATTATGCAAAAAGTATTCCTCAAGATGTCGCTCTATCTGAGAGGCAAATTGAGGAGAGTCTAGCACCTGTGCATTCGCCCTCCAGAGATACGCTGGACCCGGGGTACGATCTTCCCGCACAGAAATGGATACTGGGGCATGGTCGGACCACGTGATGTTATGAATGCTCGAGGTTTGTGTCAATTGTAACAGACGCTTGTCAACCAGTATCATATCAATGCGGGAATAGGTATTATGTCTCAAGGAGTGGAATGAATAATCCCTCTCCCCCGGGTGGTGGCATCTCCACACATCAAACATCTCCACCTCATGAAATATAGATTGTAAAGCCGGAGGCGTTCGCTTGGGTGAGGAGGAGATGTCCAACGCGGGGTCCGCCGTTGAGTTAAAGTCCCCACATACTACCAAGGAACCATACTTGTGCTTGTCCAATAGTCTGAACATCCTCCGCCAGAAGCGTATCTGACGCGTGTTGGGGGCATATGCATTCAAGATCGTATAGGGGATATTGTTCAGTTCACACTGCAGTATAAGATATCTTCCCAGCGGAT
Organism: Pelophylax lessonae; assembly: GCF_965119305.1. Lineage (NCBI taxonomy): Eukaryota > Metazoa > Chordata > Amphibia > Anura > Ranidae > Pelophylax > Pelophylax lessonae. The sequence goes on from NC_138772.1 coordinate 298,788,376, forward strand.
CTGGAACAACCCTGTGTAGGGAAAAGGCTACAGAGTCTCTCACTGCTATCAGAACTCCCTTGCGTTTACAACTGTCCGATGCTGTGTAGATATGAGGGAAACTTCTGTGTGACAGCGTTGGGGCTGAGGACTGCATAAAATGAGTCTCTTGTACACATAGGAGATCACTTTTCAACTGTAGAGCCTCACGCCACATAGAAGCTCGCTTGGCAGGATGGTTGAGGCCGTGTACATTGAAGGAGGTGATTGTGATAGCCATCATTTAAGCGTGTAGGCGGTGGTGATATTACCTGATCCAGTACGACTTCGTAGGGAGCACAGAAATAACCATCCGTGGAGCCACAGTGAGCAAAGAAGGCAGGGGCCGTCCGCAACATGTGTCCATGCGAGGTGTCCATAGTCCATGGGTTTAATCTGCTGACCAAAAAGGAGTAGAAAAAAAGAGAGAAACAACAAAACATAGGAGCAAAGGTGAAATGCTCGTAATATGCATAAAAAATTGAGAACAAACTCGTGAGCAGGTTTACTGCACATAGTCATGGGGGGAGGTTTGGGTGGGCACTACGGCCAGGCTCAGGGAGAGGGTCTTTGTGGAAAAGCTTGAGGTGGCGACCCTTTGGGCTGCTTCTTCCCCTTTTTCTTATGGGTGACCATTTGCCAGTCCTCAGGTAGTGGGGAGATGCGCCCGGATGGCCTTGGAGGGGTGTTATCTTGGTCCGGGAGGAGACCCCAAGACTGAAGCAAGTCCAGGCCAGCTTGCATGGTGGTAATAATGTGGGGCTTGTTGTTGTACGTGACCGTAAGCTTCACAGGGAACCCCCACCTATAGATAATGGAATGATTCCTGAGGATTTTTGTCAGTGGGTGTAAAACCCTCCTTTGTTGCAGGGTGTATTGTGACAAGTCAGCAAAAAGCTGGAGTCTGGAGTATGCCTCCGGTATAGGATCCCTCTTTCGGAATGCTGACATGAGGCTGTCCTTTACATGATAAAAATGAATCCTCATAATAACATCTCGGGGGATCTCCTCCGGTAGGTGAGAAGGCTTAGGGAGGCGATGAATCCTGTCAATGACAAGTTCAGACTGTGGTGTGTTCGGGAGGACCGCTAAAATAAGGTCTCGTGCATATTGGTCCAGGGCACCAGGGTGCACCGACTCTGGGACCCCCCTGATCTTTACATTGTTCCTTCTCGACCTATCCTCTATGTCAGCCAATTTTGATTTGAGCTTGTCAATCTCATCCTCATGGGTATAGTGGGCATCGATCAGTTCATTGTGTGAGGCTGCAAACTCCCCCATCTTGGATTCAACCCTGTCCATGCGTCCTCCCAGGGCCTGCGCCTCCACCTTAAATGCAGCGACACATTCCATCATATCCGCGTGCATGGAAGCCCGCAGGGACATCATCATGTCTCTGAGTCTGACCTCAGAGACCGGCTTCTCGCTGGCAGGGAAGGTGTCTATGTTAGGGGACAATTCCCGGGTAGTGTCGGTGGATGAAAGGTCCCCCTGGCTTACCTCCACGGCCGACATGTCTCCCGATAGTCTGGGCTTGCTCTTTACAGGACTCCTGGACATCGGGGTGGAGGCCGCCGGGGACCTAGGTTGTCCCGCCTTCTGTGCCGAGGTGTGTGGAGGGCTAGGCGAGGAGTGAGACGTCCCGCTGGATGAGGCCGGAGATCCGCCGCCGCCGCCATCTTGGCTGCGTTGCTTGTCCTGGGCCATAAAGAAGTGCTGGAGCTGCCGTGGCTGGCAGGTATCCTTCTTCTTCCTAGCCATCGGTATCGAAGGCAGGGCGAGTCCAGCAATCACACAGGCAGGAGCAGGGCGATTTGCGAGGTGTTAGGGCGCCGATGGTAGTAGATTCTCTCCCTGGTCTGGCGGAGCTCTGTGCTCAGACGTCCATGCTGTTACGCGGCGGCCACGCCCCCCCTCATTTATGCTCTTCTAAACGACACTCAAAATAAACCAGCCTACATGCTCAAATGGGAACAGGACCTCAATATAGACTGGAACCTACCTGACTGGCACGCATGTGTTGGGCGTTCTTTCCGGGGTGTTCACAATGTTGGTCTCATGGAAGTGCTTATGAGGTGGTATATGGTGCCCGCTCGGCTGGCCACCATCTATCCCTCCACGCAACCCACCTGCTTTCGTGACTGCAACCTGATGGGTACTAGTCTACACATTTTTTGGGAATGCCCCAAACTGTGGACGTTCTGGGGCGCATTTATAGTATGGTAAGGAGAATTACTGGTCTTGTGGTACATCCATCCCCTACGCATGCTCTTTTAGGTCAGCGCATTCCTAAAGTTCCCAAACACACCCAGGCCCTCGTTTTCTACATTTTCCTCGGTGCCAAAATGGCGATAGCCAGGCAATGGAAAAAGCCTTCTGTTCCGCTCTATTTGGCTAAGCGCAAGATCTCATGGATAATGGCGCAGGAGAAGATGTATAGTATTCTTGATGACTCCAGAACGAAATTTGAACGAATCTGGGAACACTGGGCGGCCTACGTTCATGTTACCATTTAGCCGAGGTGGGACCGCTGGAACCCTCTACCCCCTCTTGCTCTTCCTCCTGTTATCTTATCTCTGTCCTTGCTGCTTGTCAGCCTCCTTTTCTGTCACCTCTACCCTCTTATTTTTCTTTCTTTTCCCTCTTATTGCTCTCCTATTGGTACTGCTGTACTTATAGTGTTTTGTCAATGACTATACCTGGTGGGGTCTCTAGGTTTGGGCCCGGAGCCCCTGCCAATTACTTGGGATGGGTTTTTGAATTGTTAGAATTTTCTCTCTTACTATTCTTATTTACAACTTGGAATACGGGTCCCTTGCTAGGTTAGCTTGGGACTGGGAATTACGTACCTCTATCCAGCTCTCCTTCGGAGTTCTCGTGTTTGGGATACCACATGTTTCACTAATGGAGGTTGGGTGCGCTTCCTCCGGGACACAGTTTGCTCCCTTTTGGGGTGTCTCGAGGGTGGCGCCCTACCGTTGTGGGGGTTGCTCCCGTCGCCTATTAGCTGGTACCCTCATTTTTTCTTTTTCTTTTCTAGGTTTTTCTGGATCGAGGTATGGTTCCATTTGCTCTGAATCACTACTGGATACATATAAGCATAGTTTGTTACATACCCACCACACTATACTGTTCTACCTGTATCCATTAACCTTTTTATTGAATCAGTTTTCATTCCTGTACCATTTTCGCATTTGTTTGTACTTGTTATTCTTGAATAAAAATTTATTGAAATCAAAAAGATATCCATAAAAAGTGTTGTTTAAAGTTTGCCACAAGCCATCTGGGAGACACACCAAACATGTGGAAGAAGGTGCTCTGGTCAGATGAAACCAAAATCAAACTTTTTGCAACAATGTAAAACGCTATGTTTGGCATAAAAGCAACACAGCTCATCACCCTGAACACACCATCCCCACTGTCAAACATGGTGGTGGCAGCATCATGGTTTGGGCCTGCTTTTCTTCAGCAGGGACAGGGAAGGTGGTTAAAATTGATGGGAATATGGATGGAGCCAAATACAGGACCATTCTGGAAGAAAACCTGATGGAGTCTGCAAAAGACCTGAGACTGTGACAGAGATTTGTCTTCCAACAAGACAATAATCCAAAACATAAAGCAAAATCTACAATGGAATGGTTCACAAATAAACATACCCAGGTGTTAGAATGGCCAAGTCAAAGTCCAGACCTGAATCCAATTGAGAATCTGTGGAAAGAACTGAAAACTGCTGTTCACAAACGCTCTCCATCCAACCTCACTGAGCTTGAGCTGTTTTGCAAGGAGGAATAGGCAAAAATTTCAGTCTCTCGATGTGCAAAACTGATAGAGACATATCCCAAGCGACTTACAGCTGTAATCGCAGCAAAAGGTGGCGCTACAAAGTATTAAATTAAGGGGGCTGAATAATTTTGCACGCCCAATTTTTCAGTTTTTTATTTGTTAAAAAAGTTTGAAGTATCCAATAAATTCCGTTCCACTTCATGATTGTGTCCCACTTGTTGTTGATTCTTCACAAAAAAATTACAGTTTTATATCTTTATGTTTGAAGCCTGAAATGTGGCAAAAGGTCGCAAAGTTCAAGGGGGCTGAATACTTTCGCAAGGCACTGTATGTGTGTGTATTTCTGTGTCACTACCAATTTACATTTCTCTGTAAAATTTGTTTACTGAGAAACACATCTAAGTTTTCCACACTCTTTGCTAATACCACTAACTGCACAAGTGAATTCAACATCTTTACTGCTCTTTCAGTAAAGAACTCCTTACATAGTTTAGGACTAAACCTCTTCTCATCCAGCTTCAGTTTGTGACTATGTCTTTTTTAGACCTTCGATTAAACAGTTTTCTCCAGATGCTACAGTCACCAGTGAAAGCTTTGTATATTGTGATCATATCCTCTTATTAGAGTCTCTTCCCCAGGGAGAAAATGTTTAGTAGTCTTTTCCCATTACTGATCCCCCTTATTAGTTTTGTTACCCTTCTCTGGACTCCCTGCAGTTGAAAGACATCCTTCCTGAGGATTGGTGACCAAAACTGAATTGCATATTCAAGATTAGATTAAACCAGTGTTTTATAAAGTGGGGAAATTATAGTTTTTTTCTCTTGAATAAATGCCATTTTTAATGCATGATAGTAGTCTGTTTACCTTGCTTACTGCAACTTGGCATTGCATGAGTCTGTGGTCAACAATAACCAAGAGATTATTTCCCATCCTTGATACCCCCAGAGGTTTTTCCACTAGTAAGTAGTTTGTATGAATAGTTTTTGCTTCCAAGTGAATTACTTTACATTTACTTTACATATTTCAATATTACCGCTTGCATACTGGGGCACTTTTACCCACTTCCTGCCCAGGACAATTTTCATCTTTCAGCACTGCTGCACTTTGAATGACAATTGCACGGCCATGCAACACTGTACCCAATGAAATTGTTATCATTTCTTTCATACAAATAGAGCTTTCTTTTGGTGGTATTTAATCAACACTGGGTTTTCTATTCTGTGCGCTATAAACAAAAAAGCCACAATTTTGAAAAAAGAATGACATGTTTTTCATGTTTTTCAAATAAATAATCTTTCTTCATAAATTTAGGCCAAAATGTATTCTGCTACATTTCTTTGGTGAAAATAACCCAAATCAGTGATTATTATTTGGTCTGTAGGAACGTTATAGCATTCTATGTATATCTGAAAATTGATCAATCCTGAAGTACTGACATATAATTTTTGATGCCCAAAAAACGCCAGAACAGTACAAATACCCCCCAAATGACCTTTTGAAAAGTAGACAATCAGAGGTATTTAGTAAGAGGCATGGCACATTTTTTGAAGTTGTCATTTTATTGTCACTTTTTTTTTTTTAAAGAAAACTGTTTTTTTTTTTTCACTTTTTTTTTTTTTTACATATTATCATTAGTGCAGTACAGCATCATAATATAACCAATGTGACAGTGACCAAGGACACTGACTGGTGATTATATGTAAAAAAATAAAAAGAAATAATAATGATTTTTTTTTTAATTTTAAAATATCTTTTCTTGTCTTTCCTTCTTTGTTTCTATTTTTTTTTAAAACATATTGTGACCAGATAATGTGTCAAAAATATGACCGCGCTAATATACAAGCAGGCTTCAGCTTATAGTGAGATGACCCCAAAAATATACAACAATAAAAAAGCTGCGCTCAATGTGACAAAATACAAATAAATGTATCTAAAAATTATAAATGTGAAAAAATATGTGCATGAATCCAAAGTAAATAATCCCAAAAACCTTAATAAATAGTAATCAGTGAATAAGCTCAATAATAATAGTCCCAAAAAATTTATAACAAAGGATAATGAAATATAAATGAAAAAAATATAAATAGATTTGCTGAAGAGTATAAGTGCAAAAAATGTTCCTCCTCCACCACGGTGCCACAATCACCAAAGCATGCCAATACGCTTACCAGATACAGGTAAGTAATGTGCCCATCAAGCAGACATTACATAAGGATCCAGTTAGCGATTCTTGCAGAGGGTCCAGGCAGCAAGGAGACACCAATAGGGCGGGCAATGTACCCAAGAGCAAGTTATAGCCCTGTTTAGATTGATATAATCAGTGAACACTGAGACTAAACTATTATTTAATTCAACCTCCATATTATTTATGAACAAGTTAAACAGAATTGATCCCACGACACAGCCCAGGAGAACATTGCTTTCAACTCAAGACCATTCTAAAAATGAGCCACTCTCTGGTTGATCACCTGTAACCAGTTTTATATCCCTGTACATATAATTTCTACAGTGCACATTTCAGTGATTTCTAAAGTGCAGTGATTTGTAGATAAACTTTTGTGGAGTACTGTGTCAAATGCTTTAGCAAAATCTAGGTACACTACCTGCATGGGCCTTCCTCTATCCAAATCGCTGCTCACTTCCTCATATAATGTTAAAGGTTTGTCTGGCAATAACAATTCAATATGGATCCCTGTTGGTTATCACTAATGAGACCATTTTTTGCTGGCAAATTCTTGGAAATTGTCCCTTACCATTTCTTCCAATACTTTACATTCTTTTGATGCCAAGCTGACTGCTTAGGCAGTTTAGCTTAGTTTCCGGTTTTGTATTTCATTCCTTAAATATTGGTACCAAATGTGCTTTCTGACAATCTGTTGGTACTATTGCAGTAAGTAAGACGTTCCTTAAAATTAGGAACAATGATTTGACTTTACCAGTGGTATTGAATTAAAATTCATGGAGGTCCGATTAGTAAAATTTTCTTCCAGCAGAGGTCCGAATTGCATTTTTGCATGATGACTCGGATTCTTTACATCACAGCCCAGTTGTGCAGGCACGACAGCCCATTTATTTGAATGGGCTGCTATGTCTGCATTTTCTGCTGGGAAAAAGCCCTGGCACCTTTTTAAAATGCAGTCGCATAGAAAGTGCATTGTGCGTTTGCACCATGCAATTTCCATGTGTGGGAAACCGCACCTTATATTTCATTGCGTTTAAGAGTCAATGGTACCCCTGCACGTTTTCTGTGCAGCTGCTTATCCCCCTTCACATCACCACCCCCCCACACACACAGCACTGTCCCCATTCACATCACCACCCCCCCACACACACAGCACTGTCCCCCTTTTCACACCCCCCCCCCACACACACACAGCACTGTCCCTCTTCACATCACCAGCCCCCCCCCACACACACACACACCACTGCCCCCTTCATATATCACCCACCAAAGTGCTGCTCCTTTCACATATCCCCCCACAGCACTGTCCCCTTCACATATCCCCCCACACCACTGCCCCCTTCACATATCCCCCCACACCACTGCCCCCTTCACTTATCCCCCCCAACAGCACTGTCCCTCTCACATCCCCCCAACATCACTGTCCCTCTCACACCCCCCCCCCCACAGCACTGTCCCTCTCACATCCTCCCAACAGCACTGTCCCTCTCACATCCCCCCAACAGCACTGTCCCTCTCACATCCCCCCACAGCACTGTCCCTCTCACATCCCCCTACAGCACTGCCCCCTTCACCTATCCCCCCAACATCACTGCCCCCTTCACCTATTCCCCAACATCACTGCCCCCTTCACCTATCACCCCAACAGCACTGCCCCCTTCACATATCACCCCCAAAGTACTGCCCCCCTCACATCCCCCCACACCACTGCCCCCTTCACATATCACCCCAACAGCACTGCCCCTTTCACCCATCCCCCACAGCACTGCTCCCTTCACATATCACCCCCAAAGCACTGCCCCCTTCACATCCCCCTCACAGCACTGTCTCCCTTTACATCACCCCTCCCCCCCCACACACACACACCACTGCCCCCTTATATCACCCCCACACACATACATATTACTGCCCTGTTAACACACCCCCCCATAGCACTGCCTCCTTTACATCAACACACGCACACCATTACCTTCTTAACATATCACCTCCCACAGCATTGCTCCCCTTTACATGAATCCCCACACACCACACTACCCCCATGTACATGACCCCTGCTCCCCAATCATCCTTCACAACTTCACAGCCATGTCCTCACTTCACTCTCCTACCTTACACACACAGAACAGAGAGCAAGAGGTGGGGACAATCTCGAGAGGCAGAAGAACAGCAGCCCTGCAAGCAGAGAGGCAGCCGATTGTGTGACTCCCAGCCAATCACCTCCCGCCTCCCAGCAGCCAATCACCTCCAACCTGAAAAGTTAATTCAGGCAGCTGCCTCTCTCCATTCAATGCCGGTCCTGCCCCCAATCACAGTCCCGCCTCCGTCCATCCACCCTGCTCTGCTAATGACAGCAGCAGAGGCAGAGAAGAAAACAAGCAGCTGATCGCGGCGGTCCTGACAGAGCAGCAGCTCGTGCCGGAAACGGACCGCGGGCCGCCATTTAGTGATGCCCGGACTATACCATGGCTATAACTATATAGTAATTGTATGGATGTTTATTACAGTGTAGTTTCAATTTATTTTATTGGGTGGTAATAATAATAATAGCTGTTATTGGAAATTGTGTTATGTCTTTGTGTTTGGTTTATGTTCATTGTTGTGATCTTGTGTTGTCTTTGTTGAGTGTGGCATGTGTTTCAATAGTTTCCCTTTGTGATCAATAAAGTATTCTGAATCTGACAATCATGGCTGAGTTTTTTGAAGACTCCTAGGTGTAACCCATCTACTGGTGTTTTATTTACATTATGTTTTTCTATTTTTTTTTTTTAACACAGATCTATGTCATCCACAAGGGTACATTTAATACAGATGTAGCGTCCTCCAAGATTAGATAGGTGATAGAGGGTGAGTATAGTTTTGGCTCTGTCTGCCTATCAGAGGAGCAGCAGGTAAAATCTATATTGCACTCTGCTGTAAGCTAGGTCTGCTCAGTGTGCCCAGTGTGTGATGTATCTGGTCTGAGGGTGTGTCCCCACTGTGTCCAATGGGGAGGCACATTGGACAGTGGAGGAAACCTGGCCAATGACACACAGGCTTTTGATACAGCCCCAGGGATTGGGACAGACTGTTTGTCTCTGTGTATTGTGGGGCAGGGTATAAAAAGCCAGGGGCACCTGAGGTAGAGGTCTTTGGCAAGAAGCAGAGTCCCAGAAGGAGGGTAGCGACTGCTTCCTCTTCTGCAGCAGTTGGTGATGGTCACAGGCAGTCGGCCTGGTGAACCTACAGTGTGGAGCTGAACCCAGAGGTCCAGGAGAAATGACTGAGGACTTGGGGCACTGCGAGAATCTGGAAAGCAGTATTGTGAGTACAGAGGATCTTGCCCAGGAGTCTGCCCAGAAAGGGGACCACTCCAGAGAGTGTAGTCAGGGGACGGGTGTCAGTCAGTATTGAGAAAGGGGGTACTGGGGGAGTACCCTGAAGAGAAATACAAACAGGAACATTTACCCTAGCTTCATTCAAGTGTCAGGATGAAGTAGCGGCCTTGCATCATCCTCAAGTTAGAAGTCCTCAGAATTTGTGAATAGTTCAAGGTTGGAGTATCCACTCATCCCTTCTCCCATTCCAATATAAAATAAAAACAAAAAAACCTACCCCTAGACTGATCATTGACTGACCCAAGAACGTAAAGTACTAAGAATTCTGCATGCAGTTTCTACTGGTAACCCAGAGGAATCCAAAAGTGTCAATCACCAACAGTCCTCTAGGGGGCAGTGCTACATAGTGTTACTAATTTTATTGATTTTTTTTTTATTATACCCATCCGTTTTGTTTGTAAAAACTGAAGAGAAGAATGAATGGTTGTTCCAGTTTGATGTAGATGGCTTTTTGTGACTCAGCTTTCCAAAATGACCAAAATATAAAAACCTTTAAAAAAAAAAAAAAAACACATTTTCTTCAGATGTAGGAAGACTGTTGATTCATTGGTTTGTTGAACACTTGTTATGACCCCTAATGATCAGGTCTCTGTATTCCTCATTATACTGGGCTGCATAAATATGGTTATTTTTTTGTGTTTAGGTTTCTTTTAGATGTGTATGCTTCTTGGTTAGTGGGGTGCTGGACTTGAAAAACACCGGTTTTTGATGTTTAACCACTTGCTGACCAGCCGCCATAATTTTACGGCAGCAGGTTGGCTCTATTACGCAAAATGATGTACCTGTACGTCGCTTTGTGTGATAGATAGTGGTGGTGCGCGCACGCCACCAGTGGCATGCACACGCGCCAATTGGCCAGAGGGGGAGCAATTTAGTGGGTCCGGCGGACGTGATGCTTGAATTATAGTAGAAAATATCTAGTTCGACATTCCGGGACAAGTCAGCCATCCTGTCACGGTCCCCTTTTGGGTTGCTCCCTAGCCTGTTCATGGAAGCAGCTATCTACCTGACCTTCTTTGGCTTCCTATGGCCAAGTGAGTTCACTTACAGTTGCTTGCCCTGGTTGCCAGGTGCTATGCAGGTATCATCTGGCCCGCCTTCAAGACCATTTTGTCTTACATCTGTCCAAACTCATCAGTCTGGCACCGGGGTCAACATCAAATTCTTCCAGACCCACAACGAATGGTGTCCAGTAGTTTTGGACCAGTTGTTATCATACCTGCCGAGTGAATCTAGCTCCAGCCCATTGTTGCCTTTTCCTTCCAGCCCACTAACAGCTAGCCAGTTCATCAGACATGTTCGCATCCTCCTGGCTAATCTAGGCCTCAACCCAGTTTTCCGGGCACTCCTTCCGGATCAGAGCGGCCTCATAAGAAGATTATGCCCCATACACACGTGCAGATTATCTGAAGACATTTGTCTTCAGATTTACCTTTTCTATGTAGTGCAAGGGCCTGCCGGATTGCATACAAATTGAAAGTGTTTAGGTTTGACCTCATATTATATGGTTTTGGTAAGTCTGCAGACAAAAGTCTTCAGATAATCTGCACGTGTGTATGGGGCATTAGGCAGATGGAAATCCACCTGCTTTACCGGTACATTCCGAATCCTCAGGTTGAGATGTTGAAAGCCTTCACCAAGCTTGCCCAATAAATGTCATGTACACCAATAAAACAGCTTTTCCTATTGGGTATTTTTGCCCTCTTTTTGGTGTACTGTCCAGCTGACCAGGGCATCAGGTCTATGTTATGTTGTGTGTCTTGTGGCGTCTTTATGTGGTTTCACATCTGTGACAGTATTCACCGTCACTGGAATTTAAAGACAGATAAGTAATGGCTTGGATTGCTTCATATTTGCCAGCAATATCTCCATATAGAAATATTAAGATTTATTCCCATTTGCCATGAAATCTGTAATTCCTAAATGCTGTGTATATTACATATCTTTCAATGTTAGACAGGTTTTCCTTTTGTTTGTGTATTGGGAGGGAATGTGGATTGCCCTGTCTCATTGTTAAGTACTAATGACCTCCCATTGTTCTGTGTCTGACTATTGTGTACATTGATTGCCCCCTGGGGGCTTCTGTCTCATTACACATAACTGTCCTTCTGGTCAAGCTATCGGACCAATCCCTGCTGACTCATTTTCAAGTCCTCATTTGCATGGCTAAGGAGGACCTGAAGGAGGACTACAGGTACTTTACAAATGACCAATAGGAAAGCGGTTGTTGGGGGCGGATGTTCCAAATTCTGTATATAAGTCTTGTTCAATAAAGTTGTTCTAGAGTTCCTTCACCCTCAATCTAGAGTTCTGTCTCAACGAGACCCTAACCAAGCTGTGGCAGTTCGTGGGGTCTGAAGTGGTTACGGTGTGTCTGGTGGAGTGCTTGGAGCCCTTGGAAAGCACTGGGAGCATTTGTCAACGGAGGTACCCGGTCAGGGCTGCCCTGATCCGTTACATCTATTTTAGTTTGAGGGCTCTGACTATAAATAAGAAGGATAGTATGGTGGCCTGAACTTATAGGAGGAGCCTGGGAGATGGGGGGTATTTAAGCAGCCCACTCACCTGTGTTCCTTGTCGGATCCAGTGCATGGTACCCTCCCTCACATCCTCTTTACAGGGCACTTCCTTCACATTCCTCTTCTACAATGAACCATTACTTATATTGGGTATATATACTTTGCATATTTCTTTTTTATTTTTTTTATTTGAGGTTTTGCACAAACGGTAGCACACACTGATTTAACATAGGTTTGTACCTCTTATATTAACATGCTGTATACTAAAATCTACCTTTTTTGGGAAGAAGAAAACTGTTGAAGGGTAATATTTTTTTGGTGATAAATATTTATTATATAATTGTATGGGTATGCTCTTCATATCACCCATTGGAAACCAATGCACTTAAGGTAAAGATTCAAAAGCTTTCTTCAAAACACAACTTTCTTTTAAAAAATATTGTGAGGGAATAGCTTGGATGGCACAGCATTTTAGATCTGCTATATTGCCATCATGGCTTTCTTTCAAGTGTAGCAGGGAACGCTATGATTTATACTTTATTCTATTAGTCTCCTGTGTTCTCTCAATGTTCTTTTTGTCCTTCCTACATATATTTGCCCTCAAGGACAGCTTAAACCATGTATTGCAGAGGTGGTAAAGTATGTTATACATTCATTAATCACATGTTCTTTCTCTTAACTGTCATGGAAGCATTTTGACCATGTGTAATAAATTGACATGTGGGACCCTTCTTTTTTCCACACTGCAAAATTCTATTACATGACAGGAAAGTTTTAAATTGATGGTCTTTTAGTGGCTTCCCTTCAGTTTTTTTTTCTGCTGGAGGCTATCAAATTTTCAACACACTTCAATTTCCTAAAGAATACTTTAGGTTTTGATTGAAAGGCGTCTTATGTTTGGGATCAGTTCTTCCCAGTAATTCCCAGTTTTTGTTAAGAATGTTATGGATGGCACTGGGTCTCCTGTTAAATTATGTAACAATTATGTATGCTAGTTTTAATAGTCTGTATAATTGGAACAGTTTCTAGCTAGCCTACAAAATTGGCTGAGGGGTAAGTTGCTCTTCAACTTTGTGTGATGTCTTTGGCTGCTGTTATGAAGGTAGTGTTGTCAATTATATAAAATAATCATAGTTTCTTTAAGCCAGTTTCAGGGAACCCTGGTTCTTTTTTCTAGAATGTATAGCATTTATTGGACTCCAGAAATGGAGTCCGATAGAGTATATACAAAATATTACAATGACCAAAATCCCCAATGACCAAAGAGTCTCTTCAGAATATGAAGTTATTTTGTATAACAATTTGGCAAGTGTACAGTATAGATACTCCGCATAGCCTGCATACATATACAATTTATAAATGCATCTATGTGTCTTCCACGTATGTACAAAAATCCACTTACATTATACCCTAGGCTATTTCTTTCAAAAATCCCCCCCAGTTTAATTTGCCCCTTGATATGCAGGTTTCTGCCAGTCATTACCATTGGAAGGGTTTCTGATTGGCTGATCTGTTGATGCCACATGAATTAATATAATCTGAATAATATGAATATATAATATGGATCTAATATAATATAAACTGTGTACATGATTTAGTGGCAGTTTAATAAACAGGTTTCTTTAAACCGTTCGTACACCGTTCATATGCAAATATGCGGCCTCTCAGCGCCTGGTCCCTAGTGCAGAGGGGCTTCATATTTGTGTGAATTGCTGCCATTACACCTGTGCCGAGAGCATGCACGCTTCGCGCTCCCTGCACAGTTACTGTTGCCTAACCGAAAGCTTCCGATTGCAAGGAGTTTTCAGATCACGTAACCACCGTGACAGCCAATCATGTTGGTCACATGATCCTAAGCCCCGCTCCACCTCACGGCGTCATAAACCTTTCGAAGGGCCGGAAGGTGCCGGCAATAAGAGGTTAAAAAAAATCTCTACAGCTGTTTCCCTGGGACATAGAACAGAGAAGTCACCAGGTGCCTGTGATGAGTGCAGACCTTACCATTCAGAAATCAGTGTGAGAAGAAAGGTGAAACAAACAGTAGGTTCTTCTAAGTGAAAGCCCCGGATGACTCCTACTGGTGTGGTAATATAGATGTCGGGGATCCTGATCCATATTGATAGAGCCCAGGAAAGGCTCACAATGCAGTTTGACCATACTTAATTGTAGGGTCACACTCACCTGAGGTGAGGCGCAAACCATGGTGGGGAGCACGAGTGTGGAGACACTTTGATATACAGTTTTGGGGCACTACTGCTCAGAAAATCCAGATCAAGGAGCCCTATTTGGATAATTGTTTTGTTGCATAAGCATATATATTTTATATATTTTTTTCACATAATAGCATTATTTGTAACTTGTTTGAATCCACTTATTTACTCATTGCACATACTCATAGAGTATTAGAAATTTTTTTATTGAAAGTATAGCACGGCACTTTATTTTGATTTGATAAATCAATTTCCTTTTATTGATTAGAATGGTTACATTGGGGTTTATGAGGTAATGAATGCTTCATAATGGCTGATACAAAATAAGTAGGAGTTCCCTGCTGTTCGCTTGGAATGAGCTTTGGATAAAAATATGTCCAATTTAAATCTAAAATAACTTCAGAACAAAACAAATAATAAAAAATAAATAAATAAATAAATAAGAGTCTGATACATTTGTAAATTAACCATTTCATGCTCCCGCTATAGCCGACAGCTACAGCAGGGGACTTACTTTGCCAAGAGGGCATCCATGGACATCGTCCCATGATCACGCTGCCTGCACACCAATCTGTGCTCGCTGAGCCCTTAGGATTCACAGATTGGGGTAAAGGGCCAATCACAGAGGCCCTTTACCATGTGATCCTTTGTGCCAAATGGCAGCTAATCATGGATCACAAGCTGGTTATCAGCTTTTCTTTCCTCGTGCTGACAGAGTAAGGAAAGGAGAAGAGAGCCGATGTCCTGATTATCAGTACAGTTCTAACAGTGCCCACCAATGCTGCCAATCAGTGCCCATCAGTGCCTTCTCTTTAGAGTCACCTATCAGTGCTCCCTATCAGTGCCGCCTACCAGTGCCTATTTGTGTCACCTATCAGTGTCACCTTGTCAGAGCCCACCAGTGCCACCTTGTCAGAGCCCATCAGTGCCACCTATCAGTGCCACCTCATCAGTGCCCATCAGAGCAGCCTATCAGTACCCATCAGTCATTTTTCATTTGTTTAGCAAAAAATAAAAACCCAGTGGTGATTAACTACCACCACAAAAAAGCTCTAGTTGTGTGAAAAAAAATAAAAAACACTTCATATGGTTACAGTGTTGCATGGCCGCAAAATTGTCATTCAAAATGTGATAGTGTTAAAAGATAAAAATTGGTCTAAGCAGGAAGAGGGTAAAAGTGCCCAGCAGGAAAGTGGTTATATATTAATGAAATGTTGTTATTGCAATATTTTACAAAATCAGTTACTGTGTTGATACTGGTGTCCTAGATTAAAATGCTCTCATAAATGTAGCAAACGTAATGTATGATGCAAGTTGCATATCAATTATTTAGCCTTATTTTATGAATGCCTAATTTTTCAGACTGGAAATGAAAAACAATTGGTCTGTGAAGGTTCCACCAAATTGTGGAATGGATGCGGACCCATTTTACAGATGTGTGAATGGCCCCTATATGTATTAGACAATGTATTTACCGGCTGCTGTCAGTTCTGGCTGATTTATGAAAAAAAATATATATATTTTTTGCTGTAAAAAATAAAAATAAAAATTTAGGGCAACTTTTTCAATTGCAATACTTCTGTTATGACATTGTCTATGTGCTGGGACTATATGTGCACAGCTAGTACGTCTTTTGTGGCTGCAAATATGACCTAAAGGTTTTTAAAGTTCGCCTCCCATTAAAGTCAATGGGGCCCGCCGCGAACTCGCGGTTCGCAGACTTTTGAGAAAATTTGCGGCTGGCGTTCGCGAACCGCCCCGCCGATGTTCGTTCATCACTAGTGATCATTCCAGAGAGAAGAACGGTCAGCTGTGTTTACAACAGCTGCCCGTCCTTCTCTCTCAGCGGGGAGCGATCACGAGTGCCCGGTGGCAATCGGAGACGCCAGCCCCGTGCATCGGAGTCCCCACTGCCGAATCAGGGCAGGAGCGTGCCAGCTGCGACCAATGTAGGGCTATGTCAATTCGCGCAGGAGGGGCTGCCTGATGCAATAAACCTGCGGCGGGCGGTCCGGAAGAGGTTAATAATCGCCTAAGAACCTAACACCTGAAGTTTGACTAAACCCACTGTGCCCCAACACACAGATAGCCTAACAGTACCCCTTGGGATGTGTTTATTAAGTTTCACTAAAACCATTCAAAAGCATGTGGCACATGGGAAACAAGAGCATACATTCCATAATCACAGTTTGCAATGCTATTGCTTTTAATAAATGAAGAAGCCTGAAACCATATTTGCTTATCTGACAATTGCACAGTATATATTACTGTTGAGGTTTCACCCTTTATATTGTTTTTTTTATAATCTATTGAAATGTTGATTTCAAGCATCTTTATCTAATGACCAAACCAAATGCTTTCAAGAAAGATTTGAAAACACAGACCATGATGACCTCCCAAAACTCCAGAACCTTAACTCACCCATTCCATTCTTCCACCTGAAATACCTCCTCACACCCCAATAACTCTGCTCCAAACATCCAGATTACTAAAAAACTTTGCTGGGTACAGTTGCAGAGTTTACAAGAAATATCAAGCTGTGTATTCTATTGTTATCCCTAGTTTAACTTTTTTATTTAGTAAATAATCATTTATTTTATTTAGCTCTAAGTTGTCCCAGGTCAACCACTTTGGTCAAATTGTTGCACTTCTGTTAACTGTTTCTCACATCACAGCCTGCATATTATTTACAACGGCATTGGCTCATGAGGTTAGAGCTTACACAACTTTTCTCTGTGAAATGATCAAAGCATACGGCCCATTTTACATGGACAATCTGATCAGGTCTGCTTGTCCATTTTTCAGGTTGACCCGATCAATACCTCAATTCTTCTCTATCCAGTGGTGGGTGTAAACAGACATGTGTCTCTTTACACCCGCCTACATCCAATACAATCTGCCAAAAAGAGACCCTTCCATGCAGCGGATTGGATCAGATGGCAGTCGGGTGTAAACAGGAGGTCCGTTTACATCTAACCGCTCATAGAAGAGAGCAGGCTGTGTCTGTGTCCGCTCTGGAGTTCATCTCTCTATAATGGTCCAACAGATCACTAAAAATAATCACCTGTGTACTTTCCTAGTTTTCAGGCACTGCTGCCGAATTGGCAAATTAGTAATAGAGTTATTCTTGAATGAAATGAGGCAATGACATTTGGTCACAAAAGGGTTGATTTCTAATACTGCATACTGTATCTGACTGTATATGATAGGCCTGAGGAAGGAGCCCATGCTCCGCAAACGCGGCGCCTGCGCCAATAAGTCACATCTGGGAAGTGACGTCAGGAGGAGCCCCTTGTGCATTCCAGACACCAGGAAGTTCTGGTAACCACCGGCAATTACTCTGGGAGCTGTGACCGCTTGAGCCATCCTGAATTACAGCACCGGATAGACGGATCTTCCCCTTATGGATATCTTTAATGCTCAATTACATGCTCGTTTGTGAGTACAATTGTATATGATTTTTATTTGAATAAATACTTTATACTACACTTAGAGTGGTGCCTGTGTTCTCCCTACACTGTCTCCAAGTCCCCTCTTCTTACTTGCCACCAGAGTAGCCTTCAGAGTGCAGTGTATATGGAATATATATAGACTGTCTGATATTGACTTTATCATATGGACTAATGATTGCTATTTTATAGAGATTTGTCCTGTCGATTGATATCTCTTTTTTCAGGTCCCTAGTGTGGAACCTGTGGGACCCATATTTTCCTTTTTTGCGCCAGTATTAATATTTTTCTGTATCTGAATGTATAGCTTACCTATTTTGTTTAAATCCTTTCAATCATTCCCCATCTTACTTGTCCTTACACGTCCTTGATTACATACAGTACTTATTCAATCCATCGGCAATATTTTCTCTCAAAACTCAAAACTTTCTCAGTACATTTGTCTAAAACTCAGACTTGTCCTTTTTAAGTGTAGCAATGCCCCCTTGGGGGATGCTTGTAGTATGTTCTTCTGTGCCACTTTGACGCTGTGAACTGTACAGCCCTCCTGACACTCTAGGTTCAGACATGTTTTGTATACCTCTAAATGACACAATGCAGATCTGTTTTAACTCTTAAGATTTACTTTACTCAAAAGGAAGGCCTAAAGGAGGTATTAATCCACGAGGCTCTAGGTAAACAGCCAGGGCTTAGTTGAAACCATACAAAAAAAAAACAGCTAGTCAACCAGTTATAGTAACAAGCAAAAAACACCAATATACACAGTATCTGACAGTAAGTGAGTGAATCTCTCAGAAAGCTGTGAATTGCTATATGAAATACTCATACTAAAGGGAAACCCCTGGCCAGTCTATAGTTCCTGTATCGTAATGAGAGATGAGACAATCTAGGTACCAGTAGTGTGTCCCCTTTAACCACTTACCCACTGGGCACTTAAACGCCCTTCCTATCCAGGCCAATTTTCAGTTCTCAGTGCTCTCACATTTTGAATCACAATTACTCTGTCATGCAACATTTTACCCATAATAAACTTTTGTCCTTTTTTTCACATAAATATTGCTTTCTTTTAGTGGTATTTCATCACCACTGGGGTTTTTATTTTTTGGACTATAAATAAAAAAACAGTGAACATTTTGTAAAAAATATATATTTTTCTTTGTTTCTGTTATAAAATTTTGCAAATTAGTAAATGTTCTTCATAAATTTTGTCCAAAAGTTAGGCTGGATACACACTATACAACTTTTGTTGTCCGATTTCCTTTAGATTTATGCCTCGTACACACGCAACAATTATCGGCCGACCGATCGGCCGTCTTTTGTCCAGTGTTGTTGTGTTGGTTGAAATGTGCTCTAGACTGCACACAAATTTTCTCGGTCAACAAAAACCAACTTCAGAAGTGATGTCATGTGATGGTTAACTTTCCGTCTATTTTTTCTTCTCTGAGCATGCCCAGTCTTGCTCATCTGATTTTTGTCTCCCGAAATCTGTACACAGCTTGTGCATACCACAAATTACACGCCAAAATAAATTCTGCAACTCCTCCTGAGTATAGGCATACCACAAGTGTGAGACTTTTACACAGCCCCGCCACATACAGAGGTCAAACACGCAAGTAGCACACTTATGGCGCTTTTCCACTGCATGGAACCGAACGGTTTGGCTCGCTTTTGTGCTTTTCCACTGCTGGTACCGCATGGTATGGTGTAGGAACGGTTCCGTATGGTACGGTACGGCGGCGCTTTTCCACTGCCTGGGACTGAACGGTACGGCTCTCAAAAACAGTACCACCTCGATTGTGGTTCCAAGAGGTACCATACCCGGTACCATATCCCACAATCCTTTGCATGCAGTCACTACTAGCCACTGATTGGTCAGAGAATCCCACCCACCCCATTGTTATCCCACCCATAAAAGCAAACCATACCGTACCGTACCAAACTGTTCCAACACCGTACCATGCGGTACCAGCAGTGGAAAAGCAAACAGGGCCAAGCAGGGCCGAGTAGAGCCGAGCCGGTACTTGCAGTGGAAAAGTGCCATTAGGCATTCTAGGAGCATAAATTACACATATAATTTCCTGAAAACCTATCACACTTTTGAAGGCCCTGGAGCACCAGGACAATGGAAATCGCCTCAAAATGACCCAATTTCAGAAAGCTTACACCACAACATATATTCTATGAGGCATTATAGTCTTTTGAGCATCTCATTTTTCTCCACAGGTTTTGGAAAATGTGGAAAGAAAATGAAAACACATTTTCTTTTACACAAAGTTGTCCATTTATACGGTTTTTGAAAACACAGCATATGCATACCACAAATTACACCCAAATACATTCTGCTACTCCTCCTGAGTATAGTGATACCACATGTGTGAGACTTTTGCACAGCCTGGGCACATACAGAGGCCCAACACGCAAGAAGCACCTCTAGGAGTTCTAGGAGCATAAATTACACATATATTTTCCTGACAACCTATCACATTTTTGAAGACCTTTCATATTTCTAACACATAGCATGTATATACCAGGAATTGCACTCCAAATTACATTCTGCTGAGCAAAGGGTAAACAAAAGATTACCTGTGGTTTTCGTAGTGCAGTTGTCCACAGGAAAGCATTGATCCAGGCAGCAGGCAGGGATGTGGTCAGCCACAGCGAACAGAGTTGTCCAGACAGCAATATTGTCCATAGTCAGTACAGGCAGGGATACTGTCCATATATAGTCCAGGGTCAGTGCAGGTAGAGATATTGCCAGCAGTGCCAAAATAATGGTCCTGGTAGTAAGCAGGAGCATTGTCCATAGTACAGGTAGCAGGCCAGGAAAGGATGGGGACAGGGGTAGAGGCTTCTCCCACCCAAAACTCTTTGAAGCCTCTCGTCTCCACTGCTCCAGTAGCAGGGTAAAAGATCAGTCCAAGAAGCAGGCAATAAGTGTGGTTAATAAACAGTCAGGGTCAGTTCCAGATCTGGCAAAGGTATGTAGAGTTTAGCATTAGGCAGAAGCATGGTCCTATAACAGGCCAGAGTCTTTTCTAGAGTGGGCAAAGGCATGTACAGGTTAGCGTTAGGCAGAAGTGTGGTCGTAAAACAGGCCAGGGTCAGTTCTACAGTGGACAGAGGTAAGTACAGTTTAGTGTTAGGCAGAAACGTGGACAAATAACAAGCCAGGGTCAGTTCCGGAGAAGGCATAAAGGGTTTTGTGGAGATAAATGACAGGAATTGAGAATTACATTTACCATACTTCACTAATAATGTAGAGAAGTATGGTAACAGTGAAAAAAGTCACCTATACAGAGGCCTGGTTGGGAAGGACACCGGGGGCAATAATAAGTGTCTCGTCTAACTCCTCCTCTGGAGCACACCCGGCATTTCTTTTGATGTCTTTGACCTGTTTCAAGGGAGGGAAGTTTCTCAGGAAAATGGCGTTTGTGGAGTCTGCTCACTGAATCTGAGCGAATGCTTTCTGGGGAAACAAAAAAAAATAAATGGAGACTTTTTCATACCAATGGTTGGTTTTTCTTGTGGGAAGGTAGGGTTCCATCATTTGATCATTGAAGTCGACTCCCCCCATGAACAAATTATAGTCGTGGACGCATGCTGGTTTCTTAATTGGGCCATTCCTTCTGGAGATTTTCACAAAGGTGTCATTATAAATGGATGAGAACATGTAGATGTTTCCTCTGTCCCTCCACCTGATAGCCAATATCTCATCAGTCAGCAAACTCGCCGTCTCCCCTCGTCATAGTCTTTCATTACAAGCCTTTGCGGGAAGCCCTTCCTTTTAGCGCTCACTGTCCCACACGCTGGAGTCTTCTTCCAGTGAAGATTGCGGAAGAGGGGCAAGCGTGTGTAGTAGTTATCCACATATAAATGGTAACCTATTTCCAGGAGTGGATATAGAAGCTCCTAAAAACCTTTTCTGCTGGCTCCAATGTACTCTGGGCATTCAGGGGGATGCAGCTGGGTGTCCTTCCCTTCGTACACCAGAAAGGCATAGATGTATCTCTTGGCTCTGTCACATAATTTGTAGAGCCTAACCCCATAACAGGACCTTTGGCTGGGGATACACTGCTTGAAGCCCAGCAGACCTGTGAAATGGACAAGTGACTCATCCACGGAGATATTTTGGTCACGGGTAAATAACTGAGCAAATTTCTCAGAGAAAAAATTTAGAAATGGCCGAATTTTAAATAATTTGTCGTGTGCTGGGTTATTTGGGGGGGGGGGGCACTAGATGTTGTCATTGTAATGAAGGAACAGCAAAAGCATTAGGCATCTTGATCTTGGCATAATGGAGAAGAAAATTGACATGTGGTGGATAGGGTTGGTTGACCAATAGGAATATAATTTTTATTTTTTTTTGTGAACCTCATATTGAAAGTGAGGCCCAAAAATATTTTGAATTCCTCCACGGTTAGTTCTCTCCACTCATAGGGACGAACATAACTTGAATCTGGGTTCCTTGAGATAAACTGTTGTGCATAGAGGTTGCACTAGGCCACAATGGAAGATGAAAGGTCTTGGGTAAAAATGAAATAAAATAAAAAAATCAGTAGGGGCAAAGTTCTCTGTAATAACTTGGACACCTGGCTGGGCAGTAAAAGAGGGGATGTTTGCTGCTCCTGAATTAGGGGGAAGCCACAGAGGGCTTTGAAGGGCATAATGAAGGCTGGCATGGGTCCTAACCCTTTGAGGCTGAGATGACACCGCACTAGGGCTTGGCCATTTCTTGTGAATGGCACTGCGCTACTAGTGGATGCCACTGCACTAACACTTTCCTCTTTCTCTGATACTGTAGCAGACCCACTGCTTAAAATGGATTCAACACATCTGCCTTCTCACGGCCTGCAGGACAATCATGCAAGCCTAGATACACCATTCTCCCCCAAATCTTAGCTCACTGAAACAAGAGCTCTTAAATCTATATCTCCTGGAAAAGTTAGAAGCTATCACTCAACAATCCAAATCCTTAAAAGGATTTGTAGCCAGATGGTGTCGATATATGGAACATACCTTCTCACCAGAGGAAATCTCCCTCCACATGACGCTGTTTAAATACTCCGAATGGTACCTGCGTGCAGATCTCCCTAACACCCTGGGCAAACTCAAGATTCAGCCTTCTATAGACTCAGCACAACTTTCCAGCCCCACCAAACATTCCAGCATACCCCACTCTCCTTGAGTCTTCCATTTATCATATACCCAAACCCTATTATATTTGGGTCAAGCTCTCTATATACCATAAGTATAACTCGCTCGCAACTTCCGCTCCCTAAGCTCCTCAGCACAATGACTCCTTATTAGATAGATTCTTAGACCAGTTACCTCCCTAATCCAGTTCCATACCTTGTCATTCTTATGGGTGTGCACACTCACTTGCTTTTAATGTTGTTTGCCTCTTTTGATGTTTGCACACCAACTTCTCACTTTATTTCTTATCTTTTTTTGATACTAGAGTACTGATGTGGCATTGATGGGCACTGTAGGACACTGTAGTGGTGCAGATTATCTCTGTAGTGGCACTGATGGCACTGTAGGGCACAGGTGAGCACTGTAGTTGCACTTATGATGAGCTCTATAGTGGCACTGATGTTGCACTAATGTGGCACTGGTGGCACAGGTGAGCCTTGTAGTGGCACTGATGTGGCACTGGTGGGCAATGTAGTGACACAGGTGGCACTGGTGGGCACTGTAGTGGCATTGATGGCACAGGTGAGCACTGTAGAGCACTGTAGAGCACTGTAGTGGCACTGATGGCACAGATGAGCACTGCAGTGGCCATGATGTAGCACTGATGCACACTGTAGTGGCACAGTTGTAACTGTTGTGGCACTGTAGCAGCACATGTGGCACTGATGTGGCACTGATGGTGCACAAATGAGCACTTTAGTGGCACTGCTGGGCCCCACTGGGCACTGTAGCAATTGCTGGACTTATGGTCCTGAGAACCATCTCTCTCCTCTCCACACACACTGTATCGATGTGAGGAGAGAGATTGAACCCCTGAATGACCACTGTTTGTTTACATTATGATCACTCCATCATTGGACGGAGCGATCACAAGGTAAAAGGCCGCTGTCATTGGTCCCCAGGGGGCGTGGAGAAAGTGTGATTCTGTGAGGATGTCATTGTACGCCCTCCCAGAATAAGCCGACCACGCCTTAGCCGTAATTTGGCTATGGCCCGGTCGATAAGTAGTTAAAAGCAACAAAATAGCAATGTTCAGAATGCGAGGCCTCGCTATTATCTTCAACGGCCGAGCTCAAAGAACAAATGATTCCCAAGTGTAGCACAGTGTGAGACAAGCAACGCAAGATAGCTTATTCTAAATAATGATGATCCACTAACTGATCCAAATGTAGGGTGTCTGTATACAGTGTTCAAGAGATGCTGTAGCAATTGATAAGTGGACTTTTAGCAGGTGCTCTCTCACCCATCCTGATGACCCTCCTATAACTCCTGGAAGAACAAGCAAAGTCAACTCTCCACGCTGTGAGACACTGGGATGGCTGTGCTCTGCTGATTCAGTGAGTCCCTCCGACTCTGATATGATCAGCTATGCTTCTGGGATGTCCACGATGTAGTGAGCATTGTCTGTCCCGCCTGGGCTGAGTCTGCACACAGCTGGGTGGTGTGCAGTAGGCCGCAGTTCTCTCTCTCTGCGGCAGACCGATGCACACACAAGGGATCCCGGGACGCAAGAGAGCGTGGGCCTGTTAAGCAGATCCCTTTATAGTCTCTTCCCCTGGAGCGAATGGATTACTGGGAGGTGTAGTTCATAAACAGTTCAGCAATGCAGTAATATCTTTCCTGAAGACTACAGTTCTCATAATGGTCTCTTCCAATCTCAGGAGTATGATGCATGAAATCCGAGACCAACATTAGGGGAGCACAGAGATAGTCTGAGAGAACAGAGAATAAGTCTGCAGTGTCAGATAACTCTAATCTGCGCCCGGCTACATCAGTCATTTATATGACTCTTAACAAGGTTATTTTGTTTGTTTTTTTTAAACCAGGCATATGAGACTCAAATAAAACATAGGGACAAATGAAGTAGAATAGCTGTCACTCTAGACCTGTTATGGGCCACAATACCTGATCTAAAAAAAATCCTGAAGACATTTAACACACAAATTTAGTAAAGATATCTAGCACACATATGCTGTAGAACAGTATGCAGCCTCATTTAATTCAATTTCTTGAAATGCTTTAGGGCTGGTAAGAAGTAGCACTGGGTCTGCATGTGGTTCAAAAATTCTGCTTTAGTACACTTGATCAAAATCGCAAAGCATATTTCCTGTTGTTAAGCCATTTCAATAAATCAGTGCAAGAAGAAAATACATATACCAAAACGAATTGAAAGAAATCAGATTCCCCTTACTGTTTTCTGATAGATGTATTTTTTTTTCACTGCTAATTACATACCTTTGTGTGTTGCTCACATTTTTTTTTTTTTTAACCCTTTCATAGTGGTCACTACAGTGGACAGCTATTTAACCACTTCAGCTCCATAAGGTTTTACCCCCTTAATGACCAGGCCATTTTTTGCGATTTGGCACTTCGTTATGTTAACCACTTGCCTACTTTGCACTTAAACCCCCTTCCCATCCAGACCAATTTTTAGCTTTCAGTGCGCTCACACTTTGAATGACAATTGCGCGGTCATGCAACACTCAACCCATATAAATTTTTCGTCCTTTTTTTCATAGAAATAGAGCTTTCTTTTGATGGTATTTATTCACCGCTGGGCTTTTTATTTTGTGCGCTATAAATGAAAAAAGACCACAAATTTAAAAAAAAATGTTTTTTTTTTAGTTTCTGTTATAAAATTTTGCAAATTAGTAATTTTTCTTCATAAATTTTTTCCCACAATTCTTTGCAAAATTATTATTTTTTTTTTTACAAAATTGTCATATTCAACAGGTTATTTCTCTCACATGGCATATGCATACTTACAACTACACCCCAAAACACATTCTGCTACTCCTCCTGAGTATGGCGATACCACATGTGTGAGACTTTTTTACAGCCTGGCCACATACAGAGGTCCAACATTGAAGTAGCACCTCCAGGCGTTCTCGGAGCATAAAATACACTTTTCATTTCTCAACCACCTATTACACTTTTGAAGGCCCTGGAGCACCAGCACAATGGAAAAGCCCACTAAATGACCCCATTTTGGAAAGCAAACACCCCAACGTATAATCTATGAGGCATAATGAGTCTTTTGAACATGTCATTTTTTTCCAGAATCTTTCGGAAAATGTGGAAAAAAAATGAAAACGCATTTTTTTTACACAAAGTTGTCAATTTATAAGATATTTCCAACACATAGCATGCACATAGCAAAAATGACACCCCAAAATACATTCTGCTACTCCTCCTGAGTATGGCGATACCACATGTGTGAGACTTTTTTACAGCCAGTCCACATACAGAAGTCCAACATTGAAGTAGCACCTCCAGGCGTTCTCGGAGCATAAAATACACTTTTCATTTCTCAACCACCTATTACAATTTGAAGGCCCTGGAGCACCAGCACAATGGAAAAGCCCACTAAATGACCCCATTTTGGAAAGCAAACACCCCAACGTATAATCTATGAGGCATAATGAGTCTTTTGAACATGTCATTTTTTTCCAGAATCTTTCGGAAAATGTGGAAAAAAAATGAAAACGCATTTTTTTTACACAAAGTTGTCCATTTATAAGATATTTCCAACACATAGCATGTACATAGCAAAAATGACACCCCAAAATACATTCTGCTACTCCTCCTGAGTATGGCGATACCACATGTGTGAGACTTTTTTACAGCCAGGCCACATACAGAAGTCCAACATTGAAGTAGCACCTCCAGGCGTTCTCGGAGCATAAAATACACTTTTCATTTCTCAACCACCTATTACAATTTTGAAGGCCCTGGAGCACCAGCACAATGAAAAAGCCCACTAAATGACCCCATTTTGGAAAGCAAACACCCCAACGTATAATCTATGAGGCATAATGAGTCTTTTGAACATGTCATTTTTTTCCAGAATCTTTCGGAAAATGTGGAAAAAAAATGAAAACGCATTTTTTTTACACAAAGTTGTCCATTTATAAGATATTTCCAACACATAGCATGTACATAGCAAAAATGACACCCCAAAATACATTCTGCTACTCCTCTTGAGTATGGCGATACCACATGTGTGAGACTTTTACGCAGTCAGGTCACATACAGAGGCCCAACATGCAAAGACACATAGCATGCACATACCATGAATTACCATGAATTACACCCCACAATACATTCTGCTGAGCAAAGGGTAAACAAAAGCTTACCTGTAGTTTTAGAAGCGCAGTTGTCCACAGGAGTTGAGTCCAGGCAGCAGGCAGGGACTTGGTCAGCAACAGTGCATGCAATTCTCCAGGCAAGGATACCAGTCCAGTGTCAGTGCATGCGGCAGGCAGAGGCATGATGGTAGTCCTGCAGGCAGAAGTAGGGCCTCTGTCGGGATAGAATGGGGACAGGGGTAGAGGCTTCTCCCACCCAAATCGCTTTGAAGCCTCCGGGATCCAGACCCTAATCTGAGAAGAAGAAAAACAAAAAAAATTGTTTTCTTCATCCAGAAAAACAATTCTGGTCCCGTCACATATGTGAGACCCCTGTGGTATGAATCCCACTACTTCAAGAGGCAGGCAAAAATCGTGGTCAAACAGTCCAGGGTCAGTTCCAGAGCAGGCAGAGGTAGGTACAAAATCAGCAGGCAAAGGCATGGTCAAATAACAGTCCAGGGTCAGTTCCAGATCAGGCAGAGGTATGAACAGAATCAGCAGGCAGAAGCATGGTCAAAAAACAGGCCAGGGTCAGTTCCGGAGCAGGCAGACATAGGTACAAAATCAGCAGGCAAAGGCGTCATTGAATAACAGTCCAGGGTCATTTCAGGAGCATACAGTGGCATAAGGGGTGAAAGCGGAGGACTACGTTTACCATACTAATAATTTAGACAAGTATGGTAACGGCGGAAACAGTCGTCTACACAGAGGCCTGGTTGGGAAGGACACTGGGGACAATAATAGCGGGTGTCTTTTCGAATTCCTGCCTTGGTACACACCCTACATTTTTTCTGCCGTTTTTGGTCTCTTTGTGTGGGAGGGATTTTACTGGGAAAATGGCGTTCAGACAGTCTGCTTATTACGTCAGATCTAATGTTTTCTGGTGGGCCGTTTGGAAATATGAGGGTTGTGAAGATTTCCTCCAGGTAATAAAGGAAGGGTTGGGGGCTTTCGGTGGATTTGCGGTATAAAATGTAGGAATTGTATATGGCCAAATGAAAAATATAAATTGCTACTTTTTTGTACCAATGATAGGTACGTCTTGTGGGTAGATAGGGTTCCATCATTTGGTCGTTGAAATCCACTCCCCCCATGAATAAGTTGTACTCATGTACACATGTTGGCTTTCGGACTGGGCCATTCCTTCATCGGGATTCCACATAGTTGTCATTGTGGATCGAAGACAACATGTAGACGTCTCTTCTGTCCCTCCACTTCACAGCCAGAACTTCCTCATTTCTCAGACTCGCCGTCTCCCCTCTTCTCAGCTTGGTGTTTACTAGCCTTTGAGGAAAGCCTTTCCCTTTTTTTTCGGACCGTGCCACATGCAGGAGTCTTCTTTCTGTGAAGGTTTTGGAACAGGGGCAAACTGGTGTAGAAATTGTCTACGTACAGGTGGTAGCCTTTTTCAAGGAGAGGGTAAATGAGGTCCCAAACAACTTTCCTGCTTGATCCCATGTAGTCCGGACATTCAGGGGGATGCAGCTGGGTGTCCTTCCCTTCGTACACCCAGAAGGCATAGGTGTACCCTGTGGCTCGGTCACATAGTTTGTAAAGCTTCACCCCATAGCGGGCCCGTTTGCTGGGAATAAATTGTTTGATGCCCAGCCTGCCGGTAAATTTCACAAGGGACTCATCCACACATATATTTTGGTCTGGGGTAAATAATTGAGGGAATATTTCTGAAAAATAATTTAGAAGTGGCCGAATTTTGAACAGCTTGTCAAATGCTGGGGAATTTCGGGGAGGGCACTGGGTAGTGTCGTTAAAATGGAGGAACCTCATGATCATCAAATACCTGGCCCTGGGCATTACTGCAGAGTAGATGGGCATATGGTAGATTGGTTTGGTTGACCAATATGCTTGCAGTTCGTTTTTTTTATTGAGTCCCATGTTGAAGGTGAGGCCTAAAAATATCTTGAACTCCTCCACCGTTAGGTCTCTCCACTCAAAGGGACGGGAATAAAAAGATGTGGGGTTACTCTGGATAAATTGTTGTGCATACAGGTTGCACTGGGCCACAATGGACGTCAGCAGGTCCTCCGTAAAAATTAAACGGAAGTAGTCAATTGGGGCAAAGTTCTCCGTGTTGACCTGGACTCCTGGCTGGGCAGTGAAAGGGGGGATGATGGCTTCTCCTGAGTTGGGAGGAAGCCACAGGGGGTTCAGAAGGGCATAGGGAAGGCTGGCGTTGGTCCTAACCCTTTGGGGGCGAGGTGACACCCCACTTGAGCTTGGCCTTTCTTGCCGAGGCACTGTGGTGCTGGTAGATGGCACTGCGGAGCTGGTGGATGGCACTGCGAAGCTGGTGGATGGCACTGTGGAGCTGGTGGATGGCACTGCCTCCTCCTCACCAGAACGCCTTCATTTGGCAGGCGGGCAGTATTCCTCCTCGTTGGAGTCGGTCTGCGTCCCGCTGCTAATGACCGGCTCGTAATTTACTTCGGAGTCAGACTCTGACTTCGAAGATTCCGAAGCAGAAAGCTCCCTGTCCATGTCCTCACTGATGATATTGAAGGCCTCCTCGGCTGAGAAAAATTTTTTTGCCATCGTTGGTGACACTGATGGGCACGGTGACACTGATGGGCACGGTTAAACTGGCTCACTGATGGGCACTGTGATGGGCACACTGATGGGCTCTGTGGGCACACTGATGAGCACACTTATGAGCACTGATGAGCACGCTGATGAGCGCTGTGGGCACACTGAGCACTGGGCACACTGATGAGCACTGGGCGACACTGATGAGCACTGGGCGGGCACTGATGGGCACACTGGTGGGCACTGGGCACACTGATGAGCACTGGGCGGCACTGATGAGCACTGGGTGGCACTGATGAGCACTGGGCGGGCACTGATGGGCACATTGGTGGGCACTGGTGGGCACTGGGCACACTGATGAGCACTGGGCGGCACTGATGAGCACTGGACGGCACTGATGAGCACTGGGCGGCACTGATGAGCACTGGGCGGGCACTGATGGGCACACTGGTTTTTTTACACTTACGATCTCTCCTCTCCTCACACTGCAGTCTGTGTGTGAGGAGGGAGAGCTGGCAATGAGTGATGATCTCAAATGTTTACATTTGAGATCATCTCTCATTGGATGCCTCGATCGTGACGAATGGCCGCTGTGATTGGCCATTCGTCACGATCTGTGATTGGCTGTGTCCAAGGGACATGGCCAACACAGATTATCCCCGGTGCGTGCTCGCGGGAGCACGCGGGGAGTCTGTTACTACCGAGGCAATGACAGATGATCTCATATGTTTACATATGAGATCATCTCTCATTGGATGCCTCGATCGTGACGAATGGCCGCTGTGATTGGCCATTCGTCTCGATCTGTGATTGGCTGTGTCCAAGGGACACGGCCAACACAGCTTTTGCCCGATGCGCGCTCGCGGGAGCGCGCGGAGGGCGTGTTTATGGGAGGCCGTTTAAAAACGGCCTCCCGAAAATTCAAGTCCGCGCTGCAGCCGTATATAGGCTGTAGCGCGGATGTGAGCAGGTTAACTAACAATTTCCTGGTCGCGCAACACTGTACTCAAATACAATTGATGTCATTTTTTCCCCCCACAAATCGAGCTTTCTTTTAGTGGTATTTGATCACCTCTTCGGTCTTTAGATTTTGCGTTATAAACAAAAAAAGAGTGACAATTTTGAAAAAATAAACAATATTTTTTACTTTCTGCTATAAAACATTCCCAATAAAAACATTTAAAAAATCTATTTTTTTTATCAGTTTAGGCCAATTTGTATTCTGTTACATATTTTTGGTTCAAAAAATCCCAAAAAGCATATTTTAATTGGTTTGCGCAAAAGTTATAGCGTTTACAAACTACTGGATAGATTTTTGGACTTTTTATTTTCTATTTTGGTCTTGATCATTGGGGGTGATCAAGGGGTTAAATGTGCTCCTAAATGTGATTGCTAACTGGGGGGGCCTCTGTGAAAGGCACACAGAGATCGGTGTTTTAGCTTAGCTGAGACTCGCAATCTCACTGTGCCTGTGTGACAGGAGAGCAGCCTGCTTTGTTTACACAGGCAGGTGGCTCTTCTGTCAGTTTCCCTGAAGATCACGGGAGGCTGGCGGCGATCAAGCCTGCTCCTCCCGCGGACTGGCTCCCTCTGTGTCTAATCAAGCCGCTGAGACCGCATGCACATAATCCCGTACATGTACGTGATAATGCGCAGCCGAGCCGCCCTGCCACAGTAAATCTGCGTGGGGCGATTGGCAAGTGGTTAAAAGCTGTTTTCTTGTATATGCATGGGTTCTGATTGTATAGTTGCATATCACTTATTACAGCAGATTCTAGTGTATCACCCCATACTCTGCCACCCATTGTAAAGCCATTGAAAGAGCAAGCAAAAAAATCAAGATGGCTGTCAGAAATCCAGAAAAGCAGAGCAGCTTAGGAATATCATGCCAATACTTCTATAGGAGGAGACCCTTAGAGGTAAAAAAAATATGATAACATCAATCAACACCTATTGTGACACAAATTGTAATTTGATTTTACTAGTATCAATTTTATCCTGGAAATTATAATTAATCATCCGTCTACTACACTGGGCATCTTGCGTCACTGTTTCAATTTCAGCTACAACTCATACTATTGCTTGGGACTTTGTTTTTATTGAAAATAATACAACTGCAGTAACTTTTTTTTAAACTGCAAATCAATTTAGCTATTCTTATAGAATGTAATTTGCAGTTTTTGTAACAAACACATTATTTTGTGCAGATAAGTTCCATTATGTGAGTAAGGCCCCATGCACACTGGATACTTTGCTAGCTCTTGTGGACACCTTTCCTCTTGGCAGCAGCATTTTGGCTTAAAAAACACTTGATGCTTGTAAACACATGTGAAATGTCTGGTGCATCAAGTGTGTGGGCGTCAATTCATTTAATTGGTCAGAATAATAATTTATTCTGGATGTTGAAATGAATTGATTTTCAAGAGCTAAACGTGTCTAGCGTTACTACGCATGTACTTGCATCACACATTTTTTTTCTACTAAAACACGGCTGCTCCTGGATGTGCTGGCAGTAGGCTTTTTTCTGCATTTAAACTCCTCTAAATGCTAATGTGTGCATTAGACACATGGGCTAACATGTAGGGGCATGCAAAAATTGAGACATGATCCTAGATATAGTGTTGCACAACCAATACATACTGTATGTAAAGAAGCGAAAAAAGGGGGAAAGGATACCACCAGAAGTGATAGGACTTTAGAGGCATCCACTAGTTAATATCATAAAGAAATGTGCAATCCTTAATTGTGTATATACATTCAAAATATATTATAAGGAAAAGATTCTTAATTCATAAAAACCATCACATAGATGAGTAAGAACAACAACAAACCTCCCATGCCCGGGTCAGAAGGGTTCTAATGCACATTAGAACCCTTCTGACCCGGGCATAGGAGGTCGGCCATCTTGATGGTCTTCAGACACAGACCCTGCTACATGTCGGACCACTTATGGGTTCTTCTGGTTCAGGAGCATGTTGCCATGAGCCAACATGCTCCTGAACCAGGAGCACTGTTGTGCTAACTCATCTATGTGATGGTTTTTATGTATGTTAAGAATCTTTATATTATAACACATTTTGTTTGTATTTACACAATTAAGGATTGTACATTTCTTTATGAGATTAACCACTTGCCTTCTGTGCACTTAAACCCCCTTCCCATCCAGGCCAATTTTCAGCTTTCAGCGCTCTCACACTTTGAATGACATTTGTGCGGTCATGCTACACTGTACCCATATGAAATTTTTATCATTTTTTTCACACAAATAGAGCTTTCTTTTGGTGGTATTTAATCATCTCTGGGTTTTTTATTTTTTACAAAAAAAAAAAGAAAATTTTGAAAAAAAAAAGTTTTTCTTATTTTCTGCGAGTAAATTTTGAAAATAAATACATTTTTCTCCTTCACTGATGTGCGCTGATGAGGCGGCACTGATGGGCACTGATAGGCTGCACTGATGGGCACTGATGAGGTGGCACTTATGGGCACTGATGAGGTGGCACTTATGGGCACTGATGAGGAGGTATTAATATGCCGCACTGATGAGCACTAATAGGCGGCACTGATAGGCGGCACTGATGAGTACTGATAGGCGGCACTGATGAGCACTGATAGGCGGCACTGATGGGCACTGAGAGGTGGCACTGCTCGTCACTGAGAGGTGGCACTGCTGGGCACTGAGAGGTGGCACTGACAGGCGGCACTGATGGGCACTGGCAGATGGCACTGATGGGCACTGGCGGATGGCACTGATGGGCACTGGCGGATGGCACTGATGGACACTGACGGGTGGCACTGATGAGCACTGATGGGCAGCACTGATGAGCACTGATGGTCAGCACCATCAGTGCCCACACTCAGGGCCCATAGTGCTGCCAGTCAGTGCTCATCAGTGCCTAGATGAGCAGGCACTGACTGGCAGCACTATGGGCACTGATTGTGGGCACTGATGGGGGTGCTGATGGCGGGCACTGTGTGTATGTTTTTTTACCTCTAGTAATCAGGGCACTGGTGATCGGTGCCCTGATTACATTCTTCTGTGTCCCCGGCGCTGGGCAGCTCTCCCTCCTTCCTCACACTGCAGTCTCCGTGTGAGGAAAGAGCGCTGGCGATGAGAGATGATCTCATATGTTTACATATGAGATCATCTCTCATTGGACGGTCCGATCACGTGGTGAATGGCCGCTGTGATTGGCCATTCACCACGATCTGTGATCGGCTGTGTCCAAGGAACACGGCCGACACAGATTTTCCCCGATGCGCGCTCGCGGGAGCGCGCGGGGAGACTGTTTCTGGGAGGCCATTTAAAAACGGCCTCCCGAAAATGTGAGTCCGCGCTGCAGCCGTACATAGGCTGTAGCGCGGATGGGAAGAAGTTAATTAGTGGATGCCTCTAAAGTCCTATCACTTCTGAGGGTATATCTTCCCCCTTTTTTTCGCTTCTTAACATGTAGGGTGTTAAGAAGCAAAAAAAAAAAATGCCAGACGCCTCTAGAAACAATGTTAAAAACATCCAAAGTGAATGAGGTCTAATAGTTGTCTTTGGCCCCTTTCACACGGCGACAGAGTCCTTTCTGCTCAGCGGGGGATCGATCAGCCGATCCCCGCTGAGCAGGCGGATGACAGCTCTGTCTCCGCTCTTTGTGCAGAGATGGAGCTGTCAGATCCCTACTGTCCTCTATGGGGAGATCCGATGAGAATGGATCGCCTGTCCGTTCTCATCCGATCCCATCCAATCCGATCCTCCAGACGGATGGAAAATAGGGTTTCACAGGATCAGAATCGGATAGCAGAGGGTGTCATCGGACATGTCTCCGCTGACATCCGCTGCCACATAGGGATGCATGGAGCATCCGATCCGGTCCACCTGAATAACTGACAGGCGGATCGGATCGCCTGTGTGAAAGGGGCCTTAAGATGTTGTAGAACTCAGGTGCAGAGTGTGATAAAAAGGCCTAAAGGATAATGGAGCAAATGCAATCTAAATTGTTTATTCAGTTAAAAACTCAAAAAAATGCAGTCCAGTGGAGTGGACACGTGAAGAATTCCTTGGGAAATGAATATTCAGAAAAAGTGAATTATATTTTATAATTTTATGCACAAATCGTAATCAAAAACCCTGAAGAAAAAAAATCCTGACTGACTTTTTTAATTCATGCATGAAAGGGTTTAGACTTTTTAACATGTCCTAGCTCTGGTAGTGTTTGGGGTTGGTTTGCTAAAGACGTAGAGGCTATTCACTTACATAAAAATAAAAAAAACTACAAAAACATAAAAAAAAACTATGTACATGTCAGTATTCTCCAGCATATTGCTTCTGATGTTCTGTTCTACTGTCAGCAGAAGCAAAAATGTATGGATCTCACAATCCCATGTGGCTCCCATATAGCTTAATCTCCTTAGCGGTATTCCCGAGTGTGGCTCGGGGTTAAATTTCAGTGCCATTGGCGGTAACCCCCGGTCGCTGGGGAAGAGAGTACTTACCTTGTCCCTGGGATCCCGCAGCATACGGCGGCCGGATCTTCCACCGATGCTGTGAGCCCCGGCTTCCGTCTCCTGCGACGTGACGCTCGCAGGAGGGTGGAACCGGTGGCAAATTTGAAAAGTAAAACACACAACACACTGATATATTGTAATCCTATTGGATTACATTACAAAATAAAATAAATTGACATTAGTTTGTCCCCCAGTGCCCTTTCCTGCAGTTTTACTGTACTGTATATACAGTATATACACACACACACACACACACACACACACACATATATATATATATATATATATATATATATATATATATATATATATATATATATATATATATATATATATATATAGTGCTTTGGCAAAAGTATTTGGCCCCCTTGAACTTTTCGACCTTTTGCCAGTAATTCTTAAGGACGAGCAGCCCAGACCAACTATTTACATATGATTTTTTTTTTTACTGTGCGTTCTTCTTTATAACATCTCGGGTATGATAACGTTTAAAACACAAAATCATAAATTATAATATAATAAATAACTATAAATAAGTTAAAGTATATATATATATATATATATATATATATATATATATATATATATATATACAGTGCCTTGCGAAAGTATTCGGCCCCCTTGAACTTTGCGACCTTTTGCCACATTTCAGGCTTCAAACATAAAGATAAAAAACTGTAATTTTTTGTGAAGAAACAATCATGAAGTGGAACGAAATATATTGTATATTTCAAACTTGTTTAACAAATAGAAAACAGAAAAATTGGGCGTGCAAAATTATTCAGCCCCCTTAAGTTAATACTTTGTAGCGCCTCCTTTTGCTGTCAATACAGCTGTAAGTCGCTTGGGGTATGTCTCTATCAGTTTTGCACATTGAGAGACTGAAATTTTTGCCCATTCCTCCTTGCAAAACAGCTCGAGCTCAGTGAGGTTGGATGGAAAGCATTTGTGAACAGCAGTTTTCAGTTCTTTCCACAGATTCTCGATTTGATTCAGGTCTGGGCTTTGACTTTGCCATTCTAACACCTGGATATGTTTATTTGTGAACCATTCCATTGTAGATTTTGCTTTATGTTTTGGATCATTGTCTTGTTGGAAGACAAATCTCCATCCCAGTCTCAGGTCTTTTGCAGACTCCATCAGGTTTTCTTCCAGAATGGTCCTGTATTTGGCTCCATCCATCTTCTCATGAATTTTAATCATCTTCCCTGTCCCTGCTGAAGAAAAGCAGGCCCAAACCATGATGCTGCCACCACCATGTTTGACAGTGGGGATGGTGTGTTCAGGGTGTTGCTTTTACGTCAAACATAACGCTTTGCATTGTTGCCAAAAAGTTCGATTTTGGTTTCATCTGACCAGAGCACCTTCTTCCACATGTTTGGTGTGTCTCCCAGGTGGCTTGTGGCAAACTTTAAAGGACACTTTTTATGGATATCTTTTAAGAAATGGCTTTCTTCTTGCCACTCTTCCATAAAGGCCAGATTTGTGCAGTATACGACTGATTGTTGTCCTATGGACAGAGTCTCCCACCTCAGCTGTAGATCTCTGCAGTTCATCCAGAGTGATCATGGGCCTCTTGACTGCATCTCTGATCAGTCTTCTCCTTGTATGAGCTGAAAGTTTAGAGGGATGGCCAGGTCTTCGTAGATTTGCAGTGGTCTGATACTCCTTCTGTTTCAATATTATCACTTGCACAGTGCTCCTTGGGATGTTTAAAGCTTAGGAAATCTTATTGTATCCAAATCCGGCTTTAAACTTCTCCACAAAAGTATCTCGGACCTGCCTGGTGTGTTCCTTGTTCTTCATGATGCTCTCTGCGCTTTAAACGGACCTCTGAGAATATCACAGTGCAGGTGCATTTATACAGAGACTTGATTACACACAGGTGGATTCTATTTATCATCATTAGTCATTTAGGTCAACATTGGATCATTCAGAGATCCTCACTGAACTTCTGGAGAGAGTTTGCTGCACTGAAAGTAAAGGGGCTGAATAATTTTGCACACCCAATTTTTCAGTTTTTTATTTGTTAACAAAGTTTGAAATATCCAATAAATTTCGTTCCACTTCATGATTGTGTCCCACTTGTTGTTGATTCTTCACAAAAAATTACAGTTTTATATCATTATGTTTGAAGCCTGAAATGTGGCAAAAGGTCGCAAAGTTCAAGGGGGCCGAATACTTTCGCAAGGCACTGTATATATATAATATATATATATATATATATATATATATATATATATATATATATATATATATACTTTAACTTATTTATAGTTATTTATTATATTATAATTTATGATTTTGTGTTTTAAACTTTATCATACCCGAGATGTTATAAAGAAGAACGCACAGTAAAAAAAAAATCATATGTAAATAGTTGGTCTGGGCTGCTCGTCCTTAAGAATTACTAGCAAAATAATGGTACCGCTTTAAGCACCTAAAATCGGAAACAATCAAACAGCCAGGGAGGTTAATAAGCACCATAGTCTTTGTATGTGTACAACACTAACAGCCAAAGAACAGGAATGCAGTATGAATATTAAGAAGTATGTAAGTGGCGTGATACAAAATTATGCAATGTGATGTCTATATCTCACTAATATTGTATTCCATTAGTAGGTAACTATATTTCTAGGGCAGTATACCAATTTGCACCTCTAAAAGATGTGATCTTAATTGTACAGAACTTGAATCACAATTTCAGATCTTAGACTTCTTCTGTGTTATACATAAACCTGAACAACAGTATTACTATGATATGTACCAGTAGTAGAGTGTTGTACAATTTTAACCAATCAAGCAATAATCGCAAAACGTTTGGAGAGACACCATCTATTGGCTAACCTAAGTTAATAAAGGTGAGAGCTTTCTGGGTTCCTTAGATCCTTTCTTCAGGCTATGATATATATCACTAAATGTATTGATTAGTCTTTTTCTGATTTAAGATTGTTTTCTTAAGCTTTCTTCTCATTTATTCTTATCAAGGTTATTAGGCATACACAAACTATGAAAACTATTAACAATAACTAATATGAAACTCCACATTGTTAATCCTTAATGAGATTTTTCATTATTTATCGTATTTATAAACACTATCATTGCTATTTTCAGTTCAGTTTTCACAATCCTGTATTACTCACAAGAGTCCAGGAGATGGCAGTGTTTCCTTTTTTTTCTACTTTTGATGCTAATAAAACACCGAGCACCCAATTCTGTATCTTATGAGCTGAAAATTATTGACTATATTCTCACAATGGAAGATGTTAATTCAGCTCTGCTCCTCAGGCTGCCACAATTACAAATAATTTGCATAATATTTCCACCAAAGAGATTACAGAATGTACTACTTCACACGTAATGTCACATTAATGTAACCTGATATGTTAAAATAATTCCAGTTAGCTTCTTCGAGAACACTCGAATGTCTAAAGTACATGCAATTGGAATGAAAAAATAGATAACTCAAGGACATGTACAGTTTTTTCAATAAAAAAAATTTAATATAATATTCTGTATGTGTTATTACCGTATATCTGTTTTGCATTTGTACTATATGTCACAACTCTCTATCTATCTATCTATCTATCTATCTATCTATCTATCTATCTATCTATCTATCTATCTATCTATCTATCTATCTATCTATCTATCTATCTATCTATCTATCTATCTATCTATCTATCTATCTATCTATCTATCTATCTATCTATCTATCTATCTATCTATCTATCTATCTATCTATCTATCTATCTTTTTTTTTTTACTACCATTTAGATTATTTGTAGATGATTATTTATATGATTTGTAATATTAGTATCCTTCTTATTCTTTCCTTCAATATTTTTTTTTTTTTTATTGGGTATTAACATGTAAATTATACAGAAAAGTTGTACATAAAATCTGTTATCCAGTGGTATAAAATGAGTTTCTGGGTATAAAGAAACTTTACATATTTAACATCATAGATATATAAAAATGTATAAGTAACAATTGCAGTTATAAATTGTAGGGTAGTCGGTCCGAGTGCTTCCTCCAGACACCCCAGGTGGGAGCTTACTGTGATCGGAAAGGAAAATAGCCCACCTCTTTATCAATTGTACATGCAGTCTTAGCACTGGTTCTGAGTACCACAGATCTGGAATGTGTATTGTTAGAAATGGAATAGAAAATGGGGGGGGGGGGGAATAAACAGTCTATATAGTCTATATAAGTGTATTACATTATGTATTGCTCATTTTCCTATATATGTATTACATTATGTGTTGCTTTTTCTCCTATAGGTGTATTATATTATTTATTGTGCATTTTCCTATAGGTGTATTACATTATGTTATTACTTTTTTTCCTATAGGTATATTACATTACTCATTGCTTACTTTCCTATAGGTGCATTACATTACTTACTGCTTATTTTCCTGTAGGTGTATTACATTATGTGTTGCTTATTTTCCTATAGGTGTATTACATTACTTATTGCTTATTTTCCTATAGGTATATTACATTAGTAATTGCTTACTTTCCTATAGGTGCATTACATTACTTATTGCTTATTTTCCTATAGGTGTATTACATTACTAATTGCTTACTTTCCTATAGGTGCATTACATTACGTACTGCTTATTTTCCTATAGGTGTATTACATTACTTATTGCTTATTTTCATATAGGTATATTACATTACTAATTGCTTACTTTCCTATAGGTGCATTACATTACTTATTGCTTATTTTCCTATGGGTATATTACATTACTAATTGCTTACTTTCCTATAGGTGCATTACATTACTTATTGCTTATTTTCCTATAGATATATTACATTACTAATTGCTTATTTTCCTATAGGTGCGTTACATTACTTATTGCTTATTTTCCTATAGGTATATTACATTACTAATTGCTTACTTTCCTATAGGTGTATTACATTACTTATTGCTTATTTTCCTATATGTGTATTACATTATTTAATGCTTATTTTCCTATAGGTATATTACATTACGTGTTGTTTTTTCCCTATAGGTGTATTATATTATTATATTATTTATTGCTTATTTTCCTATAGGTGTATTACATTATGTATTGCGTATTTTCCTATAGGTATATAACGTTACTCATTGCTTACTTTCCTATAGGTGTATTACATTATGTATTGCTTATTTTCCTATAGGTGTATTACATTACTTATTGCTTATTTTCCTATAGGTGCATTACATTAAGTATAGCTTATTTTCCTATAGGTATATTACATTACTTATTGCTTATTTTCCTATAGGTGCATTACATTACTTATTGCTTATTTTCCTATAGGTGTATTACATTACTTATTGCTTATTTTCCTATAGGTATATTACATTACTAATTGCTTACTTTCCTATAGGTGCATTACATTACTTATTGCTTATTTTCCTATAGGTATATTACATTACTAATTGCTTACTTTCCTATAGGTGTATTACATTACTTATTGCTTATTTTCCTATAGGTGTATTACATTACGTATTGCTTATTTTCCTATAGGTGTATTACATTACTTATTGCTTATTTTCCTATAGGTGCATTGCATTAGGTATAGCTTATTTTCCTATAGGTATATTACATTACTTATTGCTTATTTTCCTATAGGTGCATTACATTACTTATTGCTTATTTTCCTATAGGTGTATTACATTACTTATTGCTTATTTTCCTATAGGTATATTACATTACTAATTGCTTACTTTCCTATAGGTGCATTACATTACTTATTGCTTATTTTCCTATAGGTATATTACATTACTAATTGCTTACTTTCCTATAGGTGTATTGCATTACTTATTGCTTATTTTCCTATATGTGTATTACATTATTTAATGCTTATTTTCCTATAGGTATATTATATTACGTGTTGTTTTTTCCCTATAGGTGTATTATATTATTATATTATTTATTGCGTATTTTCCTATAGGTATATTACGTTACTCATTGCTTACTTTCCTATAGGTGTATTACATTATGTATTGCTTATTTTCCTATAGGTGTATTACATTACTTATTGCTTATTTTCCTATAGGTGCATTACATTAAGTATAGCTTATTTTCCTATAGGTATATTACATTACTTATTGCTTATTTTCCTATAGGTGCATTACATTACTTATTGCTTATTTTCCTATAGGTGCATTACGTTACGTATTGCTTATTTTCCTATAGGTGTATTACATTACTTATTGCTTATTTTCCAGTATTCATCTTATTCTTAAACAAATGAAAAAAAAAATATATCTTTTACTAATAACAAAAAGTCTGTACTTTGTTTGACAACCTATTGTTTTAAAATGTAGTTATCTATGTACAATATTTAATGAAGTGCATATATATATATATATATATATATATATATATATATATATATATAATATGAGTGGCCTATGATTATAGCATTGACGCTAACCTCTCCCTTACCTCCTAACTCTTGGGAAAAAAAATAAAAATCTACCTGCGTTGTGTATTGAAATACACATCACCTAAACAAGTAGCTGAACAAAATACAATGGAAATGTCTGGTGTTATGAGCAATAATGAAATTCAGAAGAAAATAAAATATTCATTATGATCTGTTGATACGGATTTCTGCCCCTTGTTCTACTAATTGAGCCCACAACTGAAGTGTTCTATGGGATTTAACGCATTCTTTAAGTCTCAGCTGTGTTGTTTTAGTTGTTTGAAAAATGATTTTTTTTTTAAGGTGTGCACTGTGGCAACATTTGCTAAGG
Source organism: Pelophylax lessonae (assembly GCF_965119305.1). Taxonomy (NCBI): domain Eukaryota; kingdom Metazoa; phylum Chordata; class Amphibia; order Anura; family Ranidae; genus Pelophylax; species Pelophylax lessonae. The sequence goes on from NC_138772.1 coordinate 298,830,019, forward strand.
CACAATCCCCAGTCCAGTGAGTTAGAGTGACATTCAATTTGAAGGTGCACTTCAGCAACCATCTTGCAATGCTCGTATGTTTCAGTACACACAGGTTTGAACCACATGTGCATTTCTGTGAGCTCTGTTATATAAAAGATTGCTGTTTAATTTTTTTGTCACGTTTGACAGCCTATTCAAAATGCACTGACTGACTTAATGCAAATCACTGTGACGCACAACGTAATACATGTTAATGTAACACAGCACAATGCACAAGACGAGTGCAAAGAGGGACCATATATTCACACTTTAAAACAAAGCTCCAGTTTTGTACGTTTTTTTGTCCAGGTGAGAAACATAAATAGAAAGCATGTGAGCAAAACTCATTACACAATCTCACATGCTACTTCTACAGAGGCCGGCCATGCTTGTGAGCTATCTGCAAAGTGACTGTTAAGTGGACGCTCTACCTCCTATAATCACATGAACACTATATGTATTGGAAAAAGAAACACTGAACTCTCTGCAACATAACTTTTAACTCACAGCACACTTAACAAATATCAAAGAGAAATAACATTTATGACAGTAAAACTAAGCAAATTGCTACAATTCTACAGCTTTTTAAGTCTTTGTAGACGTCTGGTAAATGCAGAGAGCCAATTACATAAGCATTTATAGGAAGTCCTGAAAACTGTCACCATCGTTGCAATTGAAATGATTGTCAAGTTTCGAAATTCAAGGGTTGCTGCAGATTGTAATGAAATAGTAATTACAAAATGACTTCATATTTGAAGTTTCTGTTTAATTTGGATTAGGATGGATATATATATATATATATATATATATATATATATATATATATATATGTATATATATATATATATATATATATATATATGTATATATATATATATATATATATATATATATATATATATATATATATATATATATATATATATATATATATATATACTGGGAGCCACTGGCTTACAGGATTGTGGACAGTGTGTAGGTGTCAAGATGTCATCTAGGGTTCTCACATTCCCACTGTGCAGGTTTCCAGGATTTAAGCTCCATTCACATATTGGAGTCTCGGATCTCAGGCAGAATCACTGCAATTCTGCCCATGATCCCAAATCATTGCAAATCATAGGACACCCATGTGATTCCCATGACTTGCAATGGCACCCCAAACGCGGCCCGATTTTGCCGCGATTGTTGTCCAACGAATCATGGTAAAATCGAGCAAACAGAATGACTGGACGCCTGTCGCCCAAAAGAAGTTCCTGTAGTTTTTTTAGGTGACAGGTGTCCTGCGACTCTGCGAGATTTTACAGCAATTTGTCGAGCGACAATTGTGACAAAATCGTGCCACGTTTGGGGTGCTTTTGCAAGTCACAGGAATCACACGGGCGCCCCACGATTTGCAATGATCAGGATCACGGGCAGAATCGCAGCGATTCTGACCACGATCTGAGACATCAGTATGTGAACGGAGCCTCATGGCTAATGTGCAAAAAACAAATATGCTGTTTTCTCATAACCTTAATAAGATCTTATCTCGCTCCTGGAGCCTGGAGGCTTTGTAGAGATTTGACAGAATATAGCCTCAATTCCTAAGACCAGATCTGGTTGCCTGATTTCATTTTTTACCTAGTACACACGGGCCTAATGTCGAGCAGCATCATCTGGTTCAAAAGAAACTGGCTTACATTCTGCCCATGTGTTCTGCAACCGATCCAACAGAAGTCAAGGTAAATATATACAACAAGCGCTCAGGGTTACACACATAAAAGTCGCTGTTGCCCGATAAAATCCCATCCATGGAGTTCTTAAAATAAGAAAGGCTTTGTAAAAGTTCCATGTAAAGTCTATAAATGGGATATGAGGGCTCAATGATGAATTTTGAAAAGCTGGAACTCTGAGGGCAAAAGCTCTTCTCAGAAGCGGAAGTCGAATCCGTAAAGCTGATACATAGGAAACAGAAAAGCACCTCTAAGTGTAGCAATTTATTATCAAAAGGGGTAGCAGCAAAGAAAAGTACAAACTCACAAGATGGAGATGAAAATAAGGCTCATCTGTCGATGGGTGAGGTGTACACCAAGCCATTCCAGGTCTAAAAAAAAGCCCGCGGTATGACAGGACAGCAATTCCAGCATATCGTTCCGGGTGTTGGTGACAGAAAGCAGCGTGGAGCGCAACGAGAAAGAGAAAGGCGTGTGACTTCACTGGGAAGCTGAAAACACAATGCATTTAAGAGCAAGGCCGGGACAAGGGGTGGGCAGGAGGGCAAGCTGCCCTGGACACTGTGGTATCATAAAGGGTGGGGGGGGGGTTTGTGAGGAGATGAGGGTGGAGGGAGAAATTAGGGGGTGACAGGGGGTATTAATTGTTCTAGGAGGGGGTTTTGTGCTAGTAGGGATGATTGGGGAGTATATGTGTTAAGAGGGTGGATGGGGGGAGGATGTGTACTCGGAGGGGAAATTTGAGGGGTAGAGGATTTGTGACAGGAGGAGTAATTTTCAGGGTACCAATTTGTGCAGAAGAATTTGCAGAGAGAGAGGATTTGAGATGGGGGGGGGGGTGGGGAGGCAAAGATTAGTGTTGGGAGGGGGGATTTTAGCAGGAGGGGGTGAATTTGTCCTGGGAGGAGTGGGGATTCATGCTCAGGGTTAAACATGCACATTAGTGCTCAAACGTTTTTTTTTTTTTTGGGGGGGGGGGGGGGCTTTGCTGACATTTGCTCATACATCTGGGGGGGGGCGCAGTTCAGCATGTTTGCCCTGGGCTCTAGATGACCTTGTCCCGGCACTGTTTCAGAGTAGTCAAGAAGCTCGTTCTGAGCATGCATTCTCCTTTCTCAAGTGTAGTGGGGGTAGAGAGGAGCAACATTTAAATAGACTGGGTGACAATTAGACACAATATGCATGAAAATTAAAAACAATATGCATCAAAATATTAATTTTTTTCTTCTATAAAAGAATACAGTGATAAGAGTCCTTAGTAATGGGAGAAAATGTATGTAGCAGGCTTCTGATGATGGGGCATGACCAAAAAAGGCCTGCAGATCGGCTCCCGATCAGCTCTCTGGGCTGAGAGCACTAAACTGAAGTGTTCTGGCCGGGGGGGGGGGGGGGGGGGGCGTGTCTCTGTCAGAACAAAATAGCACAGCAAGGGAGATTGCTGTACTATCATCGGGTAGTTGGTACAGTGGCATCACCTGAGCTGTCAATTTTTTTTTTCGTTCAGCCCTGATGGGTTGAAAAAAAAAAAAATGATTTGTTTGTACCAGGCTTTAGTCTAAACCATCCACAGACTTTTCTATATGTAAGCTGACTGATGTTCAAGGCTCTCTCTCACTCTTTCTTCAGGTCAGTGAAAATCCTTTTTTTTTTTTAAGATATTTTTATTATTATTTGCAAAACACAGAACAGAGAAAAAAAAAATTAACAGACAATCAAAGAACAGGAAAACACCCCCAATCACCCAGGATTGAGCGAATACAACTATTGGTGCTGGTGCTCCCAGGTCCCCCCCTTTTACAAAGCAGCGATGTGGTCAGTGGCAGTGGATACAATAAAATCTCGTATTCATACAAATGCCAAGGTAAAATATGGCAATGCATAGGTCAGTGAAAAGACTGAGTGTTGACATAACATTAACCACTTGCCAACCGCTCACTGAGCCGTTACTGCGGCAAAGTGGCTCGTTATCGTCTGGCGACGTAGACCTATGTCACCAGACTCTCCCCTCTCTCGGCGGCACGCGCACGCTGCCGGAGGCTCCACCCGCTGTATTCAGACACAGCGGGAGTCGGACCAGGGGATCGAGTGAGGAAATCCGCCCACTTGTGTAAACAAAGCGGGCGGATCTCCTATGTGACAGACAGGGACAGATTACAGGATTCAGCATAGCTGAACCTGTGATCTGTGTCACACAACCCCCTCCCCCCACACACGTCAGTAAGCATGAGGCATACATTTAACCACTTGATCACCAATAAATTTAACCCCTTCCCTGCCAGTGTCATTATTACAGTAACAGTGCATATTTATAGCACTGATTACTGTAGTAATGTCACTGGTACCCCCAAAAGTGTCAAAAATGTCAGTTAGGGGTCCGATCTGTCCGCCGCAATGTCGCAGTCCCGCAAAAAAAATCACAGATCGCCACCATTACTAGTAAAAGAAATAAACAATAAAAATGACAAATCTTTCCCGTAGTTAGTAAACATGATAACTTTTGCGAAAACCAAACAAAATACGTTTATTGTGATTTTTTTTTCCAAAAATATGTAGCAGAAAACAAATTGGCCTAAAATGTTAAAAAATTTTGATTTTTAAATCTTTTTTTGGGAATGTTATATATCAGAATGTAAAAAATATATATATATTTTTCAAAAAAGTTCCTCTTTTTTTTTTAATCTTCCGGTCTTAAAGCGGTTAAAAATACACTCATTGAGAATTTTTTTGTCAAAGACATGTAGCTAAATACATTTTGGCCTAAATATATGACAAAAATTGAATATATTGGATATTTTTTAACTGTCAAAGTAGAAAATGTAAATTTTTTCGCAAAATTTTCGCTCTTTTTTTATTAATATCGCAAAAAATGAAAAGCGCAGAGGTGATCAAATACCACCAAAAGGAAGCTCTGTTTGTGGGAAAAAAAGGAGGTAAATTTTGTTTGGGTACAGGGTTGCATGACCGCGCAATTGTCAGTTAAATTGGCGCAGTGCCAAGTTGCAAAAAGTGGCCTGGACGTAAAGCAGGAAAATCCTCCGGTGGTAAAGTGGTTAAAAAAAATTGGAGAACCTGACACTTATGAATCAGGAACTGACATGAGTTTAGGTACTGTAGTTGGTCAGACAAGCTAATGTGTTTTTTTTTTTTTTAACCACATTACCACCGGAGGATTTTGCTGTCTTACGTCCAGGCCACTTTTTGCGATTCGGCACTGTGTGACTTTAACTGACAATTGCGCGGTCGTGTGACGCCGTAACCCAAACAAAATTTACATCCTTTCCCCACAAATAGAGCTTTCTTTTGGTGGTATTTGATCACCTGTGCGATTTTTACTTTTTGCGCTATAAACAAAAAAAGAGTGTAAATTTTGAAAAAATAACAATATTTTTCACATTTTTTTATATGAAATTCCCCCCCAAAAAAATGTAAAAATCAAATTTTTTTAACATTTTTGGCCAATTTGTTTTCTGCTACCTATGTTTTGTAAAAAAAAAAAATCACAATAAGCGTATTTTGATTGGTTTGCGCAAAAGTTATTGCGTTTACTAACTAACGGAAAGATTTCTGTCATTTTTGGTGGGTTTTTTTTTAACGAGTAATGGCGGCGATCTGCGATTTTTTTTGTGGGACTGCGACATTGCAGCGGACAGATCGGACCCTTGACTGACATTTTTGACACTTTTGGGGGTACCAGTGACATTACTACAGTAATCAGTGCTATACATATGCAATGTTACTGTAAAAATGACACTGGCAGGGAAGGGGTTAATTTTATTGGAGAGGGAGGGGTTAATGTATGCCTGGTGCTTACTAACGTGTGTGGGGGGAGGTGACTGAGTGACACAGGGACAGATCGCAGGTTCAGCTATGCTGAACCCTGCAATCTGTCACTTAGGAGATCCGCCCGCTTTGTTTACACAAGCGGGCGGATCTCCAAACTCGATTCCCCGACGATCGGGGAAGAGCGGCGGTGATCACCACCGCTCCTCCCCTTGCCCGACTCCCGCTGTGACTGAATACAGCGGGAGTGAGCCTCCAGCAGCGCGCGTGCGCCGCCCACAAGGGGAGGAGTCCAGCAACGTAGGTCTACGTCGCTGGACGGGAACTAACCACTTTGCCGCAGTAGAGCTCAAGTGAGCGGTCAGCAAGTGGTTAATGAAGTTGCTGTACAAAGCCCTCCTGCATTGAAAGGATGTTTACTTGCTGAATTAAAGTGCCAAACAAACCTGCTTGGACTGTTCCTAGTTGTCCCTGCGTCGTGCTACCAACACCAATTGAGCCTGTTCCCTTACTATAGACCTGAAGTGAATGAAAAGGTGAAAGACTGTTTGATATACTAACTTTGGGTCTGATTTATAAAGAAAGGTGAATAGAAAAATATTTGTATATCTTATTTCTACCCATAGGGCTCTAATTTAAAGAGTAACTCCACTTTTGTTGAGAAAAAAAAAATTCCCCTCTGGGTGGTCTATGTACATTACAAGGATTATATCATCCTTTGTTGCAGATTCCTACATTTAGGTATTCTGAAGAAATCATTGTTTGTTCAATTGTGCCTCTGTGCTGAGTGGGTCAAATGGGAGTGGTTTCATAATTATCTATCAGCTGTGTACCTGCAGGGCACTAATTAGGAAATCTTCTGGGCCTGCATCCCTTTAGACGTGTTGCTATTGGGAATATCTCACCAAAAATGACATTTTTGTTGTAGGGGATGCCAGAAATCTGACTTGTATCTTAGTGCAGACTTCTGGGAAAATTGGTGAGCCAGTCACACAAGCAGGGAATTATGTTTCTGGGGTGTGGTCAGTACACATTCTTTGTACAGAACACCTCCAGGAAGTGGTTTCATAATTATCTATCAGCTGTGTACCTGCAGAGCACTAATGAGGAAATCTTCTGGGCCTGCATCCCTTTAGACGTGTTGCTATTGGGAATATCTCACCAAAAATGAGATATTGGGAATATCTCATCAAAAATGACATTTTTGTTGCAGGGGATGCCAGAAATCTGACTTGTATCTTGCTATATTGTTTTTTCTTTATTTTTTTTTTTTTTTCCCCCACAAAAGTGGAGTTACCCTTTGAACTTCTAATTTGCACTAGAAAATTAACTGTTTGATCACTATGGAAACACACCATTTGGACTAGTTTTGATAAACCATTCCTGCATGATACGTAAAGGAATATGTACCCTATTAGGTACAGAAAATGAAATGCTGATTTTACTAACTTTGTTGTTAAATGTGGCAATACGTCTTTATATTTGATTTGCTGTTTGTAATGCATTACATGTGCACAATTTATTTCAAGTAATAGTAAATTCCATCTTCTTCATTATCTACAAGCTGCAAGCTGCTAAATCTTACAACTTAATGTGTCATGTATTATTAAAAAGCAAGAGAACTAAGCAGACATTGAAATGTTCTGAAATGACCTATATTAAACCATTGCTTTTACAACTTGTGTTGGGTTCCAACTTACAGTAAAGATACTATTTTCTAGCTCCTCAGAAAATAGACAGATTTGCATATATATGAGATATCTTGCATTTTGTAGGTTTCTAGGTTTTTTTTTTTTTTTTTAGCCGTATTTCCTTGAGGTTGTTAAGGCACTAATATGTAAAAATGGAAATGCTCTGTAATAAGACACAATTTTGTACATGCATACATATTTTAAAATTAGAGGTTTGGGATCATTCATAAACTGATGTTCAAAATGTGACCGACTATCCATTTCCTGACATTCGTATTGTGGTTAAAAAAAGAATGTCCTAACCTATTTGCAGAAAGGCATATATTTCCCTGTTGCCGAACACATATCTTTAAGCATATAGTAAACTCTTGCTGTCTTAAAGTACAGCCTAATAAATCTTAAGTGACATCTTCAGTGCTAATGTAAGTTGACACACTTTATGTATCTTAAATCAATGCAGTGTAATTCATTCTTCGAACAGCATGAACATTTTGCAGCTTATTTTCTGGATTTAACACACTGTGCATAGTAATGAGTTAAAGTAATAGAAAAGCCTAAAATAAATAAAGTTTAAAATGTATCAATGTTAGGTGTGCTGCCCCTCTAAATGGTGAACATTAAATCTAAAAAAAATGTAATCAAAACATTCAAATGGGAATTGGGAGCATATAATAATATAAAGATTTGAAAATTATGTGTAAGTTTGCAATATCAAACACAAATCCCATTATAGTGCAACTAAATAGACAACAAATTAAAAATAAATATGAGTTCTCTTGAAAGTGCTAGTGCAATAAACAAAAAAATAGTTCATAAAAATTACAGCAAATATGTAACATGCTTAGGATGTGCAGATCCACTGCAAGCTATTAACACTGACTTTAGTGTGCCACAACAAAAGGAAATCCAGCACACCATCTACTTTCCGAAACACTAGACCTCCTAGGTTAAGAGGTCATATGCCAGCCCGATATACGCAGCCACTTCACCAAAGGCAATATCATATGGCAACCTTCACACAATAGCAGCAAACCACTGCTCTGCCTGATCTGAAAACAGAAATTGGCAACCGGGTATTTAAAGGAGTAAAGAACACTATAGTGCATTACTCAAATACATAAAGTTGCTTTATTAAAATTAATATAGTCAAAATTAGAATGGCCAGCATGCCACTCTAACTGATGGCTAGGCATGATGACCTCACTGCCAAAGGCTCCGCCTCAACGAGGTTAGTCTACTGACATTTCCATTTTTCCACACTGGATTAACACAGGGTTACCACTAGGGCACAAAGAAAGCAATTTCTGCACACAGCAATGCTGGTCAGTGCAGAAAAAATTCAGCATATTTGCATTTTTCCACACTGTTCTCAATGGCACCTTCCTGGAGGAGGACTAATAATAATAATAACACAGTGATGTCACCGCTATCCCTGCCTCTTCCCTATAGTTGATGACAGTTCAGGGAGGCGTCATTCAGAAATAGATGATATTGTGGTTCAATTTCAAGCATTTAAAAATAAATCACTGCTCCTGGCTAAATGAAATTAAAAAAAAAAAGATTGCATTGGCATATGTTCCCCAGGGCAGTGCCCACCCTCACATGTTATATTTTGACACCTTCTTGTCTAGTAGCCCAGAAAATGGGCATTTTGAATTTGACAGATTTGATTCCTATTGATTTCAATAGGGTTTGGGTTTGGCACCTGAACATCTTTGGAGTTTATTGAACCCTGTTTGAACTGAACCCAGGGCAGTTTGGCTCATCATAGACTTGAAGTTTTTAGGGCTTGGGTCTCAAATAATTCACAGGATTTTGTAAATTTATCAAGGCCTGTTGGCCCCCGATTAAGGTGCACTATTAATGCACTTTTTCTAATTAATTTTCTGCTGTCAACTTAAGTTTCTGCCCCCGTTTTGATATCATTCCACAGAAAGATGGAGCAAACCCCAACAATTATGGACATTTTTGTGGGCTCCAATAAATACAGACTGTCTGCCTATGCAGACAACATCTTATTCTATGTATCAGACGGGATCATTCCCTTACCTAATTTGATTTTGGAATTACCTGAGTCTGTCCAGTTGTCTAGCTTTAAAATTAACTATAGTGGATCCCCTCTCTGTTGCTTATTTATTATGGCTGACACCGTCGGACCGTCGGTCTGTTTCGAATCCTATCCTATGTCATTCCCTGCGTCTTTGGGATACCCTTAAATTTAAGTATCAGCTCCAATCCCCCCATAACCCCCTGCTTTCATTTCTACACAACCCATCCTTCCCCCCAGCCTGGGAAGCCCCATCGGCATTCCGTAATTGGGTGACCGCTGGCCTTCTCAGAGCACATTCCATGATCACGTTCAACTCCTTTAAGCCTTTTCCAATGCTTTGTGAATCTCACAATATACCGAACTCGGAAATCTTTCGCTACCTACAAATTAAGCACTTCCTGGCCAAATGTATCCACACTGACTCTTCCTTACCCAACAAGACTTCTTTTGAACACACTTGCCTCCATGACCCACATGCCCGGGGCCTCATATCCTCGTTATACACCAGACTCACTGACTCCCCCGACCGTACTCCTCCCGCGTATACTACTAAGTGGGAACAGGATCTTGGGTCCGCCATAGATGTTGAAGATTGGTCCAAAATCTGGCAATCAACGAAGACGGCCTCACAAAATATTGTAGCCTCGGAAACAAACTACAAAGTGCTGATGCGGTGGTATTTAGTACCCGCACGCATTGCAAAATTTTCACCCTCCTACTCCGCAACATGCTTTCGAGGTTGCCTGGAGCCAGGCACACACTTGCACATTTGGTGGACTTGCCCATTGGTGCAAAAGTTTTGGCAGGCCATCTTCCATATTCTCTCCACCCTGATGGACGTTCCGATCTCGTCTGACCCTCTACTGGCTCTCTTGAATGTAAAACCGGATAATGTGTCCAAATTTCGCCACAAGCTGTTCCTACAGGTCACAACAGCGGCTAAACAAACCATTGCCAAAGCGTGGAAATCCCCACACCTGCCGTTGACTGAAGTGAAACACCGAATCACCAACGCTATGATCCACGCCAAAATCGATGCTGTTTTGACGGATACAGTCGAGAAATATGATAGAATCTGGCAACCTTGGGTTGACAATTTTCTTCCCCCCAATTTTGATAGCTCCCTACTGCTGCCCTGAACCAAACCTGGGGACCCAAAACCCCCACTCCTTATATACTGGCCCCCCCCGGCGATCCTTTTTTCTTCCCCCTCATTCTACCCCTTCCCCTTTTCTCCTTGTCCCCTCTTGTTACCCCCTTCTCCCTGTCCCCCCCACGCCCTGCTTCCTTCCTTCTGCATACATATGTTGTAGCTCCTACAACGTCTGAGTTTGTTCTACCTTGTCATTTTAACTACAGTTTACAGGTTACCCGTTCGACTTGTTCCCTCATTCTGGCTTACTGTAGCCTATGTTTTCCCTGTTTGGTAGATACCCGTGAGGATCCTCTCATCCCCCTGCCTTTTCCCACACGATACGGTAGACTTGGGTACTGTTCCCTTTTAGTTTAACAATTGGTTGGTTTTGCCTCCCCACCTAGGCACAGTGTGATCCCTATATGGGGTGCCGGTGGGTTGGTAATGCCAATCACTACTCTCTCGTGACAACCCATTTACCACCCCTTGTCTACTAACCCTCACGATTTGCTGTAGTTACGGTTATTGGTCATGCTCTGTTACCGAGCTTTGATTACATTACCTTGCATTATTCTGTATGTCAAACGTTGTTACTCACTTGCATTATTTAATAAAATACTTGAAACAGAAAATTAACTATAGTGAGTCTGAAATACTTCATATCTCTGTCCCTTCTGTTCAGGCTTGCAGGTTGCTGCATTCATTTATTTTTTGCCTGGAAAACTAGCTTTTGGAAATGTTTACGTATTTACCTCACTGATTAGTGATTACTATAGGTGCCTATACTTACAAATGTATGCACCCTTGCTGCAATTTATTCAGCAGGATTTTATGAGTAGATCTCCTTTATTTTTTTAAACTTTACATTTTTATTGAATAAGAAAAGTATAATTATCAGGTACAAAGCATATAGCCAAATATATACAATAGGTCAACCTCGCGCTAAGATAAGTATTTATAAAACAACCGCTGCACTTAAAATTCCCTGCATACTGGAAAATGGGCAAAAAAAAAGAAATATAAAGTTCGCTATTGTGTGGGAAAGATTATTAAATAATCATACTTCAGTAGCAATTCATCCAAAAATTTGTTACTTAACTCCAAACAAAATAAAATGTATACTGTATGTGCAATTCTCTCAAAAACCGTGTATCTGCCAATCGTATATAAAACAATAATAAACCCTTGTGATAAGTATTGAACACAACTAAGTATCAAAATATATACAGAAACCGTGCATAATTTTTTTTTTAAATTGTCCAAAATATTAAACAAAATAGAGTGAAGCCAAATGCTCTGCTTTCCGTGTGTCTTGATATTTAATCAAATCCAGTGCTTCTATATTCCACCCATGCTTGAAAAACAATAAAGTTCACCTCTTACCAGAACTCCATGATCTATAAATTTTAAAAGATCATGAAAGGGATGTATAGTGCTTTCAATCACCTGGGATCAGCTGTGTGCCTGCACTCTGTGGGAATGAGATCTTGTATTTTACCATATATGTTTCAATCCACACTACAGATCTCTGCTATGGAACCTCGGATCAGCTTCCTTTAAATCTCTGACCTGTCTGCCTCACAGCCTGCCACTTGTTGACAATTTCTCAAGCATAAAAGGTGTCAAGTACCACCTGTGTAGAATCTTTTGAGACTTATCCCAATGATCAACACAGGAAGAGTGCTTACTATTATAATGCAGTGCTTTAAGCGATTGGCCCAATGTGAAACATTGTAAAAGTTCTGCTGAGAGATCTGCTTCCCATTTATTCATAACAGGGATTTTCCGTTCAGGGGTAGGAGAGTTACAGCATTTGTAGAAGGGGATCCTTTTTTTTTTTTTTGTTGGCACTCTTGCTCATAAGGAATTTCCAAATAGATTGTGGGACATCTATTTTAGATTTAGGGTGAGATAAATGAAAATGTTATATTTGATTACATTTATATAGTTCTAATAAGTAATCACTTAGGGATTTGTGGACAAAGTTATTACCCCAGTCTATCCATCTCTTAAAGTACGGTATTAGGAATAGGTAAGATTTTAAAGGAATCCAGAGTTTGTGATAGATTTCACCCTTATACTCCATGCCAGCTAACGAGGACCAGGTACAGATCAATGCTTTTATAGTCTAGTAATTGGGAATAGTATGTTTAAATAAGATCTTAGATGCAATGGCAAAAGCTGATAAGTCGTTCCCAGGGTGGCTTCCTTCTCAGTGTTGAACCATCATTTTTTTTTTTAAATATATTTTTATTATTATTGAACATAGGAAACAATCACAAGGTCTGTTTTGCATACAAATAACAAGCAAAATTCTTGAAACAGTAACAATTATGTATGCAGACAGAGAGTTCCTGCATTTTATAATAACAGTATCACACATGTTATATTCAGGGGTAACAGTAAACGTAACCTGAAAGACACTGTGAGAGGGGGGATTTGGAGGGAGTAGGAATAGGTAAAGAGATTGACACTCTCGCATGGGACGTGAGGAGAACGTCAATTATGTAAAGAAAACAACAGCTAAGTACAGAAAGGTGACTCTTACTGGCTGAGCTACACACATAGTCTATTCTCATTATAACAGTATGTTTTATAGTTGGGGGGGGGGGGAGGAAATAGGGGTATCCATGAGATCCAGCTTGAAGGAGTAAACCCGTAGGTGATGAGCTAGGTCCTGTGAAGGAGGGAACATGAAGGGTGTTGCCTTTAAATTTTCAGCCCGCCTAATGTATTTGATATGGAGGCCTTTAAATACCATTCCGTGAATTGGAAGGGGACCATCAAATCTTTCAATTCATCTGCTCGAAAGGTGTATAGCAGGAAGGAGCGCCATCTGGAGAAAAACGTTTCCATTGACGAGAATTTGTCAGTGTCCAGATTTCCTTTTTCCATGTGAAGAAGTGCTTTAAGATCATTGCAAACCATGGAAATCGACGGGGGAGTGTTGGAAGTCCAAGTCTTTAGAATTGCTTTTTTGGCTGCTAAGGTGCATAAATGGGTCCAAGGGGGTAGCCATTTACCTTTCCGATTTGGAGGATTAGAGGACTGTGATATCTCTTCGTAGCCAAACAAGAACAAGTGAGGGGATTTTTCCAGCTGGATTCCCAGAACCTCCTGTATGAAAGTCCTCACCTGGTCCCAGAATCAAGAAATAGTGGGGCAATGCCAGAATCTGTGGGCCAACGTCGGTCTCTCTCCACCGCACTGAGGGCAGATTGCAGGAGTTCTCGGGTCGTTGGTATATAGAGCAGGAACAAAGGCTCTGTGAATCAGTTTGAATTGGGTCTCTCTCCATGACTCCATCAGCACAGTCTTTCTAAGCCGTAGGTAACCTTGCAGTATTTTAGGCGCAATATCCTCCAGGGGGAAGACAGCACCCTATTTATCGAACATAGTTTCCGTGGAGATTTTATTTGAGTTTACAAGTAGTTGATCATATAGGACGGAAATGTTGTAACTTTTGTTCTTGATGAAATCATCTAAGACTGATTTTTGGAAACTTTTAGCTGAGCTGGGTGAACAAGATTTAACATAGGCTATCGCCTGATGGTAGTATAGCAGATGTGATGGGGGCAGTTTATATTCCCCTGCAAGTTCCGTGTATGGTTTTATGGAGAGATCCGAGGGTCTAACCAAGGAATGAGCCAGCGTTAGTCCATTCTGTTCCCAGAGTCGGAACGAAGCATATTCCATAAATTGTGGAAATGATGGATTGCCATGAAGAGGCAGGTGTTTAGAGATGGTTGAGGGAACTCCCAAACGTTTCCGTATTTCCCTCCATGCTATCATAGTGTCTCGAAAGAGTACGTGTCGTTGAAGGTGTACGGGCAATGCTGTAAAGGTGCTATGGAGCACTCCAGGAAGGTCCCATGGGTAGGCTAGGTGAGTTTCAATGTGGTAGTTGGAATAATTTGAGGATTTGGTGATCCAATCCAGACCATAGCGTAAGAGGCAAGACAAGTTATACAGCCTAATATTGGGTAAGCCAGCTCCCCCCTCGTTCTTCGGAAGGTGCAGTTTGGCAATGGATATCCTTGATCTCCTCTTATTCCAGAGGAAGGCCATAATGGCTTTGTTTAGAGTAATAATATCTTTATGTTTAAGGAGGAGAGGGAGGGTTTGGAGGGGGTAAAGCAGACGTGGGAAACTAATCATTTTGACCAGGTGGCACCTTCCAAAGAACGAAAGGGGCAGAGTCATCCACAATTCCAATTCTTTAATAATTTTTGCCAAAAGTGGGACATAGTTCAGTTGGTAAAGTGAAGAGGTATGTCGGCCAATCTTGATGCCCAGGTAGGTGATGTGATGGTGGTTCAAAGGGAAAGGGAGGGAGTGATCCCAGGGGTCTATGACTGGTTGCGTTAGTGGGAGGACTTCACTTTTATCAAAATTAATTTTTAACCCCGATAATAGTCTGAATTCCTTTAACAGCGAACATAACGCTGGGAGGTCAGTACTAGGTTGAGATGTGAATATAAGCAGATCATCTGCAAAAAGTGCAGTTTTGAGCTCCGTTTGACCTAGCGGGACACCGTGGATTGTGTTCGAGGTCAACAAGTACCTGGAAAGGGGCTCTATGGCCATGTTAAACAATAAGGGGGAAAGGGGACAGCCCTGACGTGTGCCCTTGTATAATGTAATCGGGTTTGATATGCCTAAAGACGTGAAGATACGCGCTGAGGGGGAAGCATAGATAGCTTTTAAGAAGTCAGTTATCTTGCCGGAAAACCCAAATTTCGCCTGGGTCAGGAAGAGCCAGTCCAAATTAACATTATCGAATGCCTTCTCGGCGTCTAAAGTCACTATGGCAGAGTGACTAGTAGGGTTAGCTTTAGCATGTTCAAGGACCGCCAAGACCTTGCGGATATTTGCAGTGGCCGACCTGCCCCTGACGAAGCCAGCTTGGGAGGGGTGAATGAGTGTGGGAAGAACCTGTGCTATTCTGGAAGCTATTATTTTTGATAGAATTTTAGCATCAATGTTCAAAAGGGATATTGGCCGATAGGAGCCTGGTTGAGTGGGGTCCTTGCCCTTTTTGGATAGTAGTTTGATGTAAGCCTGAGAGCCTGTGGGTAGATAAGTACCATTTTGCCACATATTGTTATACAGTGTAGTGAGCGTGGGTAGGAGGGTATCCTTAAAAGTTTTGAAAAATTCCGTCGAGTAACCGTCTGGGCCCGGCGCTTTTTGAGATGCCATATGAGATATGGTGTGAGCTATGTCCTCCGAGCTTATTGGTGCATTGATTTCTAGCAATTGGGCTTCCGTAAGTGAGGGGAGAGGGACAGTGTCCAGGAAATTTTTGGCGGCCTCAAGATTTACCTGGTCTTTGCTATACAAAGTGCTATAGTATTTTTCCAGAATACCGCTAATGTCAGTAGGAGAATGTGTAAGCTGTCCCGACTCGTTCCTGAGTGTCAGTATGTGCGTGGGTTTGTAGGGACCTTTGACCAATCTGGAAAGTAGTTTTCCGGGTTTATTCCCGAAGCGGTAAAAGGATGCCATAAATCGGGAACGTTTAGATTCCTCGATTTTGTTTGCCCAATGGTCGAAGTTCTTTTTAGCCTCGTACCACTCATCCCTGAGCTCAGGGGAGTGCGATGTGGCGAGACGGGATTGGGCTCGGTGTAACTTTTCGCTCGCCTCTAGGTAATGTTTAGCAAGAGCTTTCCTATATGTAGAAACATATGACATAATATGTCCTCGCAGGACCGCCTTACCCGCTTCCCAGAAAAGGATAGGGTCGGTGGAATGCTCCTGATTGAGGGTAGCATAGTCCCGCCAGGAGGATTGCACGTGATTTTGGAAGTCTTTATTGTGTGTGAGAAACACTGGGAATCTCCAAGTTCCCGTGGGAGGTGTGGCAGCTGCTAATGAGATGGAAAGGGATATCGGGGAGTGGTCCGATATTGCAATATCATGTATGTCCGCGCTATCAACGAATCTGATAAGTTCCGGGGTGATGAATAGATAGTAGAAGAGGGTGTCGGGGCATATATATTGGAGATCCGTACTGTGCGGGTAGGAAGTTTGAGCAATAAAGACAGTCGTCTACCAGCATCATCCCTGCTAGTGTCTAGGATGTTATAGGGGATCTTCTTATTCAACAGGATGGCTACTCCAGCCTTGCGACCCGAGGCAGGGGAGCATATCGCTTTCCCAACCCAGAGTTTCTGCAAGAAACGCATGTCTCCCTCCCCCAGGTGAGTCTCCTGGAGGAGAGCGGCATCCGCCCTCAAACGCCTGAGATGGCGCAATATCATCATGCGTTTATTTGGCGAGCGAAGGCCCTTCACGTTCCATGATACAACCTTCAGGGTGGCCATGGAGGAGAGTTGATAGGGTTTTGTAACTCAAAGACATTACCGTCAGCAAGGACACTCATGGAAGGGGGGACATGATAGGACAATTGTTGTAGGAATAAGACAGGAGAAGAAAAGATAAGGAATAGGAGCCTATGCCGGGGCATGGCGTAACCCCGGCAGAGGAGGTCAGTGGTGAGGTGTGATGCAGGTCTTACAGAAAAGGGGAAACCAATCATGAGGCTTCGCTTTTTTCTCAGGGAGAGGAAGTGTGCAGGCGTTGCCCCACACCCATATGCCTGTGGTGACGGGCAGTAGGGGATGAGTACGCTCTGAGGAGCGAAGATTCCATGCACTGTACGCTCAGTACATGGACCCAGGGGAGAACTACTAACATCCCTCTAAGGACTAAGAATGAGCAACAAACTGTAGGCAAGCAAATAACAAGTATGTGAGCCAACTCTATAACAAGACAAAAAACACCAGGCCTAAGGATAGATGCGATACCTGGAAAGAGAAAATAAAATAAAAGTAAAACAGCGAAATAGGCAAAGGATTCCACCCAGACGCCTGTAAACTTGTTTGTCGTACAGAAATGGTAGGGCTACCAGAACGTCAGTATCTGAGAAAATTCACCACTGGGAACTCGGCCGTCAAAGTTCACAGGAGGGATCTGCGGACGGCGGAGTGGCCATATTTGCCCTTTTTGGGAGGTTCCTTATCGGGTGTCAATTGGGCCTTGCGAACCAGAGACTCTCTTCTGGATTGAGATGAGGATTCGTCCATCGGAGTGGATAATGAAGAAAGAAAGTGCTCCGCGTCAGACGGCGTATGGAAAGACAGGCGTTCACCCCCAGGTGTGGTAACGTGAAGAATAGCGGGGTACGCTAAGGTAAAACGCATTTGCTGTTGAAAAAGGGAGGAGCAAACTTGAGCAAACGCCTTGCGTCGTCTGGACACTTCGGTGGAGTAATCTGCGAAGAGTAGAATAGAGCAGCCTTTGATGTGTAAGGGTCTTTGTTTCCTGAATGCCAGTAAGATGGTGTTCTTGTCCGCATAGTTCAGGTAACGGGCGATGATGGGCCGCGGGTTTTTCCTGGATTCATTCGGGGCCCCTACCCGGTGTGCCCTCTCCACAATGCAGGGGGATGGCAGACCCAGGGCTCGGGGAATAGTGTCTGTGCAGAGAGTGAGAAGCTCTGCCCCCTGAACCGCTTCAGGCACCCCAATGATTCTAAGATTATTTCGCCTGGAGCGGTTCTCCAAGTCCTCGATTTTATCCTGCAATGCCTGAAGTGCTCTATCCTGGTTGTTAATATCCCTGCTATTGAGCAGGGTCTCTTCCTCCAGGGATGCAATCCTCAGCTCAGCCTCCTGGATTTGATGCCTGTGGGAGGTCAGCTCCTTTTGCAGCTGTGACAGGCTCTGTGAGATGGCCGTCTCAATAGCTGCCTTAATCGTGGGGGACAAGATATGTGCCACTGCCTCTGCCATCTTCAGGTACTGCGGGTCAGCCTGGGTGTTTTCCGCAGTCTGGGCAGGCATATGGAGACCCGGGAGTTGAGGAGCAGATTGTGTGAGAGAGAGGGAGTCACTCGCCTCCCCCTCCCGCTGTGTGGCAGCCGCCGCGGCCATGTTGGAGACAGCGTGAGGTAAACTGGCTGCGTCGGGCCGCTCCGTGCCGATCGAAGATGGTGGGCGCTGGCGCTCCACAAATTTGTCCATCCAGAGCCCCTGGTGTGTGGGAGGAGGGATGCGGAGGTAAGTGCGCTCCGGGCGGCCTCGGTCCCCGTATTTTTAATCTATTCGGCGGCGGGTAAAGCGGGGCTGCGGAGGCTCACTCCTCTCTCATGAGCACCGGAACCGGAAGTGAACCATCATTTTTCCTCCGACGAAGTGAACAAGCAGAAAGGTCCAATAGGGAAGCTCTATAATAGACCAGGACATATGCCTAAGCCTCCTTGACATTCTGGCCTGCACAGGGTTGTTAAGGACACTTTTGAATTTTGGCTTTTTGCCAAGCAAAGCCATTACACTGGTAAAAAATGTAGGGGGTATAGGGATAGGTATTGTTCTAAAGTGTTATAGTAGTTCAGGTGAAACTTGCATTTTGAACACTGCAATTCTACTTATCCATGACAGTTGGAGTATTCCCAAATTATTCAACTCTCTTTCCATTCGGATGAGTAGGTTAGGAGAGTTGACCGTATACAGATTTGCTGGAGGAGATGTTAAGTGTACACCCAAATAGGTAATAGACTGGGAATCCCAGGTACAAGGAAACAGCTTAAGTTTTGCATTTATTATTCCTATCAGTAATGCATAGTGATGCATAATGCATAATAGTGTATTTACTTTGTAGTATGAGATATCTCCAAATGTTTTTAAATGTTCCTGCACCCTGGGTAGGGATTCTTTGGGCCTAGTGAGAGTCAGAATGATGTCCTTGGCAAATAGCCCAAGCTTGTGCTCATACTTTCTTGCTTTAATACAATGTATTAGGGAGTCAGATCTAATAAGTTTGGCTCAGGGTTCAAATGCCTTTGAAAAGATCAGTGGGGCTAGGGGACAGTCTTGGCATGTGCCATTAGATAGAGAAAAGCTATTTGACAGTATTGTGCCAAATGCCTGATGTGAAGACCTGGGCTGAAGGAGAGGTGTACAGGGACACATTTGTCAAATTTGGATAGGATCTGGGATAGGTAGCCCAAGTGCATACTGTCAAAGGCCTTTTCTGCATCCAAGGCCACCAACAAGGCAGGGGTACCTGTGATCTCTGCATTTCTAACCATCTGGAGCTTGGCACCCCTTCACAAAGCTTACATGGCCTGGACCGGTTAACATGGGTGTGATTGCTAAGAGATGATTGGCATGAATTTTAGCGTAGATTTTAAGATCCAAATTTAGTGGTAAACCCGGCCTAAAATTCTGGGGAACAGAGGGGTCTTTACCAAGCATCAGGAGGGTTACAATAATATCCTGAAGCATTTCTTTGGGAAAGTGACACCTGATGCCTCTTCATTAAATAACTTAGTGAGGTAGGAAGATAAGATGTATGAGAAGGACTTATAATATTCAACAGATAAGCCGTCTGCTCCAGAGGTCCTATGAAGGGGTAGGTATTTTAATACTGCTAGTATTTCAGAGGAGGTAATGGGACTGTTTTAATGGTCCAGTGTGGGTGCGTCTATGGTTGGGAGAATAATGCTACTAAGAAGATTTGCAATGCTATGTACTGTGGGTTGAGGTGTGGTGGTATCAGATTGCAAGTTGTATAGGAATGCATAATACTCGCTCAATGCATTAACTATAGCTCTGGGATTGGAAAAGAGTTGTCCAGTGGCATGATGACATAGGTTGGCAACTTTAGATTTGACTTGATGTTGCCGTAGATAAGACGCTAAGAGTATACAAGTGTTTATCATAATTGGTAATTAAGAAGTTGACAGTTTTACCACAAATCTTTTTCATCTAACAGATGATGCCCATTAAGGTGCTCTGGACCTTTTTACAGCAGCTCCAAAGTTTATTTATACCATTTGTTTGTTATAAAAGCAAACCCTGTCTGGCCTTCTCCGCATTTACAAAATATTGAGAAGCCATATCCCCACTGACTGCTCATGTCCTTGTCCTTGTGGTTTGGAATGCATCCAACCAGGATGGCACTTTTCCCTCAGCCATATTCCCCCTTTTTCCAGTTGGTGGGTCCCTCCCAGGCAACTTCTCGTGGTTTTGACATCCTGACTGGGTATCTCTGCCAGAGAGCTGCTTCCTCGCCGCTGGAACACAGGTACAAGGGATTATAGCTAGAAATTTCACCCAAGAACTAGAATACACTAGATTAGCTACAAAAAGGAACAGCTTTTATTGAAATTGCACACAGAATTTATACCACACATAATCAGATAAGATCTTGATCACATAGGAGCTTGAACACATTATGCTACTGTAAAAAATACCCATACCAGACAGCCTGATACTTACATAGGAGTACATGGAACATAGACACCCATACAGTATAATATCAGTCATTTAGGCAGCAATCCCAGGGTACATTCTATAGCTCTAAGCCCCAAGATGATACAGTCCAAAAAGTGTCATCCTCCAAAGTCAGGAGCGGGAAGGACAGCTGGTAAAAGGTATCCGGGAGCAGACCCAACCGTAGCAGGGCAAGAGTTCTACAGCCACAGCTACTAAACCTCAGTAACATGATGTGATGCAAACACAATGGAACAGTCCTTCAAAAAATGGGAAATATAACAAATGACAAGTGGTTATGGACAGAAAAGGTCCCTGAAGCCAGTGTCCATGACAACCCTCTTTGATAAGAGGTTTTAACCCCAAGAGGGGGGTCTCGCTAGCCCTGGGTCCATAGTTGGTGGAAAGGAGGCTGGCCTCCAGGCCCCTCCAGGAGCCCAAGTCACAGTGGTTCCCAAGACAGGTTCTTTAAGACATGTGCAGTTGATGGAGATACCTGTTGCTATAGGTTTAATAAGAGGGTCCAACAATCCCATTGGGAAAATTAAGAGAGCATTTTGGGAGCTTCCCTATAGACCACTGGAGGTTACGGACAGTTACAACACATTTTCTGCTTTCAGACATCCCCAAAACAGCCCATGCCATTTTTGAATCAGTTTGAATGGCTGTGAAGTTCTGGTGACCTTCAATTAGACTAGTATCCCTGTTATACAAACAGCATCACAATTGTTCCAGATTGTTCAGATGAGCTCCACCTCTTTGATAGATTCTAATGTAGAATACAAATCTGCTGTAAGCTCCTCACTCATTGGTATAGGATTCTGGCCTGAGGGGCTGCATTTTTCTCATCTACATCACCACATTGATAGAGGGGCTGTGGCTAGTTTGGAACCCTGCTGCATATTAGGATGGCGTGCCCCTGGATCAGGGCTGGGACAAGGGGTGGGCAGGAGGGACAGCTGCCCTGTGCACATTGTTTTTTTGCAGGGATGTGGGCACCCTGACTGTAACCCTAAGGGAAGGAGGGTTGTGCAGTTTGGCATCTTTGCCCTGGGCTCTGGATGACCTTGTCCCAGCACTGCCCTGGATCCATCATTTTTTGTAAGACTTTGGCCCAAAAATTTAAAATATTCTAGACATAGACTTTCTGAATGTCTTTGGTCATTTTCTCATTCATGTGCCCCCAATGTCCACTAAACAGTATAGAAAATGTGCATTACCTCAACCTATTGAACAATGCCAAATGTTTGATTCCTCTTCTCAGGAGACAAGGTACCCAAGGTACCTTTGTGTTACCAAGAGCTAAGGTACTATTGAAATCCTATCAGTTCAGAAAGGTGACTTAGGTGATAAAAGCAGAACGATGCAGGGAGACTTGTGGAGATTAACATGATAAATCCTACAGTATTTTGGGCTACTATGATTTATTATAATCCTTCTGGATTAGATACAGGATCCTGACCTTTTTCTTTTTCTTATCCTCACCCTTTACTTGGGACTGGTAGACAATGTTTGTCCAAAATGGCCATTGTTGCATTCTGGATACTCTCCCCATAATAGTTATTTTACCTCATCTGTAGTAGTGCTGACCCACATCAGCTGTAGTTATTTCCTGGTAATATTTATTTTGTTTTTTGTTCTCTGTGGCTGCTCTTGTCATTCCAGTGTTGCCCAGCTCTAGAAGACACTGCAGCTGTTTGTCTATAGCCTTATTTTTATTGTGTGATCTTTTGTAAATGCAAAGAAGGATGCATATATCGGAATTGTGATTGTTCACTGTTATATTGTACTTGCTCCATTTCATTAAAAAAAAGGTAATATAAAAAAATACAAATTAGTGATACTGCTACCAAAATTTAAGACAACATAATATACCAACAACATTCGAAACAATAAATGCCATGTATCATAAATCATTATAAAACAAGAAACGAAAACAAGGCTACAAAAACATACTTGGCCATCAAACTACTGTATTTGTGATCCTACATTATCTTTTGTAAGTCCCATAGCAGCTAGAAACTATCCTGTTGATACTCTGTAACAGCAAAATGTTCTTGGATCTGCCCTATTTATGCTAGGGTTTAACAGGAGAAACAACATAACAAAATAATGCAGCCATATAGAAAGGTTAGCAAAAATGAGACAATAATAGGGGAAAGTACCATTGTCTGCTTATTACTTACTTGGCTTCAATGTATTATTGTGATGTTTTCCCTCTCAACCCTCACAATGAAAAATAAGCTCATGAATTGGCAAATTAGCAAGTTACAGATTTTTAACCAAAACCAGAGGTGATACTGTGCAGTGTCCACATATTTCCATGGAGAAAGATGAAAACAGATACTGAACTAGTATACAGAAGTAAGGAAGGATTATTGTGCAGTAACTGCAGATGCATCATTAAAAAAGATATAGATAAAAAAAGCCAATATGCAAAACACGAGAAACACTATTATGTAATCTACATACTTGCTAAATAAAGCCAAATTCATAGAATTACACCAAGCATGTATAATAAGAGACTTGGATTGTGCTGCATTCGTACATGCAGAACAAGATATACTGATGACTACACTGAGCATACACAATAAACACATATAATATACCCTGTATAGAGCCTTTAAATTAGTGATCGACCGATATCGGTTTTTTATTGCTGATACTGATACCGATATTTTGGTCATCGAATATCGGTATCGGCCAATATCTTTTTTTTTTTTTTTTTACAGGAACTGTTGTGGAGGGATCTGGGGATCAAGTAACAAGGAAAAAAGGTATCCTCAAAATCCCATATGTTCAGGGGATATAGTGGAAGGAAAAAAAACCTTACATCGGTGAAATAATGTGGGGTGGTTTTGAACCTCCCCTATTTGATACAAATAGAAAGGTGGTGGGGAGCTGAAAGAATGCCCTCATCCCAATCAGTATAGAACAGAAAAAAACCCTCCAAAAAGTGGGACTATTGTGGGCAATATCAGACAACAGGCAAAAAAAGGGGGCATGAGTATATGCGTATATAAAAATAGGTTTTATTTATGACAACAGTAAAATTGTCTGAAGGGACACAAAGACATAACAAATTAGAGCTAACATGTATGTGGATACAATGTCACATTGACATAAGAGGAACTTCTATGATGAACAACAAACAAGGGATGAGACATCTGATGCGTTTCGAGACTTCAGGGTTGTGCTCTTCTTCAGAGATGCTCACATATATATTTTAAAAAATGCAAAACAGTGTAATAAATACATGATATAAGGATATAGAAGCAGATAAGTATGTGCATTTAATGTATAAGGACATGATATGCACCATGAAACGAAACCAACCTGCTCCACATACATTATTAACCCCCAGAAGTATTTAAAACCAATGAGCAAGAAGGTGGTCTGTGATGACCTAGAGGTAAGCTGAAAAAAATGGCAGCCTGTCCAGAATCCCCACCAAGAAGGGTGATGCCACTGGGGGTGCAAGATAGGGCCCAGATTAGCCAGACAACCTAAGGGTTGCATACAAAATATGTATATAAAGTACAAGCAAATCATTAATTATCATTTAATATTTTATAAAATAGAGATACTGGCTGCCAACATGAAATTCAGGCATAGGATGTTTATAAACACTTACATCTAAAGTAGTAAGCAAAAGGACATAAATGTATTCCTGTAGGTGTATGGCCAAAATGGATTGTCATTCGGTCACATATTGACCAAGACGGACAAAGTGAGGATAAGCTAAAATGGGATTAAAGTCAAAAGCAGAACATAACAAAGTATAAGTAATTGTAATTTTAAGTATCATCCTTTTGCAAAGGACTAGTAGAAACAATGTGTACACGAGAAGTTAATATAAACACCTACCACAGTTGCAGTCAAAAAGGTATATGTGTACCAGTTGCTGTTCAAACCAAGCTGAAGCTGCACAAGGCTATCTAGCAATCTGAAAAGTCAAACCCTTCATCTTCGAACATTTCCTGAGAGATACTGTTGACAAATATTACTGTCCCATCTGAAGTAATTCAAACCATTAAGTATCTGTTTCTCACTTCCAGTGATGGTGAATACCATCACATTTTGATAATAGCACTTAATATTATTTGTGTCACTATATCATTTTGTGATCTAAAGAAACAGAGCAGCACAGTATTTTGCTTTCATAGTTCCCGTTAACAGGGCTTTCTCCTTCCTTATGGCAGTTATTGTCAGGTTCATAGATCCTGTAAAACAGTGCGCATGCTCCCCATTTACTAAGTAAGTCGTGTATTACTATACACGACTTACTTACTAGGTCCCATGATTCCTGCATGATTCACAGAATGGCCTGGGCAAGGGAGGAGCTAAAGGTACACAAATGAGAGTTACATATCATGTGGTATCACTTTAGCTAGTCCACACCCTCCCTTCTGGGACATTCACAATAAAGTGCGCTGTCAGTGAGGCATGTGCTCCCCCCCCCAGATCAGATGCTTTACTGACAGTGGACTCTGCATTAAGGCTGGATTCCCACTGCCGCACAGAGCGGGCTACAGCAGAGGTCCAGTGCATCCCTGTTCACCATTTCTGATTTCTGTCAGAATTTTTGGCTGAATTTGGACCTGGAAGGGACCAGAAGGTGCACAGGACTCTTGTGCAATTAGAATAGGAGCCGCTCTGAAGATATATGAACCGGCATCATAGAGAGCCGGTCACAATCTCCTGACAAGCATATGGATGCAAGAAAATCCACATCCAATTTACAGTAGTGTGAACCCAACCCTGGTATGGAAGAGGAAGAAGTGAAATAGCTAAAGTATTATTCTGCCCAGTCCTTTCTTTTTGATTTTTTGATCTTGCTGTATTTCTATCTATTACAATCCCTTACCTTCCATACCATTCAAAGCAGAGTCCCCTGTTAGTCAAGCATCTGATACATCTGGGGATGGAGCACATGCCTCACTGACAGTGCACTCTATTCTGAATGGCCTGGAAGGGGGGGGGGGAATTAGCTAAAGGTATCACTGGACTATCATTACATGTGACTTTGGCAAAAAATGAAAAAAAAAAAAAAATTTTTAAAGCCCTGTTTATATACACATCTGGCTGTGTGTGTGCCCTACCTACCTACTGAGGAGAGGATAGCTGGGTTAAGTATCACTTTAAGGTTTTCATCTATATAGGTCAGTGATGGCAAACGTTGGCACCGCAGATGTTTTGAAACTAAATTTCCCATGATGCTCATGCACTCTGTGGTGTGGATTATCAAAATGGGAACTGTAGTTCCAAAACATCTAAGGTGCCATGGTTTGCCATCACTGATCTAAGTCATGGTAGAGCTAGTAGTAGTTAGTGACATTCAGCATGCATTTTCACTGTATAAGTGTGTGAATGACAATTAAAAAAATGTTAAACATCACAACTCTGAAAGAAATCTTCCAACAGCCCCTTACTCCAGGTTTCAGACACACACCTAATCTCAGATATTATCTAATCAGACTATGGGGACACTGACATAGGAACTCCAATGAAACCATAAACATTGTATGTAAAGTGCGCAGTCAATAAGGCTTATGCAGGCCAAAGAGACAAATTATGTCATCATTTTTCAACAAGCTGATGTTAATTCATGTGTAATTCACACTAAAACAAATTCAGACAAGGCGCCTCTGAATGTAGGCTGTAAGGAGGTTTAATCCCCTTTTGCACTTGTGCGACTTATCTTGTGACTTGGAACTGCAAAGTCACATGACAAGTTGTACCTCATGATTCCCAATGAATACTATTCATATATGTGCAACTTCAAGTCTCCAGGACTTCAAAGTAGTCCCTGAACTACTTTGGTCCAACTTTGATGCGACTTGAGGTCCATAGACCTCAAGATTACACAGACATTGCTTCAAGTCTTGTCAAAATCGCTTGTCAAAGTCGCGGCAAAGTCATGGCAAAGTCGCACGAGTTTCATGTCGTACAAGTGTGAAAAGGGCCTAAATAACAAACACTGAAATTCCACTCACACGTGTGAAGTTTAAAATAGGCACATAAGTAAAGCTCAGGTTTGGTGGGATAATCCTGAACTCACGCTGGAGCAATCTCTGCCGCTGTCTCACTGTATACTCAGCCGGCTTGTGGAGAAATGGAGGAGACCCAGGAGCGAGGGCTGAAACGCAGAGCGTACTGCAGAGCGAAGTGCGATGACATTACTGGACATGTTTGCAATGCGTTTCAGAGCATGTGCACTTAGAAGCTCAGGAATCGTGGGCGCTCCTTTGTCAAGCTACTAGGGGGAGAGCAACAGGTGCCTTTATATGTTGCCGCCATCTAGTGGACATTTAGTGAAGTTCTACGGCAACATGCATAGATGTAGTACTGCATAGCACTATCAATCAGCTAAAAAGTATATTTCTGGTTAACAAAAACTAACAATTAAAACCTATACATAATTCTGAATACATATGGGAATAAGTACACATATAAGCCAAAACAATATTACAATAAATTACACCATATTGATATAGTAATAATAATAATCCCTATTCTATGTATTGGATTCATATGCATCAATGCATGTGTATATTGGTATATATTAAAATTAGGACTACTGGGGTGATTACTTTTTCCTGAATTAAAATATCCCTAAAACATTTAATAGAAAACATTCATAGTGATTTTACATTATGACCATCGTGAAAACCCTTGTAATGATAGTGATTTACCGTAGGCTGTACCTGGTGAAAAATAGATTTGCCAGAGTATAGAAGACCTATTTTATTTATTTTAATAGTATCCATCGAATTACCTATAGTGTGTACTAATTTTTTTATGAGAATAATAGAGTGATAAGTGTTATAAATCATAATACTTATGCTGGGCCCATTGTGGGAACTGTAGACTTAAGCACAGTCACCCCAAGATGTATAAATACTGAATGTTATCTGACATAGCAATTCATTATCAATATGAGCAAATGTATAGAGTTGCGTGTACGTGCCAGTTTAACCCACCCCGCCAGCCACAACACTGGTTCGGCAGGGTGTCAGTGGCACCTAACCACATCAACATATAAACCAAAGAAAGCATGACTACATTAAAATTCATAGGATATACATTTTTCCCATAGTGGGTATAGCAATACCAGACCTAGGATACCCTTAGTTATCACAGAGAAAAAATACCATTCTTATGAAATGTAATAATCATATGAATAAAACAAATAACATGAAATACACATATTACTACAAGCATCTCCTGTCAGCACCAAGCTTGGCTCAGCAAATTGCGCCAGCATCATAAGTGCAAATAAAATTATATCGTTTCGGGGGGGGGCATGTCCGGCTGGATCCATGGGTGGCTGCTTTCTGCTGAAAATCCTCCATCTCTACAGCTACATGAGCAGCTCCAATCTGGCTAACAGGGTGACATTCAGCAGATCCACCCTGGCACAACTCTTCCAATACTCAGGGGACATGACACGGCTGCGTAAGGCACCTGGTCAGCCCCAAAAGCTGACAGACCTTTTCCCGGCCCACGGCCCAGTCCAGATCCAAGATGGGTTGGGTCTCCCGACTTCTATACAGAGCAAGCCGCGCACACTTCTGATCACAGGCTGGCATTTCCTCTATACAAAGGGGACCCTGGTGAGTTATCTCCCCCTCTGTCTCCAGACTCTCACAGCCCACTGAAGTCCAGGCCCAGAATAGAGAGCTCTGCTGGCAGTATGACACCCTCCGCATCTCTCACCCCTCCTCTCCCTGCATTGCATCTGCATATGCATTCTGCTATTGAGTCCTTCTCTGCTACAGAGTCTTTGAACTAGCAATTAAAAATATGCTCCTATCCCTGTGTCAAACCCTACATACAGACCTCTCGGCAGTCATTGTCCAACTCTCTCAAACAGTACAAGACCATGAGAAAAGGCTGTTCCATGTCAAAGCCAAAATGATCTGCTTCAGGGAGACCCTCGGATATCTGCTCAATTACCCTGACCTTTAGACCTGAGGTGAATTTATTATGACATTCCAAAAAGTGGTGGAGGACACTGTGTTTTTCCTTCCCCTCTTTGACAAATCTCCTATGCTCTCCAAACCTTTGTCTCAGGGGGAGGATAATAAACCCTATATAAAGCAATGTTCAGGGACATTTTAAACAGTATACTATGTAATCTGAGGAACAATTGTAAAATTACTTAAGTTTACATGTTTTGCCTTTTGCATTGAATTGTTTTTTTCCATTATTGACAAATGCACAGTTTTTAAAAAGGGATTTTTTTGCTCTGGTACATCCCCTGGATAGGTATAGGGAGAAGAGGTAGTGTGATTAGGTTTTAATTTGCGGTCAGCATTCTTAGGTTAGGTGCTCTTCTATAGGTTACTCGAGGTCTTGCAGGGAGGAGAGGCTTAAGATTATTGGTGGGGATGGAGGTGTAAAGTGAGCTAATATCAAATGACATCCATAGATTGTTAGATTCCCATATATATGGTTGTAATGGTTCCAGTAGGTGTATGCTATCTCTGATATAAAATTGCAATTCCTGGGCTAAGGGCTGTAGGAATAGGTTATTATACATAGAGAAACCAGTTGTTATGCTATCCATAGCCACAATATTTCGTCAACCAGGAGGATTATTTGGGTTTTTATGGATTTTGGGAATATGATAAAAGTAGGAGGTACAATACAACTCCCTACTTAAAAATGATGCCTTGGCTTTATTACCAATATTGTATTCTATAGCATTATTAATTAGAAGTTAGCCTCATTTTAATATTCAGGTAATGGGTCTTTTCGAAATTTTACCTAAGTGGAAGAATCTGAAAGTAATTTACAGTATGTGCCTAGTTTACATAATCAATCCTAATTTGAACAACTATGCCGCCAAATTTATCTGCAGTTTTTATGATAATATCAATATTTTCCATTAGGCATTTTAAAACTTTATTTATTTCAATTGAGGTGAGATGACCTTAATTGTATTGTTTTAGTGAGGGGTTGTTGGCATAGTTTTAAAAAATCAGAATAGACTAGTGTAAAAAGTTTCTAGAGAGGGGGCTTTTACATAATACAAGTAGAATATAGACTTAGGGTTGAGGGTAGAATGTACAATAGGCAGGGACATATTGAGATGTTGAGTGAATAAATCAAGATCTGCACTGGGATTCTCCTGGTATAATGATTCAAGTGTATTTATGACATCCGACTCAAAATAAAGTTCTATAGATGGAGGAGAAGTGGATGTACAGTATTATGTGTATCTACTGGAGGGTGATAACTGTCTGTAGTGACCCTAACTTGAAAAAATATTTTGAGTGTCAAATTTCTAACATCTGTTAAGACTCTTGAATAATAGATACAAATTGGGTCTATTTGAGGGGGAAAAGTTAAGTCCGTGGCTCAAAAAGGATAGTTCTACTACTGAAAGGTCATAAGAAAACAAATAAAAAATCTAAAAATCAAGTAATGTACAGTAATCGTAAAAACAAAAAGTATTGTATACAGCACTATTTTAACTTATCCCACACTGCCTTATACTACCATGTTCTCATTTCTTTGATAAACTAAGTGCATTTTCAGCATTGTGGCAGCATAATATTGACAGAGAAACCTACAAAGTGCTCCTACACTGGAACAAACAGAGACTAATCCTGAGTTAAAGGACAGCTACAAAAGTTTAAAAGTTTTATTATTTTTGTTAATACTTTATTTTCCATTTTAAGTACAAAATGCAGGTTACAGACATTGTACATGTAGGGGAGTCACAGGTATAGAATATAGAAGGTGGCAATAACAACAGCATAGCAACTTAAGATATCAGGCCTTAGGAAGGTACATTTATTTTATTTCCTACTGAAAAAGAAACATAAACTTCCCAGATCAGTCTCATTAACACCATATTCTCTGAATTAAAGGGATTGGTGAATAAAAACATATCTACAATAGAGTATCGCTAACTTCAACCAATAAGAAGGAAATAAAGAAAAAGGACAAGAAAAGAGTTCAAGTTAACGGGGTAAAAGGAGAAGAAAAGAAGGGGTACGAAGGGGACCGGCACTGGGGTAAGACCATGGTGAGCATAGAATTAATTGCAACTAGGGATGATCGAAAGGTTCGGGTCCACCATCGGTTCGGCCCGAACATTGGGTGTTCGAGGTTCGGCCGAATTTAGAACTTTTTGCCCAAAAAGTTCGGAATTCGGCAACCAGAACTGACCAAAATGCAATGCTTCAGGAAATGGGCTTTAAAAGCCCGTGATTGGACCAGAACCATTAGCAAAAGCCAATTGAGGGGGCAGGAGAATGCTAGGAATATGATTGGAGTGACTAGGGGGTCCCTAGACCAATCATTAGTGAATACGCCCCCCAGTATATAAGATCGCCCCCGCCATATTCCTAGCATTGTTATACTGGACATGGAAGAGAGTGGAAGCAGTTCTGTTAATTTTACTTGAAAAGTGTCATTTAGCTATTTATTAGTGTGAGGAAAGGGATATCTAGTGTAGTTAGAGTGCTCCTTTACACTTAAGTTAGCTTCAAAAATTTAGTTTCTGTAGGGAAAGTGTTAAGTGTAAGGGGACCGTAGTGTAGTGTAGGGTTAACTGGCAGTGACTGCTATGGCAGGGTGACAAAACCCTTCCATAGCAGGGTGACCGCTATAGAGAAATGATCATTTCTCTGAATTGCTTCGGCACACCCATATGGCTTCTCACCAGCCAAGCATTTTTTATGCTGCAGGGGCTGCCACTGCCAGTGCTTTTTTGAGGACATGTTTGATGTCAGACATGACATCTGAACATGTGTATAGGGGGTATATATACACATATATGTCTGAATATATACCCCTAGACATATATAGGTGTGATAGTAGCAGAAATAAATGCTTGCGCTAATGAAATCATTTACAGTAATATATTTCTGCTACTATCACACCTATATATGTCTAGGGGTATATATTCAGACATATTTGTGTATATATACCCCCTATACACATGTTCAGATGTTTTGCCTGCCTCAAAAGAACCCAAAAAAATGCCAAAAAAACGCTAGCGTCAAACAAAAAATACCCAGGTGTGTTTTTGCTGGCATTTTTGGGGGGGTTTTGGAGGCAGGCAAAACATCTGAACTTGTGCACAGTACCACTATACACAAGTTCAGATGTTTTTTCTGACTGCAAAGAACCCAAAAAAATGCCTGCTTTGAAACCGGCAAGGTGTGAAAACCGAGGAGAGAAGCTAACCCCCTGAGCTGAATGTTTTCTAATACATACAATCCTCTTTTTTTCTGGTTCTGGACATGCTACAGAGCTGAAACTTCACAGGTACACCTTTTTAGACCCCCCAGACACAAAATCACACCAAAAAAGTTCTTAAAAATTGTCATTTTTTATAAAAAAGCCAATTATTGAAAAAAAAAAGAGATTTTTTGATTTTTACTTTGGATTTCAGATCTGGGGGGTCTAAAAGGTGTACATGTGAAGTTTCAGCTCTGTAGCATGTCCAGAACCATAAAAAAAAAAGATTGTTTGTATTAGAAAACTTTCAGCTCAAGGGGTTGGCTTCGCTGCTGTAACACCTTGCCGGTTTAATAGAAGGCATTTTTTTGGGTTCTTTGCAGTCAGGAAAAACATCTGAACTTGTGTATAGTGGTACTGTGCACAAGTTCTGATGTTTTGCCTGCCTCCAAAAACCCCCAAAAAATGCCAGCAAAAACACACCTGGGCATTTTTCTTTTGACGCTAGCGTTTTTTTTGGCATTTTTTGGGGTTCTTTTGAGGCAGGCAAAACATCTGAACTTGTGTATAGTGGTGTATATACACACATCCATATATTTATATACACACCTAGACATATATAGGTGTGATAGTAGCAGAAATATATGCTTGCGCTAATGAAATCATTTACAGTAATATATTTCTGCTACTATCACACCTATATATGTCTAGGTGTGTATATAAATACACTACTATACACAAGTTCAGATGTTTTTCCTGCCTCAAAAGAACCCCAAAAAATGCCAAAAAAAACGCTAGCGTCAAAAGAAAAATGCCCAGGTGTGTTTTTGCTGGCATTTTTGGGGGGTTTTTGGAGGCAGGCAAAACATCAGAACTTGTGCACAGTACCACTATACACAAGTTCAGATGTTTTTCCTGACTGCAAAGAACCCAAAAAAATGCCTTCTATTAAACCGGCAAGGTGTTACAGCAGCGAAGCCAATCTCCTGTGCTGAAAGTTTTCTAATATAAACAATCTTTTTTCTGGTTCTGGACATGCTACAGAGCTGAAACTTCACATGTACACTTTTTAGACCCCCCAAATACTAAATCCAAAGTAAAAATCAAAAAATCTCTTTTTTTTTTTTTATTTTAATTTTTCAATAATTGGCTTTTTTTAATCAAAAATGAAAATTTTTAAGAACTTTTTTTGTGTGATTTTGTGTCTGGGGGTCTAAAAGGTGTACCTGTGAAGCTTCAGCTCTGTAGCATGTCCAGAACCAGAAAAAAAAGATCATATAGGTGTAAAAGGAGGGTCCCACATCCCTGTTCTACTGAAAAATTATCTTTTTTTTTTCATGGTTCTGGACATGCTACAGAGCTTAAACTTCACATGCACACCCTTTAGACCCCCAGATACTAAATCCAAAGTCAAAATCAAAAAATCTCTCTTTTTTTTTCTTTAATTTTTTCAATAATTGGGCTTTTTATCAAAAATGAAAATTTTTAAGAACTTTTTTTTGTGTGATTAATAGTTAATGGGGCATGACCCAGAACCCTAGGCACTTTTTAGGGGCATTTATTGGGTTTTAGGGCTTAAAAATGGTGTTTTTTGATTACCGAAGTTCGGGTCCCATTGATTTCAATGGGGTTCTGAAATCCGGGCCGAACTTTCGGGAAGTTCGGATGTTCTGGCTGAACCGAACTTTTCAAAAGTTCGATCATTCTTAATTGCAACTAGTCTGTCTGGTCCAAAAGGGCTTCATAGCTTCAGGAACAGGTAAATTCCATCCATTAGAATCAGGTTATGTTCAAGGAGGCTGTGAGACTTTCCATATGACTTTCCATATGTTGCAGTCTGTCGATTTTTACAAATCACATAGGTAAGACATCAGGGGATTCATGTCTCCAATAGAGCTGGAATGCAAATTCTGGCAGCATTTCAGAGATGGAAATTCCCAGTTTCGAAATTAAAGATAATTTCACCTTTGCAAACATTTTACATGTTCCACCCCTTTTTAGAGTGGAGCATGTAACATGTTCCCAATGCTGCAGCTGCTGGTCGATCCCCTCCCTATGGCAGCATTATGGGGAGAGGTTCCCTGTACTAACTGTCACTTTTTGAAATCAGCACAGCCGTGTGGGGCTCCACACACATGGCCATGTCATTCCTTCACACAGCTCTGTGTGTGAATTTACTACAAGCCATAACATCCTTTGCGGCTGTCGGCTTATAGTTCTCAATGAACTACCATGGTGCTGTGGAGTGCCGTGGTAGTTCATTGATACTTTCTGTCAGGGGCGGACTGGGCCGGGGGGAAGGGGGGCAATTTCCCCAGGGCTGGTCTGATCCCCCCAAAAAAGGCCACCGCAGCATCAGCTCAGTTTCTTTAGTAAGTTTCACTTACATGGTGACTGGCCGGCGCTGGTCCCCGAGACCCATTTGTTCCTCCGCCCGGCCCTATAGTCGGAGCTAGACTGGTTGCTAGAATCGCCAGCCGCTTGGCTTCTAGCAACCAGTGACGTCATGGTCCCGAGGAGGAAAACGAGGCTGAGAAGGGACCCAGCATGCAGAGCGGAGAAGGATCTTCTTAGTATTCCTCCACGCCTATTACTGGCTCCACCCACTTCCTCCCTCAATCTTCCACTTCGCAGGCCACTGCAGAAGAGAAGGGGAACTGGCAAAATTTTTGCCTGCAGGAATCCAGGACTGAAACAGCAGATCCAACAACAAAAGCACTTCTCCAGCATGGCAGGTACAAGGTATAGGCAGAAGGGTCACCCGTTCTGGGTGGGGGGGCTCTTGGAGCTGGAGCAGCGCTTCTACACTAGCCACAAACAAATGCAGGGAAGTAAAGCAATAAATTGCCTCACACGATAATGGAGCTCACTGCACATTAGGCTCAGCCTTCCTTACTGCCAGGCTGACACAGATATCTCAATCTCCGATGTTACAGGAAGACGGAGGAGCTCTGCTATCTTGAGCTATCCCTGCACTGCTTCTTCAACTTGTCTCCAGTTGCTGAGTTATACTGTCCCCTGGCAATAAATAAGGCTGAGCCTGAGTGTGCAGTAAAGGTTCTGTTATCAGATGAGGAGGTTAACCCTTTACTTCCCTGCATTTGTTTGGTTGGCTTCTGTTAATGCAAGCTGGAGGAGAAGGATCACCTCCTAAAACCAGGGCTGGTGCTCCATGCTTTTGTTCATAATAATCTACCATTTAATAATTTGGCTTTTATTTAGAACTTTATTCTTACAATACTTTTTAAGTGCTAAGGACTTTGTCTGTTTGGTGATCTTTTGATTGGCCTTCTTATGTGAACTTGACTGATGGACTAAAGTAGTGCATACACTATGAAGACTTTCAATGAAAAGAGAGAAGGTTCTCTCCTAAACATTCCAGTCCTCACCTAGACATCATGGCATTTTTAAATAATAAAGACCAAATGGGATATTTTTCTTTAAAGGGCTCATTCACATGTGTGGAAGTGACTGTTACTCCTCTGAAAAGTGAACCATGCTTCAATTGCTTTTCAGAGTTGTTTAACCCGATAGTTACGCACTACCATGTAACAGTCACATGCAGGGCGGTTGCAGGTTGGCCACATTAAACTACATTATTTGCATTCAGTGGCAGCACTGCCCACCAAAAGGAACCTGTTTATACATGAATTCAGGTTTTTGTTTCTGTGGGAACATACACTTAGTTCCCACACTAATACCTCACAGATCCCTTATATTAGTGAGGTGATCTATATACAGAATATCTGTATACATAACATTTTATAAGAGTGACTGCAGTGTCACTCCTGTCAACAGGGTTTTGTTTTTTTTGTCTGCAGCGGGGTGGTACACAATACCAGCACTGCCACTGTTCTCACTGCAGTCATTTATTCTAAAAAAGTGACAGTGTGCCTCCTATACAGAGGACTGGGTAAGTATCTGGGGGTGGAGAGGGTGGAAGGGCTATGTATGTGGGGGTTTTATTAAAGAGCTTTATAGTATGGGGAGGGGGGTTTGAGGGGTTGAGTGAACAGCTTTATACTGGGGGATAGGGGGGTAGAGTTTTGTGGTGGTGTTCACCACTGACATTTTTTCATTCCAGTCACACCACCGACTGGGGTACATTTTTTAATTTCAGTGACACCGCTAATGCAGACATTTTTTTTTTCCTTTTAGTGACCCACCAACCCAGGGACAATTTGTCAATATTAGTCCTATACTGGTGCACCAATTTTAAATGTTTTGGTTTGCAGTAGTGTGCCTCAAATATTGGTACTATTTAGTTGCATGTCACAAACAATACAAACATTTTGGCGCATGGCACCATATCGGCCCCACACCCTTCTCCATCCAACACGAAGCAGGGGCTGGTGGGGGGTGATAGACGGGGGGTGCAGGCAGTTTACCATTTTTGCTCTGGGCATTGGATGACCTTGTCCTGGCACTGCTCTCCAGAGTCAACCTGCTGCCTGAGGTGAGGTGGTCGGGAGCAGAACAGTGAGTGACAACAAATGTGTCACGTGGATCATTGCAATATTTCCCTGCTACCCCTTGGCACTATATACCTGTCCCATACCTGTATATTGATGTCTAGCTGCTCCTGGCACTATATACCTGTCCTATACCTGTTACAGGTATGAGACAGTTATATAGTGCCAGGAGCAACTAGATGGAGATCTTGTGTTTCAGCTACGCTGAAACATAGATCTCTTTTCTTCTAGTACATCCACTCCCCATACAGTTAGAAAGCATTTCCTAGGAGCACACTTAACCCCTTGATCACCCCTGGCCAGTGCCATTTATGCAGTAACAGTGCATTTGTTTTAGCACTGATCACTGTATTGGTGTCACTGGTCCCGAAAAAGTGCCACTTAGTGTCAGATTTGTCTGCCGCAATGTCGCAGTACCGCTAAAAATCACTGATCACCGCCATTACTAGTAAAAACAATAAAAAAATATATATAAATAAATGTATCCCAAAGTTTGTAGACGTATTACATTTCATTTTATACAATTGTTAGGATTTTTTTTACCAAAAATATGTAGTAGAATACATATTGGCCAAAATTGATCAATTTTTTTTTATTTTTTAAATTTTTTCATTGGGAATATTTTATAGCAGAAAGTAAAAAATATTAATTTTTGTTTTCTAAATTGTCAGTCTTTTTTTGTTTATAACGCAAAAAATAAAAACCGCAGAGGTAATCAAATGCCACCAAAAGGCTTTTGTATTTTCTGAAAAAGTTAAGTGTGAAGGTTTATCGATTATTCCTAAATGTATCACATATTCTTTAAGTGTATTATGTACATACATTACTTTCATTTGTTAAAACTGTAGATTTTATTTTTGTTAACCACTTAAGCCCCGGAAGATTTTACCCCCATTCCGACCAGGGGGTATTTTGCGATTCGGCACTGCGTGATTTTAACGGACAATTGCGCGGTCGTGCGACGCTGTACCTAAACGAATTTGGCGTCCTTTTTTTCCCACAAACAGAGCTTTCTTTTGGTGGTATTTGATCACCTGTGCGATTTTTTGATCACGCGCTATAAACAAAAAAAGAGCGTCAATTTTGCAAAAATAGCAATATTTTTCACATTTTTTTTATATGAAATTCCCCAAAAAAAATGTAAAAATCAAAATTTTTTAACTTTTTCGGCCAATTTGTTTTATGCTACCTATGTTTGGTAAAAAAAATCACAAAAAGCGTATTTTGATTGGTTTGCGCAAAAGTTATCGCGTTTACTAACAAAGGGAAAGATTTTTGTCATTTTTGTTGTTTTTTTTTTTAACGTGTAATGGCGGCGATCTGCGATTTTTTTTTTTGCGGTACTGCGACATTGGGGCGGACAGATCGGACCCTTGACTGACATTTTTGACACTTTTGGGGTTACCAGTGACATTTCTACAGTAATCAGTGCTATATATATGCACTGTTACTGTAAAAATACACTGGTAGTGAAGGGGTTAACTTTATTTGGGAGGGAGGGGCTGTGTGTATCCCTAGGGGCGTGCTTTCTACTGTGATTGGCTGTGGCTTCAGCTGTAAGGACACTGATCAACGGATCTACATACTAGATCCGAGTGATCAGTGTCTTAACAGCAAGGAGAATGACAGGTGGCTTGTTTACACAAGCTGCCTGACATTCTCCCTCTCCCCCGCCGATCGCCGAGTGACCGGCGGACATCGGGTCCCCCGGTCACACGCACGGGGGGGTCCGTGACCACGCGGGAGCGCGCCTCCGGTGGCGCGCGCTCGCTCCCTAGGCCCTCACAAGCTAGTGACGTAGCCCTACGTCACTTTGCCTGTGAGGGGCTGACTGCCGACGTAGATCGGCGTTAGGCAGTCGGCAAGTGGTTAAACCACCTTTGTTGCTATTAAAATTAAATTATGTTACCACATTGTATCATATTTGCCCTGCTATATAACATCAATATACATTTTAAAACCAGGTGGGCATAGATGGTGAGCTAATTCGGTGGTTCAATGGGCCACTTGACTGGACTTGCCCCCCAGGCCTAAGGCTGCCAGCCCACCCCTGCTTTCTGTCAGTGTATCTGCTTGCCCGTATAGGATGTATGTGCAGACAGATACACAGAAAGATCTGCAGGAGACCTGCATGGCACCAGCGATCTGCTAATCGCTAGTGCAATGTTTTACAGGCTCCAAAAAAATAATAAATGCGCATCTTTTTACCTGCAAAAAAGTGCATTTATTTATTTTTCTTAAAAGTAAACTTATCCTTGAGGGATTGATAAGTTGTAGGATTCAAATTAATCAATTTATTATCCGGCCATAGCCAAAAGATGGCAGGCTGGCTCTCTTGTTCTGGGAGGGCATCCATGGACATCCTCCCAGAACATGCCTCCTGCACATCTCCTGGGGCACGCATAGGATGTGCTCTGTGATCTCTGGGTCCTTGGAGCACAGTTGATCACAGATCGAGCTTTGGCACTTTGTCATGTGATCAGCTGTGTCCAATCACAGCTGATCACATGTGAACAAACTTGTCGGTTATCGGTATTCCTTTCCTCATGCGCTGTCACTGTGTGAGGAAAGGTAAACTGATCAGCAGCAAGGCTGATAGGGCACATTTACACTGATAATCAGGGCAATGATCAGCAGTGCCCTGATTATCCATGAAGCCCCATCAGTGCCAATCAGTGCAGCCTCATTAGTGCAGTCTTAACAGTGCCCATCAGTGCAGTCTCACCAGCGCCTGTCAGTGTAGCCTCATCAGTGCCTTCTCATCAGTGCCCATCAGAGGTGCCTCATCAGTGCTTATCAGTGCCCCTTTATCAGCGCCACCTCCACAGTGCCCATCAGTGCAGCCTCATCAGTGCACATCAGTGCCTATCAGTGCAGCCTCATCAGCGCACATCAGTGAAGAATAGTAATACTTGCAAAATTTTATAACTGAATCTAAGAAATTTTTGGTCTTTTTTCATTTGTTTAGCAAAAAATAAAAAACCCAGTTGTGATTAAATACCATCAAAAGAATTCTATATCTGTCTCAAAAAATGAAAAAATTTAATTTGGGTACAGTGTTGCATGACGGGGCAATTATTATTCAAAGCGCGATGGCTCTGAAAATTGACAGGGGCTGAAAATGTTTGAACGTTCCCAGTATTAAAGTGGTTAACATTACCCCATTCCCATTATCAAAAGTCCCTTATATTTTAATTTCTAGGAACAGCTGTACATTATTTATACATGCCAGGATGCAGACTCACAGTTTTAATGGACATTTTCAAAGACATCGGTATCAGTTGTGGCTATTTTTAACTGATTTATGACAAATGTTCTCATACATGTGTAATAATATCTCTCAGGTGGTTTAGTGAGCTTTGATGTTGTGTGTAAAGATGGCTGCCACATATAAAATTGACCACATGGTTTTGGGGGAAAGTGCAACCATGTCTTGCTGACATCACTCACAAGACGACCTGTGGGGTCAAAAGAAATGACCACATCCTGTGGGTGGTGTCTGGTATAGAGGACTTGAAAAGAGAGTCACTAGCATGGGG
The DNA here is from genome assembly GCF_965119305.1 of Pelophylax lessonae. NCBI lineage: Eukaryota > Metazoa > Chordata > Amphibia > Anura > Ranidae > Pelophylax > Pelophylax lessonae. Next base: position 298,869,901 of record NC_138772.1, read on the forward strand.
GAGGGAGGTTCACTCTTTGGAGCTGTAGAAAGATGCAGCTAGGAACTCATTGTCCTGTTCCAGATATCGAGTGCAAGCTGTTGCCAGAGTTAAGTATTATTTGACCTTTCTTTGGGATATTAGGAATAGGAGTGTATGTTTGAGTCTTGTTAATGTTTGTGGTAACATTTTTGTGTAAGGAACCAGGGCCGATCCTGGGCGGGTGCGTGGGGTGCACTGCGCCCAGGTGCCACGTGAGGGGGGGCGCACATAAACCTAAATCTCCCACAAGTCGCGGGAGTCTCTCACACAGCGAGGCTGCAGTGAGAGAACGGAGCCACTACATCCTTTGTAGTCCCGGCTCACAGGCGGAGTGATATCAAATGCACTCTGCCTGTGAGAGGAGGAGCCATACAGAGCAAGCTGCGGCTTTGCTTTCTACTGCAGCTGCCTGCTTTCTCTGTATGGCTCTTCCTCTCACAGGCGGAGTGCATTTGATATCACTCCGCCTTTGAGCCGGGACTATGGAGGAAATAGAGGCACCGTTCTCACAGTGACAGCTACAGCCCCGAGGTATATCGCACAAGAGCCCAGCACCACAGAAACCAGCACCACAGAGCCCGGCACCACAGAACCCGGCACCACAGAGCCCAGCACCACAGAGCCTGGCACCACAGAAACCGGCACCACAGAGCCCGGCACCACAGAGCACGGCACCACAGAGCACGGCACCACAGAGCCCAGCACCACAGAGCCCGGCACCACAGAGCCCGGCACCACAGAGCACGGCACCAGAGAGCCCGGCACCACAGAGCCCAGCACCATGAAGACCGGCATACCACGGAGACCAGAACACCACAAAGAACTAGCACACCACAGAGACCAGCATACCATGGAAGCCAGAATACCACAGAGACCGGCACCACAGAGACCAGCATATAATTATATACCCACACTGAGACCGGTATTACTGACAGCATTTCCCACCAACAGTACCCATCAGCAGTACCCACCATCAGTACCCATCAGCAGTAACCGCTAGCAGAACCAGGCAGCAGTACCCGCCAGTAGTACCAGCCAGCAAAATCCAATGTCAGTACCAGCCAGCAATATCCACCATTAGTACCAGCCAGCAGTACCCGCCAACAGTACCTGCTAGCAGTACCCGCCAGCAGTAACCACCTGCAGTACCCTGCCAGCAATACCCACTGTCAGTACCAGCCAGCAATATCCACCATCAGTACCAGCCAGCAGTAACCACCAGCAGTACCTGCCAGCAGTAACCACCTGCAGTACTCGCGAGCAATACTCATCGTCAGTACCTGCCAGCTGTACCAGCCAGCAGTACCCACCAGCAGTACCAGCCAGCAGTACCCGCCGGAAGTAACCACCAGCAGTACCAGACAGTACAATGAAAGTGCAAAATAAGTAAAAAGGTATGTGCATTAGTATGTGTAAATTGTTGCAATGTGCTTTTTAATACCTAGCTGTGTTCTGGCATATTAAAATGTCATGTCCTTGATCATAAATGTATGAAGAAGGACATGACATTTTCTGTCTGCCTAAGTCACATGTGCTAGGGGTGCACCTAGCCCCCAGCACATAATTGTAAATATCCCAGCATGTGTAGTGTTTCTGACTCCTACCACCATGACCACTTCAAATCACTGAAGTGGTCATGGTGGTTAGAGTGTTCCTTAAATATCTCTCATAAGAAGTAAACCTCTGTATACTGATTATATTTCATTTCATCATCCTCTAGGGGCAGCGTGGGGGGCTACATCATGGAGTGCCACCTCCCTGAAATTAGTTTTTGCAGGTTGGGATGTCTGCATTTAGCAGGGCGCTGTCTCCCTGAGACCTGGGGTCTGAGATTTGGCGGCACGTGCGCTCTTCGCTCTTGGGCTCAGGAAGGCTTCAAGGTGTATGACTGCAGCGATCTGCGCCTATGCACAATGGTCATGTCAGCAAGAGCGGCTGGGGTTTTTCAGCGTGTAGTGAGAGGATAAGGCAAGGCTCACAATACTTGTGCTGCAGCCAGCAGAGTGAGCAATGTGTGAACCCACTGAAGGAAGCAGCGTTTGCTCCATTTTGTGTTGTGCTCGCTTGTTTCTTGTTAATTACAAATAAATGCAGAGTGCTGATTTTGAGGAGGGTAGCTGTGCTGCAGATGAGCCTGGGGGGATGTTTGGACTGCTTTTGTTTGTTACATAAAGTTGAAACAGCTACCCTCTTCAAAATGGATGAGGGAGTAGTTGTCACTGGGACAGAAAGGCACAGTAGCACTAAAAACAATGTCAGAAGTTCCTTTCTGCGTTTGTTTTTGACAATGTGTGTCCCAGGGAGAGATTTCCCACCACTTCCTACCCAAAACTGTGTTTTCCTGGGGATGAGCTTTAACCACTTCTGGACCGGATGATTTTCTCCCTTAATGACCAGGCCATATTTTGTGATTCGGCACTCCGTTACTTTAGCGGACAATTGCGTGGTTGTGCGACGCTGTACCCAAATAAAATTGATGTCCTTTTTTCCCCACAAATAGAGCTTTCTTTCAGTGGTATTTGATCACCTGTTTCGATTTTTATTTTTTGCGCTATAACCAAAAAAAGAGCTACAATTCTGAAAAAAAAAACTAAATTTTTCACATTCTGCTATATAACATTCCCAAAAACAAAATTTAAAAAATATTTTTTTAACATTTTAGGCCAATTTGTTTTCTGGTACATATGTTTGGTGAAAAAATTTGCAATAAGCGTATTTTGATTGGTTTGCGCAAAAGTTATCACGTCTACTAACTACGGGTAAGATTTATGTCATTTTTATTGTTTTTATTTTTTTATACTAGTAATGCTGGCGATCTGCAATTTTTAGTGGGACTGCGACATTGCGGCAGACAGATCGGACCCCTAACTGACATTTCCCTAAAACGTCTTTCAGGACAGCACCTTAGAGAGATGGCTCCTCCCTCTCCTCATCAGGAAACACCCCATCCACCAGATTTTAAAAGGAGGCTTCTCCCACCATTCATCAGTTTTTGTGTTTCCTCCGGCCGAGGAACACCTCTGTGGGGAGCTGGGCTCTTAAGGTGCTATCCTGAGAGACCGGGCTTCCTACGTCCACCTACCCTTTTTTGGAGACGATTGCTTCTCCCATTCACGCGACCGACTGCAGTGCATGGGCTCCTTCTTCCTCTTCAGTGCTCTAGGCATCCCGCAGAGCACAGCCCTGGGAAGGCATCTTGGAGGAGCGCAACGATTTTTCTTAGGCTTCCGCCGCCTTTTTTTCAAATTTGCCGCCATTTCTCCGGATCGAGTGACGCTCGTCCGGACCGGAAGTGAGGTTCCGGAAAGGGCAGCGTTCTGCAGGGGGCGTATGGCGTCATTTCCGCCGGACGCAGAGGAAGAAGGGAGGAGCAAGCTGGTGCCTTATTCCGGATCCGGTCCAGTGCAGGTGCGCTTTGGTCTCCGAAACCGGTACCGAAGCCACGGGTGATACCGCTGCCAAGCGATGGAAGCTTCTTCAGCGAGTGGGACAGGCACAGGCACCAGTAAGGCCCAGGTAAGGGGTATCTTTATATGGCCTATCTTACTGTGGGGTCTCTCTCCATCCCTTTTATCTTTCCCCCCGGTGGCTGGGGGCCTGTCAGGGCACATGGGACTTCCCTTAAAAATGTCTTTCTGTGGGGGGCGTGGCTTGCGCGCGAGCTGAATGGCTGCATGAGCTGAGAGCTCCCTGTAACCGGCCGGAGAATCCACCAGCATCGGGGCAGCAAGAAGCCATCAAGTCTCCAAAACTGATCCTCGGACACCCCTGACTCATTGGGAACATGTCTTCTCGCAAAAGAAAGGACGAGAGGGGACCTACAAAACTTACGGCCTTCTTCTCTAAACCGCCAACGAGGCCCGGGAAGACCCAAGATGGCGCCGCCGCGCCTGAGGAAAGGGGAGATGCCGCGGCCTACACAGATCTGCCGGACGCGCTGCCGCTGTTCCCGGATGACCGAGCACTTGACCAGTCCTCATCACCCTCTCCGGCAACCCCGGTCACGGGCAGCCCCGCCAAGACCCGCATGAGGATGGAGCCGGAGGACGTGTCCGATCCCGCTGTGAGTACACCAGTCCCGGCTATGTGTGCCATGTCAGCGCTGCAGTCCTCTATTGCTGCATTCCCCACCACAGGGCAACCTGTGCTAGATACCACTATGAAAAATATGCTGATGACCTTCCAATCATCACTGATGGCGAACTTGTCTACTATTATGCAGAAGTTTTCATGCGAGATGTTGCAGATGGGCAGGAGAGTGACACATATAGAAGACAAGATGGAGGAATGCACAGACACAGTGAATGATCTCATTGATGCTTATAATGAACAGCGAGAGGACACTGACTGGATTAAGCATAAATTGGCGGATCTTGAAGACCGATCTCGCCGTAACAATATCAAAATTAGAGGTATCCCTGAGTCTGTGCAACCTGCTGACCTGCAACAATATGCAACTACTATGTTTTCTTCTATGGTTCCAGAACTTACACCTATAGAGCTGACAATAGACCGGATCCATAGACTCCCCAGACCCCGTCATCTTGAGGACTCTGTCCCCAGGGATGTACTTTTACGCATACATTTTTACCCTGCTAAGGAAAGAATCCTACAAATGTCCAGAAAACTGGGCACGCTGCCAGCTCCGTATGAGGCTATTCAGCTATATGCAGATCTGTCTCAGCACACTCTCCAGCAGCGACGGCAATTGAAGACCCTGACCAAGGCTCTCTTCAACCATAAAATCATCTATAAATGGCGCCACCCTGCCACGCTAATGGTCACGCACAATGGCATTCCCCACACCATCTCCACCATCGAGGGTGGAATGAAGCTACTGCATTCTTGGGGTATCATTCCGGAACTCCCCAAGGGCTCACATGAAGGCACAAGACCCCCCCTTCCAACTAGATCCAGATCTACACAGGGGTCCCCGAGTTTCAGGTTTTGAACGTGTATTCAGAGCTACCCCTTACTAGCTTCACATAGTCCGGCCGGGCTACAAATGTGTGATCACCTACTTTTCCTCACGTTCTGTCCTTCCACTTTTGTGGAAAACCCCCGATTTGTTTCAGCAAGCCTGTCATAGGGTTATACTTGCTGGATATTGGCACTTGTTGCTCGCCTGACCGTAAAGCATAGTTTCTACTTTTAGTGCCGGTGCACAATTGTACGAGTTTTTGTGTTATAACTTTTTTATTTCTTCTCACCAGAAGTGACCTTTACTAATTTGCAAGTTTTGACCCATCGTAGTACTTCAGCAACTGATTCCGAGTGACTAGTGTGTTGTTCTAGGAGTGACCACCGTTGCCCTCCCTGCAGAGCACTCACCGTCTCCTGTGTCCTGTATATCTACCTACAGCATCACGAACATTTTCCGTCCAGCCCTATCTATCCTGGTAAAGTAACTGTACATTTATACTGATCAGTGTATCTGCTTCTACCATCGGTAAGCGATGTCCTTTACCATTGTGTCCATCAATGCTAGGGGCTTGAACCACCCTGCCAAACGGGCCTCTTTATGGTCCACAGCATGCTCACTTAAGGGAGATATCATTTGTGTACAAGAAACGCACTTTGCTAGTTCTGCCACCCCAAAATGTAGCCATAAGCACTTCCCTAACATCTATATAGCATCGGGGAAAAAGAAGCGCAAGGGAGTTCTTCTGGCCATCAAGTATTCTCTGGTGTTCCAGCACCATGAATCTATCCTGGACCCCAAAGGGCGTTATATCATACTCAGATGCTCTATTGACAATAGACGATATACTATTGTGAACCTGTACGCACCCAACAACCATCAAATGCCTTTCATTCGTTCTGTGATAAGTAAAGCTAAGGCACTTCAATTTGGCAACCTCCTTGTTTGTGGAGACTTCAACCTAGTTCCGGACAATGTTTTGGATTCCTCCGCAGTGTCTAAATGGCATAATTCTTCTTTGTCAAAGTTTCTGTGGACCAATGATCTCTATGACGTGTGGAGGTGCTGTCATGCGTCGGAGAGGGACTACTCTTTCCTCTCCCCGCGTCATGGCACCTACTCGCGCATAGACCTATGTGTCTCTGATAAGCATTTATTAGAACGTGTTTCGGCTGCTGAGCTCCACACGGCCACCTGGTCGGACCACTCCCCGCTGAGCATTACAATTTCGCATGGACCACCAGCATACTCCACTTTTGTATGGAGGTTGCACAATCATTTAATTTCTAAACCGTCCTATGTTGAGGAAATCCAACTGCATCTTGACAACTATATCTCTGACAATTTACACCATGATTCTGATCCGTTGGTCGTGTGGAATGCTCACAAAGCAGTCTTGAGAGGGGTATTCATGCAGTTAGGAGCCAGGGACAGGAAGAGGAGGTCACAGCAAATAGACAAGATTACCCGTAAACTTTCCTCCCTGGACTCGCGACACAAACAATCACCTTCTCCTGCCTTGCAATCGCAAATTTTTGCCCTGCGACAGGAACTTAGAGCCTTCCTGTTGGAAAAATTTAGCACTTCTCTTAAAAAATGGAAAGCTACCGCTTACTCCACTAACAACAAAGCCACCAAAGCAATGGCCCTATGTATTAAAGGGCAAAGAATTAAATCCAAGATCCCCTATATGCTTTATCCTGATTCAAAAACAAAATTGCTTAAGCCAAATCTCATAGCTAATGCTTTCAGTTCCTATTACGCATCCCTATATAATCTCAAGGATGATCCGATGACACACCAACCCTCCCCACAGGACATTGCTTCCTTCCTTGACCACATTAAATTACCATATATTTCCTCTACTGATCTGGAGTCCCTTAATCGCCCTTTTTCAGATCGGGAAATTGCCGTAGCCATATCGGAGCTGCCCAACCTGAAATCTCCTGGCCCCGACGGTTATTCGGCCGAGTATTATAAAACATTTCAGTCTTCATTGATTCCGTTGTTACGAGGGGTATTTAATGATGCTGCTTCCTCCTCTTCTTTCCCTGGTGAAATGTTAAAGGCTATGGTTGTAACTTTACCCAAACCTGGCAAGGAGCCCAATCAACCCCAGAATTTCAGGCCTATTTCCCTTTTAAATATGGATGTAAAAATATATGCAAAACTGATAGCTACTAGGTTGGTGGACCTACTTCCCTCCATAATCCATAAGGACCAATCGGGCTTCACCAAAGGCCGCCAGGCGTCAGACGCCACGAGACGCGTTATCAATGTTATCCACCAGGCGGGCCTCTCTGGAACGCCTTCTCTGCTCCTATCCTTGGACGCGGAGAAGGCGTTCGACAGGGTCCACTGGGGATTCCTTTCGGGTGTCCTCCATAAATTCGGCATACACGGGTTCATACATAATGCCATCATGGCATTATACTCTACCCCTTCAGCGATAGTTCGCACCACAGAAGCCATATCCATCCCCTTTAGCATTACTAACGGTACCAGACAGGGATGTCCTCTCTCCCCACTGATCTTTAATATGATTATGGAAACCCTTGCTGAACACATTAGATCCAACCCCAAAATTTCAGGGATCCGTATATCGGACCAACACCACAAAATCAGTCTGTTCGCAGACGACGTTATACTTATGGTAACTGATCCCTCCACCTCCCTGCCGGAAATTCAGAGAACTCTTCAATGGTTTGGAGAGGTCTCGTTCTATAAAGTTAACGAATCGAAATCTCATATCATGGGCATAGGGATAGATGCTGTAACGAGCAATCTCCTCCAAAAGCAATTTCCTTATGTGTGGGAAGACAAATGCATTTCTTATCTTGGCGTTCAGTTGACAGCTTCCACTAAATCACTATTTAAGCACAATTTCGTCCCCGCCCGCTCCTCTCTACAAGATAACCTCAAGCAGTTGGCGTCCTCTGAGTTCTCCTGGCTGGGGAGGTTGGCAGCCTTCAAAATGATGTACCTTCCCCAACTACTCTACTTATTTCGTACGCTTCCGATCCCCATACCAAAATACTATTTTAAGTCCCTCCAATCGACGATTTCTAAATTCATCTGGCAAGGTAAAAAGCCTAGATGTGCGCATGCCAAGCTCATTAAACATAGATCAGTGGGGGGAGCAGGTTATGTGGATGTGCAAGATTACTACACCGCGTCAGTTCTCACCCAATTACAGGACTGGTTTAGACCGGTTCCCACGACTTTGTGGGGTTCGATCGAAGCCTCCTATTGTATTAAAAAGGACTTAATGGCCTGGCTTATGGCAACTACCTTAGGAGCTAGGATACCCTCTCATTTCCCACCATTTATGAAAGCGGCGGCCACGGCCTGGAGGATTTTGTTAGCACAACAGTCCTTAGCCTCAGCACAAACCCCTCTTCGGATCCCCATTACGGCACTGCACTCCCTTATGGATTGTGCATACTTCATGGAGTGGCGGAGGAAAGGTGTTGAATATATAGATGACTTGTATCAGGGTACCAAGTTGCTGTCATTCCTTGCCCTCCAAGCTAAATTCCACCTTCCCCCCACATTTTTCTTCACGTACATGAGATTAGTTCATTTTCTGCACTCGACTGCACCATGGCCGCAGTTCGTTTCCACCCCAGCCTGGAAATATCTCTCTGCTTCTGGGCCCGCTAGACAAAAGGGAATCACCCTCTTCTATAACCTCCTCCAACATAAAATGCTATTCACCAAGACCACCCCTCACATACAATGGGAAAGGGATTTGGGGAAAACTTACTCGGATCGTCAATGGACCAGGGCACTCCAATCAGTCCATAAAGTTACTAGCTGCTCCAGTTTATGGGAGTTATCGTTAAAAATTTCTCTTAAATGGTACCTGACCCCCTCGAGACTACACAGATTTGATAGTAAGTATGATAATACCTGCTGGAGGATGTGTGGGGAGGAGGGTACTCTTTTCCACACTCTGTGGCAATGTCCGAAACTACTACCTTATTGGAATGGTGTGTTTGCAATCATATCTGAGGTAGCACAGAGGCCTATATCACGAAATCCGAGTTTGGCGCTTCTATCACTCGGGATAGAAGAAGTCCCCAAGAACCTGAGACACTCAATATTACATATTTTGTTAGCGGCGAGACTAGTTATTACCCGGGCTTGGAAACGAGAGCTTCCCCCAACTGCTGAGGATGTTGTTGGCCTTGTCAACACGCACTACGTGTTTGAGCGTACTCTCTCCCTTAAACACAACACTGCACGGGATATAACCTTGCAGTGGCAACCTTGGATACATTGGTCTAGGCACAAAGCAGTCATTTTACCTCCTAGCTAGCTCACTTTTCTCTCTTGAAATGTTTATTGTGTAGTTACATATGAAGGAATGAGGTGGCTCCGCCATGTAGTCTCCGTTCTCGGGCACAGTTTTGATCCCCGTGGGGGTGTCCGGGAGCGGAGGGTATGGGGTGGGCCCGACCGTTTCATTTCCCTATACGGGACCACGGGAGATGGGAGACACTAGCCTATGTGTGTCAACCGGTGGAAACAAACATACTATGGTTGGTGTTGTATGTTACGTCACTTTGTTTAGATGTCTTTTGAGTTAAATCCAGTATGGAAATTTGTTGCTTGCATCGTTTAGTAATTCTATTTGCTTCTGGGCGACAGATGAAGCGTATGTTAACTCCGAGCTGTTTATACTGTAAATGAGGCCATATTGTGGTCTTTTAAAATGTTGTATTACTGCTGAAATACCTTTGCTTTTCTTTGTATGTTCTTGACAAATTCTCAATAAAAACTTTTAAATTAAAAAATGTCTTTCTGTGCACCTTGGTGACCCTGAGAATCAGGCTGACTCTTAAGAAGCATGTGTATGTTTTCCCATTCATGTCTTCCAGGCTAAAAGCTCGGAAATTGTTTCCAAGAGAAAGTGTCCTTCATGCAAAGCAAAGTTGTCGGAAAGCTGGAAAAAGACACTTTGCCAGGGATGTATTGATGCACTAGTAAAGGAAGAAGCATCTACAGTTTGTGGCGATCTAGTCGCATCTGTGAGGAAGGAATTGGATGCTACCATCCAATCTTTTCGGTCATCCCTACAGGATCCTGCCTTGAGTCAGCCATCAGCCTCACTGTCCTCTCAGGGTTCACAGTTGGTTCCTTCGGTGGGGACAGAAGGGGTTCCTTCCACCCAAGGAGATAATTCCCCCTCACATTCCAAAGAGGATTCAGAGGAAGAAGAGGAGGGAGGGGCACAAAGTAGGCCCACTAAATACAAACTATCCTTAGAGCAAGTGGATGGTCTCCTGAGGGCAGTTTACATCACCCTGGGTCTAGAGGAGGAAAAGAAGGAACTGTCCCTACATGACAAAATGTATGCAGGCTTGGAAGAGCCTAAGGGCCGTATCTTCCCAGTGCATCAGACCATCTCAGATGCAATAAAACATGAGTGGGCTGATCCGGAAAAGAAAACCTTCTTCCCTAAAGCCTTTAAAAGGTGATTTCCTTTTGATGAGGACCCAGGAGCTCCCTGGAATAAGATGCCAAAGATTGATGCAGCCTTCTCCCAGGTTTCTAGGTCAACAGACCTAGCATTTGAAGACATGGGAGTCCTGAGGGATCCCAAGGATAAGAAGATGGACCAGCAACTTAAGAGATCCTGGCAATCCATCATGGGGAGTCTGAAGCCTGCCATGGCAGTAACCTGTGTGTCCAGGAATCTGGAATACTGGCTTAGCCAGCTAAAAGCACACATCACAGCAGACTCACCTAAACAGGAAATTTTGGATTCCTTTTCCACGCTCTCCACGGCCATAGCCTTCATTGCTGACGCTTCAGCAGAGTCAGTGAAGATGACAGCAAGATCTGCAGCTTTATCCAACTCAGCCAGAAGGGCTCTTTGGTTAAAGACATGGCCTGGAGATACAGCTTCTAAAAATAAGCTGTGTGGACTTCCTTTTCAAGGGGATCTACTATTCGGACCTGGGCTAGACTCTGTTCTAGATAGAACAGCAGACAAAAAGAAGTCTTTTCCTGTGAAGAAGAAACAGGCAGCAAAGAAGCTTTTTCGACCTCAAAAAGCTCAGCAAAATAGCAGACCCCAGGAGAAGAGAAGAAATTGGTCGACACAAAAACCCAAAGGGAAAGGAGGTGTTCTCTTCCATCCTCCTGTGTCAACCAACAAAACACAATGACAAGACATTGCCGGTGGGAGGAAGATTGAGGGAATTCCTCCCCTATTGGGCAGCCATAACAGAAAATCAATACATTCTGGATATGTTGTCCCAAGGCTACAACATAGAGTTTTCAGAGACGCCACCCGAAAGGTTCTTTGTCACAAACCTCCCAAGAGATGCAGAAAAATCCCTGGCTATGATGGACCTGTTAAAGGACCTGAGGCGACAGGGAGTTGTCTGTCCAGTTCCAGTGGAGGAACAACATCAGGGATTCTATTCCCACATATTTTTGATAAAGAAACCATCGGGGGATTTTCGTCTTATACTGAATCTGAAACCTTTAAACAGGTCAGTTCTGTACAAAAAGTTTCGAATGGACTCAATTCTTACAGTCAGAACCCTGTTAACAAAGGGATGCTTCATGGCATCAATCGACTTAAGGGATGCTTACCTGCATATCCCTATTGCCCCTCACTCACAGAGATTCCTAAGGTTGGCAGTAAATCTGGGAAAGGAAATGCTCCATATCCAATTCAAAGCACTCCCTTTCGGGCTATCATCCTCCCCTCGTATTTTTACGAAGGTAATGGTAGAGTGTCTAGCTCCCCTCCGCCTTCAGGGAATCTCTGTGGTGCCTTACCTGGACGACCTGCTTTTCTTTGCCCCGTCAAAGGAAAAACTTCAAGAGGACCTACACAAGGCAAGAGGTCATCTAGAAGCTCTGGGATGGATAGTGAACATCAAGAAATCGAATCTCACACCGGCTCAGCGGGTTCAGTTCCTAGGGTTTCAGTTATGCTCTGTGGAACAAAGAATCTTCCTACCAGAAGACAAACAGGTCAAAATACAGAATTTGGTAGCAAGGCTACAAACAAATCAGTGGTGGTCGATCAGAGAGATCATGTCAGTCCTTGGAAACCTGACTGCATCAATTCCAGCTGTCCAATGGGCAAGGCTGCATTTTCGGCCACTCCAATATTTCCTCCTCAGAATCTGGGATCACAATCCAGAGACTTTGGACTTAAAGGTAAAAATTCCCACCAAGGTCAAGAGGTCCCTTTGGTGGTGGAGAAATCAGATAACCTTGTCCCAGGGTTTGGCCTGGTCCTTCCCAGCAGACCAGAGGTTAACAACGGATGCCAGCAGTTGGGGGTGGGGAGCCCACTGGAACCAAAACCTGGCACAGGGGGTTTGGTCTCAGACCGAGACAAGGAAATCCTCAAATTGGAAGGAGTTAAAGGCAGTCGGCCTAGCCCTAGCTGCCTTCTCTCAAAATCTTCAGGGGACTCATGTTCAAGTCCTTTCAGACAATGCCACTACGGTGGCATATCTAAACAAGCAAGGGGGCACAAGAAGCAAAACCCTACAGCTGTTGGCAACGGAAATTCTGCAATGGGCGGAAAGGCAGTTACTTTCCTTGTCAGCAATCCACCTAAAAGGTACATTAAACAGTGTGGCGGATTATTTAAGCAGGCAGAAGATCCGAGAAGCAGAATGGAGCTTGAATCCAGAAGTCTTTATGTTGATAACCAAGACTTGGGGAAAGCCAGAGGTGGATCTGTTTGCAACGAAAGAAAACGCAAAACTTCCACTTTACTTCTCACTCCACAGAAACGACAACTCTCTGGGAGTAGATTCCCTGGCACATCCCTGGAGGTTCAGGTTGGGGTATGCCTTCCCCCCCTTCCAGCTCATTCCGTTGGTATTGAGAAAAATCCAAATGGAAAGAGCCTCAGTGATCCTGATCACACCTTATTGGCCCAAAAGGGTTTGGTTTTCGACTGTCCTTCAACTATCAGTCAAACCTGCTTTTCAGCTCCCTCTTCGTCAAGACCTACTGCTTCAAGGTCCAGTCTATCATCCAGAAGTGGAAAAGCTAAAGCTCACCGCCTGGTATCTGAGGAGCAACTGCTGAAAAGGAAAGGATTTTCAGACGCATTAATTGCTACTCTACTTTCCAGTAGGAAAAAAGTCACAAGGAATATATATGCAAAAGTTTGGAAGACATATAATACCTGGTGTGAATCGAAAGATCAAAAATTGAACAGTATTACTTCAATTTTGGAGTTCCTACAGGAGGGCGCAGGAAAAGGTTTGGCAGTAAGTACCCTCAAGGTACAAGTTACAGCCCTGGGGGTATTCTTGGAAAGGCCCATTTCTTCAGAATCTTTAATCATCAGATTCTTCAGGGCCCTTACCCGCTCCAGACCAGTGCCTGTCAGAAGCTTCCCCAAATGGGACTTGTCGGTGGTCCTTCAGGCCTTCACAAAGGAACCTTTTGAACCACTAGAAACGGTTACACTAAAAAACCTTACCCTCAAGACGGTCTTCTTGGTGGCAATAACATCAGCAAGAAGAATCAGTGAATTACATGCTTTATCAGCTATCGAACCTTTCTTGTCCATATATCCAGACAGGATAATTCTCAAGACGGATCCAGGGTTTCTCCCAAAAGTAGCTTCAACGAGAAACCGCTCACAAGAAATTGTGTTACCTACCTTCTGCCCTAATCCATCAGGAGATAAGGAAAAAAGCTTTCACTGCCTAGATGTAAGAAGGGTCCTTATACATTACTTGGAGGTTACTAAAGAGTTTAGATCATCAAACTCTCTTTTTGTTCTTTTCTCTGGCAACAAAAAAGGTCGCCAGGCATCAAAAGGATCAATAGCCAGATGGCTCAGATCCGCTATTTCAGAGGCTTACTCCCAAATGAAATTGTCTCCCCCACAGGGGATCAGAGCTCACTCTACTAGAGCGTTAGCCACTACATGGGCAGAGAAAGCTGGTGCCACTCCAGATCAGATCTGCAAAGCGGCTACGTGGTCAAGCTACTTTACATTTGCAAGACACTATAGGTTGGACCTTTTGGCAGCTGAAGATCAGGCTTTTGGCAGAAAGGTCCTGCAAGCTGTGGTCCCTCCCTAAATTGAGTAAGTCTCGATAATCCTCTCTAAGGTGCTGTCCTGAAAGACGTTTTAGGGAAAATTCAAGTTAGACTTACCGGTAACTTGTTTTCCAATAGTCTTTCAGGACAGCAGGAGGATCCCGCCCTATTGTATAAAATGTATTGCTGTGATTAACCATATCTGTTTATGTGTTCCAGCATGGGCCGGAGGTACTCTTCTACAAACTGATGAATGGTGGGAGAAGCCTCCTTTTAAAATCTGGTGGATGGGGTGTTTCCTGATGAGGAGAGGGAGGAGCCATCTCTCTAAGGTGCTGTCCTGAAAGACTATTGGAAAACAAGTTACCGGTAAGTCTAACTTGAATTTTTTGACACTTTTGAGGGGACCAGTGACATTACTACAGTAACCAGTGCTAAAAATATGCACTGTTACTGTAATAATGACACTGGCAGGGAAGGGGTTAACATTGTGGGTGATCAAGGGGTTAAATGTGAGCCTAGGGGAGTGATTCTAACTGTGGGGGGGGGGGGCATGGCTTTTGAAATGATCATAGAGACCTGTGATCCTATATAGAAGGATCACAGGAGCTCTGTGATCATTCCAGAGAGAAGAACCGTCAGCTGTGTTTACAACACCTGACTGTTCTTCTCTCTCAGCGGGGAACGATCACAGGTGTCAGGCGGCAATTGGAGCCACCTGCTTGTGCATCGGGATCTCCGCTGTCGGCGGCGCGCGCTCGCCCCCTAGCTGCAGGCGCATGAACGACGTAGGTCTACGTTGGTTTCGTGCAGGAGGGCCGCACTGCCGCAGTAAAAAGGCGGCGGACGGTCCGGAAGAGGTATAAGAAGTTGAGTATTATTATGATAAGTGTCCCTAAAACTCATATGAGCTGTTGGCCAGTTAGCTAGCCAGATTCAAGCCTTAACCCTTAATTTTTTTATGTAAAAGGAAGAATTTCAATCTCTGTCTAGTTTTCATTGATGTCTGTGTCCCTATTGGGGAATAACCAATGAGTTCTTAACTCCCCTGTCAATATTCACATGCTCACCCCACACCAGTGCTATTCATTCTTTGTTTTTCCGGTTGACCCCTCACACAAGTTGGTGGCAGTGATTCTGCCAAAAGACACCCTTTAATGCTGTCAAATGAGGTTCAAAACGCTACAAATCCACAAACAGGCCAGGTATGAAAAAATGATGTATTATACTTTACAATGGGAGGAGAAGGGAGCTTTTCTGAATTCAGATGATGTTACCCAAAGATTAGCTTATTCTTTCATATACACTTACAGAAGATAAAACCTTGAAACTAATAAATATGTCAGCATGGATCTTTGAAAAATGTTTTCTTCGCGACTTCATTCAAATAAATTCCATATTCATATTTGAATAGTACAAATAAACCTATTATTACTACTCTGAACTGAAAATGTTATGCATAATAGATGTAGCTTTTGTTATGCCTTACTGTCATACTGGGTTTCACAGGCAACATATTCAACATATGTTCCTACTTTTGACTGCAATGTATAAAAATCATAAAAAATAAGCAATGTGTATTAAATATCAGGGACCACTTGATACTAAATCTAGTTAAGCTCTTCCAGTATTAAACAATTACTAAAGTTTCTTATAAATGCAGGATTGGCCTTCATCTTTGTAAGGTCAATGTTAAGATTATACAGCAAAACCCTTTCCATTATAGACATTTCTGTATGGTACAAACACATGTTGTGGTAATAACCTTGAATTCACATTGCTATGAATTTCAACTATTCACACATTCATTGCTCTATGAAAACAGCACAGCACTGTACTTTCACTAACATACATTTCTTTTAATTGCATTTCAAAGTACGTCATAATGATTATGAATACAACTCTTATGAAATGCATTACTTTTATTGATACAGTCAAGTTTTTTTTTTTTTTTTTTTTACTAATTGTTGATAGTTTTCCATGCAGCACTCATATATTTATTCTAACCATCAATTCTTGTGTTAATACATAAATAGATGTTGTGCTTATAAAATAATAAAGAAAACCATTTGACTTGCAAACTGCATTTTATCTAAAATGCAACTGCAATGTTTATGATTGAGGCTAGATGATATCTAAATGGATCTAGTTCTTTATTAAATGTCAATCTATACCAGTTAGAAATGCACAAAAGCTCTTTACAGAGTGCATTTGACCTTTCATTAAAGTTGAATTCCAGACAGATATAAATGATATACACTTACGCATCTACACATTCATTAACACATAATTAAATGTAGTTTATAAATGCAACTAGTCTAGTATTTGCCTTTTGCGTTTCTCTGTACAGCAGAACTTACACTAGAAGATGGAAACGTAGCACTGGGAGGTCATCAGATGTGCTGCTAGCACATGTGTTGACAGGGAACAAACTGACAGGATAAGTCTACTCACAGGGCATGTGTCACTGTATTTATTAACCACTTTACCACCGGAGGATTTTCCAGCTTAACGTCCAGGCCACTTTTTGCAACTTGGCACTGCGCGAATTTAACTGACAATTGCGAAGTCATGCAACCCTGTACCCAAATGAAATGTACGTCCTTTTTTTACCACAAACAGAGCTTTCTTTTGGTGGTATTTGATCACCTCTGCGCTTTTCATTTTTTGCGATATTAATAAAAAAAGAACGAAAATTTTGCGAAAAAATTGACATTTTCTACTTTTACAGTTAAAAAATATCCAATATATTACATTTTTGTCATATATTTAGGCCAAAATGTATTTAGCTACATGTCTTTGACAAAAAAATTCTCAATGAGCGTATTTTTAACCGCTTTAAGACCGGAAGATTTTACCCCATTCCTGACCAGGCTATATTTTGCGATTCGGCACTGCGTTATTTTAATGGACAATTGCGCAGTCGTGCAACTCTGTACCCAAATTAAATTTATGTCCTTTTTTTCCCCACAAATAGAGCTTTCTTTTAGTGGTATTTGATCACCTGTGCAATTTTTAATTTTTGAAAAAAAAAAGCGACAATTTTGAAAAAAAAAAAACAATATTTTTTACATTCTGATATATAACATTCCCCAAAAAAATGTATAAATCAAAATTGTTTAACATTTTAGGCCAATTGTGTTCTGCTACATATTTTTGGTAAAAAAATTCACAATAAGCATATTTTGATTGGTTTGCGCAAAAGTTATTGCGTTTATTAACTACTGGAAAGATTTGTTATTTTTATTGTTTATTTTTTTTACTAGTAATGGCAGCGATCTGCAATTTTTTTTGCGGGACTGCGACATTGTGGCAGACAGATTGGACCCCTGAATGACATTTTGACACTTTTGGGGGTACCAGTGAAATTACTACAGTAATCAGTGCTATAAATATGCCGTGTGTGGGGGGTGGGGATTGTGTGACACAGATCGCAGGTTCAGCTATGCTGAATCCTGTAATCTGTCACTGTCTGTCACATAGGAGATCCGCCGGCTTTGTTTACACAAGTGGGCAGATTTCCTCACTCTATCCCTGACGATCGGGGAAGAGCGGCGGTGATCACTGCCTCTCCTCCCCTGGCCCGACTCCCGCTATGTCTGAATACAGCAGGACCGAGAGGGGAGAGTCTGGTGACGTAGGTCTACGTCGCCAGAAGGTAACGAGCCACTTTGCCGCAGTAGCAGCCCAGTGAGCAGTGGGCAAGTGGTTAACTGTAAAATAGGGTTACCAGATGTCCCCAGTTCTTGGTGTCAGAATTAAGGAGGCTATCTCAACCTAAAAACTGTCCCTGATTATTTAGTTTATGCATAGGCAGTCTGGAGGAGGAGGGGGGAAAGGATGGGAGCAAATATTCTCAATTTTCTTTATATAATTACTAGCTACTAATTGTCCCACAGAGATCTGCCTTCCTATCCTTCTGACACGTGACGCCATAGTGGGAAGTTAGGAGGTAAAGAAGATGCTTCCGTACTGGTTGGATAAAGTGGGCTGGAAAGCAGGGCCAGGACAAAGAGGGCCAGGATGGACAGAGGGCTGCCTGTGTTTAGCCTCTGGGCCACTGTAAATCCTCTCTAAGTCTCTGAGCTATTTTAACTGGCTATTGCACGGTCATGCAACATTTTCCAAAATTAAATTTATATTATTATTTTTTACACACAAATAGAGCTTTCTTTTGGTGGTATTTAATCACCACCAGTTTTTTTTTTTTGCTATATAACAACAGAAGGCCAAACATAAAAAAAAAAAAAAAAACAATGACGTCAAATTTCTTCATAATTTTTTTTTTTTTTTTTATAAATTTATAACATCTACAAACTATGGTATATGTATTTGAAAAGTGATATACAGATGGCCTATGTCAGGTCTTGAGGCCCTAAAACACCAGGACAGTACAATTACCATCCAAACAACCCATTTTTGAAAATTAGTCTGAGGCATTTAGTAAAAGGTATAGTAAGTTTTTTGAAGTTTTTATTTTTTGCAGCATCTGTGGTACTGACTGATGGTACTGACAGTACAGCACCAGGGGTTACTGACTGATGACAGTATGTAAAACAACCAAACAAAAAAATAAGGTTTTAATTTTTTTAAACATATTTTCAATTTTTTCACTTTTTAATTTTTTTTTCACTTTTTTATATCCTACCACCAAAGTGATACCATACTATTGTTGGGGGAGGAGGGTGATTTGGGGATTTTTTTTTTTTTACACTATTAATTGTGCAGTGATGATCATGAGCAGCTTGCTTTTGATTGTGTTCTGCGATTGGCTAAGCTAATCACATGGTACAGGTAGCTAGGTACCATGTGATTGCTTTGAGCTTATCACAGATCATAACAGTAAGCAAGCTGTTCATGAATGAAAAAACATTCATAGCAATCACATAATACCAGGTTACCGGTTATTGGTAACAGTGATCCACTGTGTCCAATGGACACAGCGGTCATAGGAGGGGCCCTAAACTGCAGAAGGTTCAATAACGCATTAATACGGTATCTCACAAAAATGATTACACCCCTCACATTTTTGTAAATATTTTATTATATCTTTTCATGAGACAACACTGAAGAAATGACACTTTGCAAACATCATGGAGCTGGTGGATGTTAGAGACCTTGCGCTCCTCCACCTTCTGTTTGTGGATGCCCCACAGACGCTTAATAGGGTTTAGATCTGGAGACATGCTTGGCCAGTCAATCACCTTTACCCTCAGCTTCCTTAGCAAGGCAGTGATCGTCTTGGAGGTGTGTTTGGGGTTGTTATCATGTTGGAATACTGCCCTGCAGCCCAGTCCCTGAAGAGAGGGGATCATGCTCTGCTTCAGTATGTCACAGTACATGCTGGCATTCATGGTTCCCTCAATGAACTGTAGCTCCCCAGTGCCGGCAGCACTCATGCAGCCCCAGACCATGACACTCCCACTACCATGCTTGACTGTAGGCAAGACACACTTGTCTTTGTAATCCTCACCTGGTTGCTGCCACACACACTTGACACCATCTGAACCAAATAAGTTTATCTTGGTGTCATCAGACCACAGGACATGGTTTTCAGTAATCCATATCCTTAGTCTGCTTGTCTTCAGCTAACGATTTGCAGGCTTTCTTGTGCATCATCTTTAGAAAAGGCTTCCTTTTGGGATGACAGCCATAAAGACCAATTTAAAGCAGTGTGTGGCATATGGTCTGAGCAGTGACAGGCTGCCCCCCCCCCCCAACCCTTCAACCTCTGCAGCAATGCTAGCAGCACTCATACGGCTATTTCCCAAAGACAACCTCCGGATATGACGCTGAGCACGTGCACTCAACTTCTTTGGTCGACCATGGCGAGGCCTGTTCTGATTGTATCCTGTCCTGTTAAACCATTGTATGGTCTTGACTACCTTGCTGCAGCTCAGTTTCAGGGTCTTGGCAATCTTATTTTAGCATAGACCATCTTTATGTAGAGCCACAATTCTTTTTTTCTGATCCTCAGAGAGTTATTTGTCATGAGGTGCCATATTGAACTTCCAGTGACCAGTATGAGAAAGTGAGAGCGATGACGCCAAATTTAACACACCTGCCTCCATTCACACCTGAGACCTTGTAACACTAATGAGTCACATGACACCGAGGAGGGCATATGGCTCATTGGGCCCAATTTTGACTTTTTTACTTAGGGGTGTACTCATTTTTGCTGCCAGTGGTTTAGACAATAATGGCTGTGTGTTGAGTTATTTTTAGAGTACACCAAATTCACACCATTATACAAGCTGTACACCCACTACGTTACATTGTAGCAACATGTAATTTCTTCAGTGTTGTCACATGAAAATAAATAATAGTAAAATATTTACAAAAATGTGAGGGGTGTACTGACTTTTGTAAGATACTATACATGACTGAGCCTGCATGTGCTGCCCCACGGAAGTATATCTGCAGGAGTAAAATTATTAAAAATAGGGGCATTTCCTTAATGACATTTTGCCATTTTAATTTGCCCACATTTTAATATGCTCACTGTGAACATCTCTCCTTGGTTGATAGCACTAATTCAAAGAACTACTGTTGATTTCAAATATTATTAGGTTGATAAATATTATGACTGAAAAGAAATTCACTTTTTAACCAGACCCGAGGAAATTATACTTTTTTAGCATGCACACTATTTAGTGCATTTTCTTTGAATTCCACATTTTATCGCCTTCCCTGGGCCCCTTGTGCTGTTGACATGATGTATCATTCAGTACATTGGCTTATGCCCTCATTGGATCCACATCCCTGCTAGTATTGATAACATCTATATATACACATGTGGGACTTTAAAGGGATTGTTAGTTTCCCTTTTTTTAATAACAAACATGTTATACTTACCTCCTCTGTGCAGTGGTTTTTCACAGGGCAGCCCTGATCCTCCTCTTCTTGGGACCCCCTTTGCTGCTCCTCGACCACTACCTCATGTCGAGTACCCCCAACAGCAAGCAGCTTGCTATGGGGGCACCTGAACTGAGCTTCAGCTGCATGTGTCCAGTTCAGCCCCACCCCCTCGCTCTCCTAATTGGCTGAGTGGCCAATTGAGCCAATGGCACCACTGCTGTTTCTCAGACAATCAGGAGGGAGAGTCCCGGATGGCCTAGGGACTCGTGGACATCACTGGATAGAGATGGGGCTCAGGTAAGTATTAGGGGGGCTGTTACACACTGTTGTGCATTATACATTTGAGAATAATTCCTGAACGATAATTATAATGAATTATTTTTATTCAATTCATTTATTTTTAACAGCATACACCAATCATAGTAAATACAGACTAAATAGAGAATATATATTTATTCACAAGACATGTATTCACAATAAATAGTTAGATATGGGTGACACGAAAATATAATCTTGCATAAAATACAAACTTTAATTGTAACACTAGTTAAAAACGGCTTGGCTCAGCAATGTAAATGAAAATAAAAGGATTACTTTTTCCCAGGAGTAGTGAAAACCATATATCAAGTATTAAGTGTCAGACAAAAAACGTCTGCGATTTGCGTAGCCAAGTTACTCCACTGCAGCTGGAGTGAGAGTTAGGCTACGTAAAACGTGAGAGTAATTCGCCAATGTAGCACTAAAACAAGAATGGAAAAATTTAGAAAACCAAAAATAAAGTTAGAGGAAAATCTACAATGGTTGTTACAA
This sequence comes from Pelophylax lessonae, assembly GCF_965119305.1. NCBI lineage: Eukaryota > Metazoa > Chordata > Amphibia > Anura > Ranidae > Pelophylax > Pelophylax lessonae. Next base: position 298,891,553 of record NC_138772.1, read on the forward strand.
CTGGGGAAGGTAATCTAAATATCCTGAGCATACAATATTTATAGCATACAAAGAATCAAAAATCAATGCAATCAATAAGACATAATTACCATTCAAAAATGGCTGCTGGCTCACAATGGCTGTTAACCAGAGTTCCTAAGATGGCTGCCTTTCCCAAAATGGTGGCTGGTTAAGGAGGAGCTTTTGTCTGGAGTCCTTAAAGTTTTTAGAGGATGAGGCGTGAAGATGAGGGTGTGAAGTAAAATGGAGTATGATGAGTGTGGATCAGAGTGTGTGTGTGAGTATGAGTGAATGTCGGTGAGTGTCTGTGGGCAGGGCTGCTGTTAGAAATCATGGGGCCCCATACAGCCTACCTGGCAGAGCCCCCCTAAATATGTCAAGACAATATTTTTACTAAAAATACACTAAAAGTATTATTAACGGACATAAACATAACAGAAAACCTGTGTTAATTAGCCATTTGTTATTGTTTTTTTAATTTTTTAAAAGTTAAAATGTTTACAATTATTTTATTTTACACTTTTTTTATTACAATGTTTCATTGTTATTTTTTTTACAATTTGTTATTTTTCTACAGGGAAGCCTGCAGCACTGCAGGAGGGAGGGGGGGGGGGTAACAGTACAGTGAAAGGGGGGCACATGGGGGGGGATCAGGAGCAGGCAGAACAGGGAAGGGGATCGGTGTCGGAGAAGCAATTACAGGAATGATGCCCTGTGTCTGTGTCTGTCCATGCAGCAGCTGAAAGCTGGCAGCTGGCAGGAGGGGGACTGGCTTTCAGCTGCTTCCTTCTGTTATTGCCCCCTCACCTGACCGCTCTGATTTCCCATGCTGTTGGGACCCCCTGTGTGCCCAGGCCCCCTACAGGAGAGCAAGGGTTAGTCAACAACAGCTTACCACTCTTCAAAAAAAAAAACAATGGGAAAAGAAACATGAAGTCTATCTTGAGGAATTTCTGAAGGCCTCGAGTTGAACCCAGTCTTGGGGCTCATACAGTTCTTAATTCTCCATATGCGATATGAAAATTATGCCTATTTCTTACAATAGTCCTAACAAACCAGAAGGCTTTTTATCCTAATGCATAGAATGCATTAAGATTAAAAAAAAAAAAAAAAAAAAAAAAACTTCTGCCTTTACAATCCCTTTAACCATCCACAACTTTCAATTTTTATAAAATGCAATATTTATTTTTTATCATCAATATAAATGCATATCTCATAAAAAAATGTAACAAAATTACAAGATTTGAAATAATTATCATAGCTAGGTGTCTTTCATATAATTCACCACATACTTGAGTAAATAACATATTACAGTAATACAAATGATATTATTATTTCCTACATGTATAGCAAATCTCTACACATTACATGAAAAAAAGTTCACTTCTTCAGCAGAGTATCAGTTCTTGGTAAATATATGGACACAACTAGCCTATATGTTAAAAAAATCAAGATGCTTTAGATGCTAATAGGGGTATTGGATCCCCTGTAGCTGTTTGGGCTGGCACTCACAGAACAGCCCACATGTAATATATTAATGAATACATCCTAGATTTGTCCTTATATTAAAAGTTGTGTAATTTGTAATGCTTGAATCCCAAGTTTTTATAAATATATGGTGCCCTTGTGCTGTTGATCCAACTTTGTTTTCAAGTACTGGCTCATCTCTACTTGTGTATCCCAAACTGCAGAACCTTATAAATTGGCTTTACACTGCCTGGCCAAAAAAAAAAAAATTGTCGCCAACACAAAAAAAAAGGTCACACACGTTGGACGGCCTTTAGCTTTGATTACGGCACGCATTTGCTGTGGCATTGTTTTGATAAGCTTCTGCAATGTCACAAGATTTATTTCCATCCAGTGTTGCATTCAATTTTCACCAAGATCTTGTATTGAGGATGGGAGAGTTGGACAACTGCGCAAAGCCTTCTCTAGCATATTCCCAAAGATTCTTAATGGAGTTAAGTTCTGGACCCTGTGGTGGCCAATCCATGTATGAACATTATGTCTCATGCTCCCAGAACCAATTTGAGCCCGATGAATCCTGGCATTGTCATCTTGGAATATCCCCGTGCCATCAGGGAAGAAAAAAAACACTGCTGGAATAACCTGGTCATTCAGTATATTCAGGTAGTCAGCTGACCTCATTCTTTGGGCACATGCAGTATCTATCCAATAGGGTAATTACTGCATGCTTAGTTTAGTTAGTTACCTAGTTCATTCCAGGTGGCAACTTTTTTTGGCCAGGTAGTTTGTTTAAACATAAGCAGGAATCAGTAAAAACAGTAAAAATCCAAAATGTAGAAAGCAAAATACCTAAATAAGTTCTGATATCCTGTTAAATATTTTTGTAGCTAGACGCAGAAATAAGATACTATCAACAATAATAGTAGGTAGGGGAATAACTACTTAAATGTACACTTAACTGCATAAATAGTTCATATTTGGACCATCTTAGAGGTAAAATATTCTGGATATTATATTCTATGCATTTTGAGATGTGGAATTCTTAGCTAATAGAGATAATGGCGAATCTGACCTAAACAGTAAGGCAATATAACAGTGGATTGGATGCCTTCCTTACGAGAAATGGTATATCTATCTTTGATGGCCAGGGTTCATTAGTGGTCTGATTGATTCAGGAAATTTAATGGTCTCACTAAAGGTTTGCTTATCTTTTTACTTAATCTACAGCTTTGCAAAATATGATCCTTGTTAACTAAGAACTTGCATCTATGTAAACTTTTATTTAATTATGATTATTATTATTATTACCGTCATCATTATATTTTATTAATACTAATTCTTTGGAGATGCTAACTCATTCAATTGAATTGTCTATTTATATAAAATGATTGATTGCCACTTAGTAATTTAAAATGTTGCAGAGGGATTTAAAAGTAATTTAGCTAAATACAAATCTGTATTCCTTGCACAGGTTCTCTTGAAATCAATGTGTGTAATTATCTGTTTATTTTAAGCGGTGACATTTGCTCTTCAGATGTTTTATCTTAGAGTAGATGCATTTTTTCCTTCTTCTGCCACAGCTTGATGCAAAGGTATGCAATGTGAAATGACATGAATCAATATAAAATGTCATGCTTCACTGTATCCTAATGTAATGGATATAACATATTTCTGGTTTGGAACTTGACATATTTGAATTATTTTCAAGCTGTCATATATCCTGCTGATGAGTGTTGGGTTCTATTTAGTCATCGTGATTGTCACCTGTCTAAAGAGAAAAGAGATCCTTATTTAACACTAACAAAATACCTGTCATTTTATGTCATTGCTTTGATAGCTGCCCAAATAGATATCATTACATTCTGGTCACATTTAAACCCCAAGATGCTGTTTTTACTGTCAAGAGGCACTTCGAGAATGATGTCAATACAGAGAAAATAATTATAGAAAGAGAGACGATAACATTTATAAGCTTCTAAAGTTGTTCATTATTTCCCACAGTTGTACAAATCTACCCTATTACATCTGAGGAGTTACATTTCCCTTTTCTTGAAATTACACTGGACAGAGTGTGAAAAGACATTTAAACATCCACGAATGGCTTCATGGTGGCAGTTGCCTTGATACCTTTTAATGTGTGATATGTCTATGCAGCTGCTTGATTTAAAGTGTAACTGTCACCTTCTCACAGGAGTAGCAGACATGTTGTGGCTGAAACATTGTTCATAAATATATAACCTACCAATTGACTAGAATTAGTACCGTGGGAATATTTGCTCTAAGGTACATTATTACATTATTATTACATTTTACAAAATATACTGTATATCATTAATAGATTTTGCTAAAAGCTGAATTTTCAATTATTATTTTTTTTATTGAATAAAATATTATTTATAATTAAATAATTGCAAAACAGCAACATATTGTGCAGCATTTGCATTTTATTAGTATAGTCTTTAGATAAATGGACAACATTAATACATGGATACCAAAGCAGATGTATGGTAAAAGTTAGTCTTGTATATGTCTAGATATAAAAATTCTAATCTGGCTAAAAACTCTATAAAATGACAATCCTAATGGAAGCATGAGCAGACTGACCAATACATCTTGACAAAAACCTAAATTTAACAAACAAGCATAGCTGCTTTCATTTTATTGCAGCAACAAAACCACATTTTAGATATTACTGTATACAGGTGATGATGAATGCTGATGTCAGTTTTATGTATCTGATCCTTTGTCCTTGCATGTTAATTATAGCCACAAAAAATGAAAAACTGAATGATAAATGTAACCCAGCAGAGCAGCCGTGACACCTGTAAGCCTTGAGCTTTTCATTAAAGTCCTAACATGGTTTGGAAGTGAGCTACATTTTAAATAAAAAAAAACAAAAAAGTCTTATTTTATCAACCAGTAGTGTAAAAATAAACATTTGATTTACTAACAGACTTATAAAAAAGCATATCTTTGCAAACTGCAAGTGTGCCCATGGAGAGGGATGATAAATGTGAAAATGTTCACATGTACATCTGTGTGCTGCCACTGACCGTTAAAGAATTTGTAACTATCAATACTGGATATTGGTGGATACGATATTGCTCCTAGCATCTGTAAATTTCTTACCATAAAACATTTAATGTTTTCTGCAATAGATGACTAATACAACTTTACAACTCTTCCACAATGGTTCTTCTATTGGTAGAGTAATACACACCCTGGGATTAGTTTCTCAAATGTCTTTCATAGATCATAGGACTTGTACGTAATCAGCAACACTCTCTGGCAGTCTGTGTTCACATTAGCCTCCATTTAATCCAGTTTGCAGAATATTATCCTTGCTGATGCCTAATACTAAAAAAATGCTTAATGACATTACACATTACATTTATCTGGAAGCCCCCCCCCCCCCCGTGATGTGTTTAAACTTCTGTAGGAATGTGTCAGTTAGGGATGCATGTTTCTGTCTGTCAACTAAAGGACTTTTTGATGTGTTTGTGTTTCTTTATATTGAACACTTTCATGAAATGATTACTAAGTGGTTCCTATGTTCTTTGTCCTCTTTTTCCTAGGTATGTGAAGATTTCATGCCCCTCCTCCCTCCTTTTTCAAAGGAGCTTACAATTTCTGCAAACTCTTACATCATTTTTTGTTGTTGTTGTTGTTGGGGTGGAGAGGTTGGTGCACACTCACTGCTCTTGATATCTTGCCCACTATGGATGTAAGCATTGACTTTTTTGAAGTGAAGTGTAGAGCTCGTTGTTTTTTGTATATTTTTTAGTAAGATGTAATTTTCAGAGGACCATATTATCCTGCTTTGTTATAGCACATGCATTTAAATTATTAGTGTTTTTTCAACTGTGGATCAGGAAGCTGCATGAAAAGACTCTCTCATTGATGAATAATCTATGCTTAATATATTGGCTTTAGGTACATATGCATGTGTCGATTGGCACTGCCTAGCTCAATTGCCTAGATGATGGAGTCACAATCTACACCTCCTCCCTGGGTCACCTGATAGCCTCCCATGGCTTTCATTACCATTTCTATGCTGATGACACCCACATCTATCTCTCTACCCCTCAACTTACCCCATGTGTTTCCTCACAAATCACACTTCCTCAAACTCAATCTATCTAAAAGCCAGCTAATAATTTTTCCTCCCCCACATGCCCCTTCCCCTGACTTCTCTGTCAAAATCAATGGCACAACTATCAGTCCGCCCCCACTTCTAGGGTTCTAGGGGTAACCCTGGACTCTGAACTGTCCTTTTAGGCCCACATCCAACCCCTGTCCAAATCATGCTGCCTTGCAACATCTCAAGAATACGCCACTTTTTAGCTAATGATACCACCAAGCTTCTAATTCACTCCCTGGTTATCTCTCGCCCTGACTGCTGCAACTCCCTCCTCATTGGATTACCTTTACATAGGCTATGCCTCCTTCAGTCCATCATGAATGCTGCTGCAGGAATATTCCACTTTACCAGCTCTTCAGTGTTCTCCTCCCCTCTCTGCCAATTCTTCTACTGGCTTCCACTCACCCAACAAATGAAATTCAAAGTACTAACAATAACTTACAAAGCCATCCAGAAATCTGCCCCAGCAACATCACTAGCCTGATCTCAAAATATCAATCAAGCCGCTCTCTTCTGTCCTCCCAAAACCTCCTGCTCTTTAACTCCCTTGTCACCTTCTCCCATGCTCGCCTTAATGATTTCACCAGAGCTTCTCCCATCCTTTGGGACTCCCTACTCCAATCTGTCTGACTGTCTCCTAATCTATCCATCTTTAGACAATTTCTAAAAACCCTTCTCTTTAAAAAAAGCCTATCCTGACTTCCGGTTCCGGCGCCTCACGTGAGAAGATGCGCGGAACAGCGGCTCCGATCCCGGCGGCATATTAAGCCTCTCACATAGCCCATCCGAGCCCGCAAACCTCACGGAGCCCAAGCATCCACCCTCCGGAAGGTACCGCTATGGATAAATTTGTCCTCCACGGCCCGCCGCCGAGCTCCCAAGCCCCCCCCCGGGGCGACACGGCTGACCAGGCCTCTTCTGAGGCAAACATGGCGGACGCCTCACAGCATCATGTTCCCCCCCAGGGTATACAGGCATCGGTCTTCCCCGAGGCGCAGATAGCCATACTGGCACAAGCAGTTGCCGCCCTGCTTTCGCCCACTATTACCGCAGCGGTGGATAAGGCTATAGCGCAGGGCCTCACTCACCTCAAGAAGGAGCTGGGGGAACAGGCTGGCAGACTTGCTGAGCTGGAACACCGAGTGTCTGATATAGAAGATGAGGTCCAGAACTCTTTCACTCATGATCAGCAGGCCCGGCAAACGCAGAGCTACATTCTGGAGAAGCTGGACGATTTGGAGAATCGGTCCAGGCGCAATAATCTGCGGGTCATAGGTTTGCCTGAATCTTTCAATACAGACTCTCTTCATGATATATGCATGGCCAGGATACCTGCAGCCCTGGGAATTACTGCACCCTGCACGGTGGAAAGAGCCCATAGACTGGGAGCCCCCTCTAATGAATGCCGCTCTCCTCGCCCTGTCATTGTGCACTATCTAAACTACATGGACAGAGTTAACATCTTGAAATCTTTCAGAAATTCTAAGTCGCTCCAACTAGATGGCCACAAGATCCTTATCTTTGCGGACTACTCGCAGGAAGTTTCTAAACGGAGGAAAGCTTTCCAGCCGCTCTGTCAGGCGTTATACCAGAAGGCTATCAAGTTTACTCTGGCGTACCCTGCCACCCTCCACTTCTCGGATGCGGCGGGTGTCCAAAAATCATTTACTCACCCGGAGGAGGCAGGCCATTACCTACAATCCTACCTTCATATCTCACTGGACCCCACCCAGAGTTCCAGTCACAGCTCCCCGGCCAGGACCCAAAGAGCAACGTAGCCCGAGAAAGGATCCTGCTAAAAAGCAACGTCTGACCGGACCTTTTGGTCGCCCGTGATCGGACTTCCTAGGACCCTCCTAAGTTTTCTAATGTGCTCTGCTCCAACACTGCGCACTCAATCGCTGTTCACCATGCTGATTCCCTGGCTCCATGAGATTCTATGGTTGTGGGCACCGCCCTGCTGCTGCCTCTAGATGGCGATAGCTGTTTAATGTTTGATGCTTATATTGTTTTTGAAGTTTTAGGCACTTCCTCAGTGCTTGCTGTCTGCGCCTCCTAGGTATTAATGTAGGCCTACGGATTTAATTAACGCTGTTTTTTTCCATTTCTCCTTCTTCTATCCCTAGCTACAGCCTTACCGTGCGTCCTATGCCCGTCCGGAGTTCTCTTTCTTTTGAAGTATCTTCCACGCTCTCGAGGTTACCACTTACATCCTGTATGGCTAAACTGGGCGCCAACGGCAGACTATCGGTAACGCTGTCTTTGGGCGATAGCGAGACTTACATGAGGAAAGAAGTGAAGTCGAGACTTCCTCTAACAGGTACCCCTTTATGTGTTTCCCTGGACCCCTGTTGGGTCCTCACCTGGTATCACCCCCTTTGCAGAACACCTTTTGACCTGATCAATCTCCATGCTGATGTATTATTGAACCGCTGGCAGAGACCCACTGTTACTATTTTGACCAATTGTGCAACCGTATATCTGCTCACTAGCCCCCCCCCCCCCCGACGTTTTCCATGTCGTTAAAAGTTGTCAGCTGGAATGTTAAGGGCCTTAAATCCCCGAATAAGAGAATGGCTGTCCTCAGGCATCTGAAACGCCTGAGGGCTGACATTGCGGTGTTGCAGGAGACTCATTTGGCGGCTGGGGATCTAGACCGCATGCGCAAATTATGGGTGGGTAAAGTTTATGGCTCTCCGGCAGTCAGAGGTAAGGCAGGTGTAGTTATTTTATTGCACAAACGTCTAACCTGTACTGTCAATGACACGTCCCACGATGACTCTGGCCGTATGTTGTCCCTAAACCTGACGACTGGTACTAAAACATGGACCCTGGCCGGGGTATATGCTCCGAACGCCCCTACTAAACATTTCTTCCAACAGCTTACCTCTTTTCTAGCCCCTGTAGCCCATGGCCCACTAGTGGTAGCCGGAGACTTCAATTCAGTGATGCACGCGGCGGAGGACAAACGGGGTAGAGGGGATCGCTCGTCTGCGCGTCCACTCTCTCCCACCTCGCCCCTGCTGATGTTTGCGGATGGCCTGCTCCTGACGGATGTCTGGCGTCTAGCACACCCCACAGAGAGCGAATTCACCTTCTTCTCGCACCCACATGATTCCCTATCACGCATTGACTACATATTCTCCAATGCTTCCCTCCTATCCCACGTTACCCGACCTGATATTCATGACATTGCAGTATCGGACCACGCTCCTATCTCGGTAGAATTGTCTAATGTGACCCCTCCCGCTACCAAATCCCCATGGCGTTTCCCAGCATATCTGGCAAAAGATGCCGGACTTTGAAAGCTCATTAGCGACACCTGGGCAGACTTTCTGTCCACTAACTCCTCGCCAGACTGTTCTCCCGCACTTCTGTGGGAGACTGGCAAGGCAGTATTGAGGGGGCGCATTATCTCCTATGCTGCGGCCCACAAGCGTAAGGTCACTGCAGCATATACAGCGGCCAGTGCCTCTCTACGAGAAGCACAGCGGCTTCTCAATGACTCTAACACAGCGGCGAACAGGGACCATTGGTCCAAAGCCAAATCCGACTTCGAGACGTGGGCTGAGGCACAGGAGACCATGTATACCCATTTTCAAGATTGGAAATTCCACAGATATGGAAATAAGCCGGGTAAGCTTTTAGCGACGCTATGCAAACCACCCTTGCTTCCCACGGTAGTGAATGAATTGAAAACTGTGCAGGGGACAATAGTACACACACCACAAGATATACTGAACACCTTTGAACAATTTTACACGTCTCTCTATGGCCCTGACCCCATTGACGTTGTGAAAGCGGAAGCCTTGCTCGACTCGGTTACTCTCCCCACAGTCACTGCCGACCAACTAGCCTCCCTGAATGCTCCCTTCTCCCTGGCAGAACTTACTGCGGCTATCAAGTCCCTCTCGCCGGGTAAAGCCCCAGGTCCGGACGGGTACACCTCTGAGTTCTACAGACTGGCTTTAGAACCACTGGCCCCTTCCCTCCTTGACCTGTGCAACTCGATCTACCAAGGAGGCAAGTACCTGCCCACCGGCTACCAGGCCTACATTAAATTGATTTATAAGCGAGGGAAAGATCCTACCAACCCCGGCTCCTACCGGCCGATATCGCTGCTAAATCTGGACGCCAAACTCTTGTCAAAGATGGTGGCGAACAGATTGGCTGCTATATTACCGTCCTTGATTCATCCTGCCCAATCGGGATTCACCCAGGGGAGGTCGGCCACTTCCAACCTTAGAAAGGTGATTTCAGCCTTGGAATACGTGGGGGCCAATCCGGTCGCGGATGCTGCCATTGTCACTTTAGATGCTGAGAAAGCTTTCGACAATGTCAGCTTCCGCTGGCTGGATATGGTCCTCACCAGATTTGGCTTTTCTGGTGCCTTCCTTCACTTAATCCGTGAAATGTACTGGATCCCTATGGCACAAGTGGTGGTGGCCGGCCTCACCTCGGCAGCTTTCCAACTCCACAAAGGCACCAGGCAGGGCTGCCCCCTATCCCCCCTCCTCTTCAACATGGCTATTGAACCCCTCTCCAGAACATTGACCTTTCACCCTGACCTTCGAGGCATTCCGGTGGGTACCCAGCAATTAAGAACCGCGCTTTTTGCCGACGACGTACTGATTTTTACAGCTGATCCCGCACATGACTTACCGCTGATCCAATCACTATTTGCTAATTTTCGTTCATGCACGGGGCTACATGTAAATTTCTCCAAAAGTGAAGTGCTACCCCTGCGCTCCCCTCACCGACCACATTGGGCGTCCTGTTCCACGTTCTCTATAGTTCACTCCCACATCACTTACCTAGGCATCCGAGTGGGGAGACAGCCTTCCTCCCTCTACTCTTTAAACATTACCCCTGTTGTGGATAAAATTATAGCTGAACTGCACAACTGGCAGTCGCTGCCTCTGTCCTTCAGGGGCAGATGCCATTTATTTAAGATGTCAAGTTTTCCTAAGCTGCTATATCCTATGCAGACGTTACCTATCCTGCTAAAACACAAAGATATTCAACGCCTTAATCGTGCTCTTTCCAGATTCGTTTGGCAGGGTAGACGCTCCCGCATTGCACTGCACAAGCTCTACCTTCCAAAATGGAAGGGAGGGGTAGGACTACCAGATATACGGATGTACAACCTTTCTTGCCTCCTTCGAGGGGCTCTAGACTGGATTTCGGGTAGTTCTAGATATAAGAATTATGATTTGGAAATGCAAATGGTGCTGCCTTATGACTTGACGGCCCTGCTGCACTGTAGACATGGTGACATCCCTCCGGAGCTGCGTTCAAATCTCCTGATCAGGGACACGGTCATAGCCTGGAGGGAGATACGCAGGAAGCTTGGGACCCCTCACAGGGTCTCTGGCTTCAAGCCTATCCGAAAACATCCTCTTTTTCCGTAGGGGCAGCGGGGCCAGGTATTTGATCTGTGGGCAAGCAGAGGTCTTACAACATTCTCCCAGCTATATGACTCTAGCTCTGGTCTCCCTATACCCTTCTTAAATATCTGTCGGACTTTTGATCTACCCAAGGGGCATTATCTATATGTACAACAATGTGTCAGCTTCATTCATTCTTTGGGTGCCCCGGCCACGCTCCGCTTTAAGTCATCCATTATAGATTCCTGGGTAAAGCGGGGAGCTCACAAAATTTCGCACATCTACCCCTCATTATGTATGGAAATGCACGACCGTGTAGCCTCACAGGTAGCTGTTCAATGGGACTCGATTCTCTCCTCACAGTCTGCCCACAACCGAATTCTGAAAGGCTACAATGATACATGCCTCTTTGTGCATAATGAATTCTGGAGGGAACAACAACAAAAAATCCTTCATGGGGCCTATGTTCCCTGTCTCCGGTGGTCTCCAGACCCGATCAAAGCTCTCTGTCCTCTCTGCAATCAGCATCTGCCATCCCTTCTTCACAAACTCTGGCTATGCCCACTGATTTCTCGTTTCTGGGACAGAGTATTGGCCCTCATACAACGCACTCTGGACCTAATTTTGCCGAAGGATGTATACCTACTCCTCTTTGGAGACACTCAGGGTATTCTTCCCCTCCTGCCCAAGTCTCAGAGGAAACTACTGCTGCACCACAAACCCTGGCTCTTAAGTTGCTTGATGATAGCCAGAAGAAGTATCTTGAGACACTGGACATCACAGGAACCTCCCTCTATCACGGAAGTCAAGGGGGAATTGCAAGTGCTTCTACGGAGAGACTTGATGGATTTGCACCAACTGCGGATTCCCTATCATACTCGATTCCACCGGAAATGGTCTGCCTATCTCCTAGCTACTGGCTCCCCCGCTTCACCCCCTCACTGACTATGCCTCCCCTTGGCATTCAAATGAGTCCGGGAACGTCGGGCTCTTGCATGTAGACACTCGATAAGTACTTTGATAAGGTTCTTTCTGTTCTGTTCTGCTCTGACTGTTGTAATTTTCTTGCCGGGTCTCTACGTTATGTTATTTGCACCTATGGATGTCATACCCTGATACATCCGCTGATATGATACTGTATAGTTCTGCAACAATACACCCTCCCTCTCTCCCCCCCCCCTCCCTTCCCTTCTACCCTCCTTATCCCTTCCTCTCCATTTCCACATTCCCCTCCCTTATCCCCCCCTCCCTCTACCCCCCCCCGCACTACTCTCCTTCTGGTCGTTTTACTTTGTACTCTTTTATTCTCCCAGATGGGATCAGTATAAGGTTTAAAAAGTGACATGAAGTGTCGATGCCAACCTCTTGCATTCGCCTTAGGGGTCATAGACCTTCCTTGTTTAGATATGACTGTTGTTGTACATCCCTGTTTTCAATCTTTGAATGTATTGTTTATCGACCTTCAATAAAATATTATTAAAAAAAAAAAAAAAAAAGCCTATCCTGCTTCTAACTAATAAACAGTAGTGATGGGCAAACATCGGCCGGGGCGGTTCACGAACGTTAGCCGCAAACCTTCTCAAATGTTCGCGAACCGCAAGTTCGCGGCAGGCCCCATTGACTTTAATGAGAGGCGAACTTTAAAAACCTTTAGGTCATATTTGCAGCCACTAAATACTTACTAGCTGTGCACAAATAGTCCCACCACATGGACACTGTCATAACAGAAGTATTGCTATTGGAAAAGTTTCCCTAATTTTTTTTTTTTTTTTTTTTTTTACAGCAAAATTTGTTTTATTTTTCCTAAATCAACCAGAACTGACAGCAGCCGGTAAATACATGTCAAATACATATAGGGTCCATTCACACGTCTGTAAAATGGGTCCGCATTCCTTCCACAATTTGGTGTAACGTTTACAGACCCATTGATTTTCAATTCCAGTCTGAAAAATTAGGCTTTCACAGGATAAAGAAGTAAGTGTCGGCCAGTACAGGCCCCAAAAATTAGCCCACATGAGTTTACCTGACAGCTAAGAATGTTGTATTCTGTGGCTGAAGGTACATTAGGCATTCACCGGATACAGAAGTAAGTGTCGCCCATTACAGGCCCCATAAATTAGCCCACATGCGTTTACCTGACTGCTAAGAATGTTGTATTCTGTGGCTGAAGGTACATTAGGCATTCACCGGATACAGAAGTAAGTGTCGCCTGGCCATTCCAGGCTCCAAAAATTAGCCCACATGCGTTCACCTGACAGCAAAGAATGTTGTATTCTGTGGCTGAAGGTACATTAGGCATTCACATGATACAGAAGTAAGTGTCAGCCAGTACAGGCCCCAAAAATTAGCCCACATGGGTTTACCTGACAGCTAAGAACGTTGTATTCTGTGACTGAAGGTACATTAGGCATTCACAGGATACAGAAGTAAGTGTCTCCTGGCCATTACAGGCACCAAAAATTAGCCCACATGCGTTTACCTGACAGCTAAGAACGTTGTATTCTGTGGCTGAAGGTACATTAGGCATTCACAGGATACAGAAGTAAGTGTCGGCCAGTACAGGCCCCAAAAATTAGCCCACTTAGGTTTACCTGACAGCTAAGAACGCTATATTCTGTGGCTGAAGGTACATTAGGCTTTTTGGGTATGCGATTCCTTAAGGAGTTTATAGTTCAGTTTTAGCCATAATCCCTAAATATCTTTGAAGAAAGAGGTTTGGTGCCTCAAGTCAAGGTTTGTGGGACTTTAAAGGGGCTAATATACACAAAAGTATTCTAAGTATAAATATAATATTTATTTCAAAATAACATAAAAGAAATTATCATACATTTCTGGTTTAGCAGAACATATGTTACATGTGATGTATGGGCTAAGAACCCATAGGTGAGAGTGAAGGAGAATAGTATGAAAAAAGTGACATGGTGGAAATGTGACATTAGTCTCTCTCTTGTGGTCCAAACGTCTATGGTTGGCGTTGGATCTTTGTTTGAGAGAGTATTTGGATTCCTACGCGTTTCGGCGGGGGGCCTTTGTCAAGGAAAAATGTCAACCATCATATACAGACCTGACCTAATACGGGTTGATCCAATACCTTCTTCCCTCAACTGGTCTAGAGAATATACTTAACCAGTAAGTACATAACCAATACCACTGGCACATGTACTATAAACATACAAACGTATACTAATACCGCCACCTTATACATCCCAGTAGCTTTATCCTGTTGATTCATATGAGGACCGGAGGACCACAAGCAGGCCCAGGCAATTCTTTATCTAAGTATGTATCACATGACCTACCATGAAACAAATGTCTCAGGATGGTCAAAAAAACTAAATACCCTTACTACCATTTCACATATCTTGCAGAGATGGTTGACATTTTTCCTTGACAAAGGCCCCCCGCCGAAACGCGTAGGAATCCAAATACTCTCTCAAACAAAGATCCAACGCCAACCATAGACGTTTGGACCACAAGAGAGAGACTAATGTCACATTTCCACCATGTCACTTTTTTCATACTATTCTCCTTCACTCTCACCTATGGGTTCTTAGCCCATACATCACATGTAACATATGTTCTGCTAAACCAGAAATGTATGATAATTTCTTTTATGTTATTTTGAAATAAATATTATATTTATACTTAGAATACTTTTGTGTATATTAGCCCCTTTAAAGTCCCACAAACCTTGACTTGAGGCACCAAACCTCTTTCTTCGAAGGTACATTAGGCATTCACAGGATACAGAAGTAAGTGTCGCCCATTCCAGGCCCCAGAAATTAGCCCACATGCGTTTACCTGACAGTAAAGAACGTTGTATTCTGTGGCTGGAGGTACATTAGGCATTCACAGGATAAATAAGTAAGTGTCGCTCATTACAGGCCCCAAAAACTAGCCCACATGGGTTTACCTGACAGCTAAGAACGTTGTATTCTGTGGCTAAAGGTATATTAGGCATTCACAGGATACAGAAGTAAGTGTCACCCGGCCATTCCAGGCCCCAAAAATTAGCCCACATGCGTTTACCTGACAGCAAAGAACGTTGTATTCTGTGGCTGAAGGTACATTAGGCATTCACAGGATACAGAAGTGTTGCTCATTACAGTCCCCAAAAATTAGCCCACATGCGTTTACCTGAAAGCTAAGAACGCTGTATTCTGTCCCTGAAGGTACATTAGGCATTCACAGGATACAGACGTAAGTGTCGGCCAGTACAGGCCCAAAAAATTAGCCCACATGGGTTTAACTGACAGCTAAGAATGTTGTATTCTGTGGCTGAAGGTACATTAGGCATTCACAGGATACAGAAGTAAGTGTCGGCCAGTACAGGCCCCAAAAATTAGCCCACATGGGTTTACCTGACAGCTAAGACCGTTGTATTTTGTGGCTGGAGGTACATTAGGCATTGACAGAAAAAATAATTGTCGGCCATGAAAGGCCCCAAAAATTAGGCATTCAATGGACATGAAATGCCTTTTATGCAGCTGTATTTACCGAAGAGAAGGACCATGAATTGTTGTGGGTGGATGGTGGTCTGGCGGATATTTGTGGCCTGTCATGAGGAATTGTAATCAAACATGGTCTATTAGTTACATGTGTTGAATTCCTCTGAGATCCATGCCTCATTTATTTTTATAAATGTGAGGTAGTCAACACTGTCATGAGCTAGGCGAGTGCGTTTATCGGTCACGATCCCCCCTGCTGCACTGAGCGTCCTTTCGGAGAGGACACTGGATGAGGGGCAAGCCAACAGTTCCATTGCAAATTGTGCAAGCTCCTGCCAGAGGTCAAGCATCCCCACCCAGTAGTCCAGGGGTTCATCACTCCTCAGAGCGTCCCCATCGGCCGTTAACCTGATGTAGTCGGACACTTGTCGGTCTAGGCATTCCCTGATGCTGGATCTGGAGTACAGCTGTCGATGGGTCAGCTGAAAGAATGATTTAATATCTGAAGTGACCAACACATCTTCAAACCGCCCTCTTCTTGCAGGCACTGTTGGATTGCTACCCACAACTGTTTCTCTGTGAGTGGACATTCCTCTGCCAGCACTCGCAAAAGCAGAATGCAGCATTTCTGGAAGCAAGGCCTGGAAGTGCTGCATTCTGACTGCCCTCTGTGATGGTGGTAACATTTCCACCATTTTTTGTTTGTACCGGGGGTCTAAGTACGTTGCCACCCAGTACTGGTCCTTGCGCTTTATGCTTTTTATACGGGGCTCCCCCTTAAAACACTAGAGCATGAAGGCCCCCATTCTCACTAAACTGGAAGCAGTGTAGTGGCCTGGCTCCAGCTCATCATCCAGGATGATAATGTCATCCTCGTTCTCCTTCCCCCATCCACGGATAACACCAGGGATCCCAGAAAGGTTTAAAGCATGCTCTTCTTTATCCTCCTCATTTGCCCCGGCACCATCCTCCTCTGACTCCTCTTCAGACTCCTGTTGTTGACTTGTCTCAGATGGAGTAGTACCCCCTGGGAATTCATCCAACATTGCGACTTCCTCATCTTCCTGCTCCTCGACTGCTTGATCAATGATACGATCTCAGAAATCTGCATGCGTCACGCATGAGCAGCCACTGGCGAGGTGAAAAAAACCCAAGCTCCCCAGAACCTGTCCTGCCGCAGAGTTCTTACAGGTAGTCGTTAACTGCATGTTTCTGCTGGAGCAGCCTATCAATTTTCTACAAGGTTGAGTTCCATCGCGTCAGGTAGTCACAAATAAGACACCTGATGGGCAGGTTGTGTCGCCGCTGAATGTCAGTAAGGCGAGCCATGGCTGTGTAAGATCTTATGAAATGGCCCGAGATTTTCCTGGCCTGCCGCAAGACGTCCTGGACACCAGGGTATTTGGCAATGAATCGCTGCACGACCAAGTTCAGGACGTGTGCCATGCATGGCACGTGTGTTATTTAGCCCTGTTTCAGCGTGCTCAGCAGATTGGCACCGTTGTCGCACACCACTTTACCAACTGTCAAATTGAGCGGTGTCAGCCACTGATCTGCCTGTGAACGCAAAGCTGAAAGGAGTGCAGGATCAGTGTGGCTCTTGGCTTCAAGGCACAACAGACGCAGCACAGCATGGCAACGTCTCACCTGGCATGTGGAATAGGTTCTGGGGATCTTGGGCGGCGCAGTGGAAGAGACGGTAGCAGTGGAAAAGTAGGAGTCAGCCGAGGAGGAGAGGGGGGATGGAGTAGGAGGAGGAGAAGAAGAGGCAGGCCTGCATGCAATCCATAGCGGTAAAACCAAATCTACCTGGGTGCCATGGGTTACATGCTTGACGGCCGTCAGAAGGTTCACCCAGTGGGCAGTAAAAGCTATATACCTTCCCTGCCCGTGTTTGCTAGACCATGTGTCTGTGGTCAGATGTATCTTGGCACCGACACTGTGTGCCAGAGATACATTCACTTGCCGCTGAACATGGCCATACAGCTCTGGAATGCCCTTCTGTGAGAAATACTAAATATTAAATACTAAAGAGGTACTAAAGTGGCAAGGCCTCTTGCACATGGGTGGATAAGCTGAAAAAATGTAGATTCCTGTGTCTTTCTTCCACCCAGAAAGCCCATGTGCTGTACCTGGGCTTTCTAGTTCCTCGGGTCTATTTTTTGCATATGCCAATGCGCTATGCTCGTGTTTATGGTAGCACTGATGTATATCTACTGTAAGTACAGCCAAGCACAGTCATTCATGTCTATTTGAGGCCGTATGCGGCACATGGGCTTCCTGAGTGTGGGAAGGATGGCAGAATTTATTTTGCATGAGCCTATCCACCATGTTTAAGAGGCTTAAATATTTTGCAACATGCCCAAAACCTGCCTTTGAAGGGGCACATCTATATGCTGTAATTTAACTAAAGTGACATTTATAACAAAAAAAGCAGTGTTTGCCTCTAAATGACGTTACACTATAGTTATTTTGTTATAAAATATGGCATGTGGTGGCAATATGGCTCTGGTATTGATGGTATGTGAGGACCCCAAGCAAAAGAAACAAAACTGCATAAGGTTGCAGTTGATAGCTCTCAAAGTACTAATTTATCGGCAGTAGGTTGTTCAGACCGGTGAACCAGCCAAATAGTTTGACTGGTCCATGTACACTTACCATACAAAGTTCAGGTTGAACCCTTCGTAACAGGAAGGGGATGAGATGTACAGAAGAGGAGTAGTTGAAACAATTAACAATAAAATTATTAAACCCACCTTGAATCTGATTTGGCCTATCCTTCACTACAATTTTCATTCATTAAATGCTCTTTCCTCTAATGTGAGGGGAAACACAGGCAATATATACAGTTGTGATCACTGTGATCTGTACTGTCTATAGACAGCATGGTAATAGGAGGATCAGCATGATCATAGGGATTGTGCATGGGACTGTTGAAAGCACAAGTAGTAGACTGCACTACAAAAATGCACATTCACCTACCCTCTGTTTTTCTCCATACAGTGTCAATAATCTGGTAAGCTTCACTTTGGTATAAAAGTCTGCAATGTGCTTAAAAATGAAGCCCACTTTTTAAAAGGCTGTTTGGTTGTCCTTTTGTTTTTATACAGATTTACAATACACTCTGTTTACTTTTCTTTTAATGTGAATGTATTTCTCTCTTTCTTTAATTTTGCCACCAGCACCTTTCTTTTTTTAACTTTTGGTGTAGATGTAAAATAGATCTGCCCTCATTGGTATTTGGTGGAATAAACCATTTGAAGAAGTTGTAATCAGGTGCAATTAAAGTGTGAGGTAAACTAACACCCTACACCCTCTCCACCCCCTTGGTCCCCATTGTACTTACCTTCATGGGTGATAAGCTGTCAGTGCCCACACTGCTAGTGTAGGGGTCCAGGATTTTAAAACCCTGCTCTTCAATCCCCTTCTTTCTGCAGAGCTTTGATAGACAAGAGCAATTTTGATTGGTTAGTTCTAGCACAGAAAATTATTCTGATCCATCCCAGAAACCCAGCAGACAGAAGGGGAAAAAAGAGAAGGGATTTCAGCCACTACACCAGCTGTGTGGACACTGACAACTCATCATCCACAGAACTAAGTACTCATAGAAGTAAGAAGTAGAATTCCTGCCTAACGCTCACCAATCCTAAAAATGTCTCCTCCCCCTCCTGCTACCTATGATGACTAACCTGTGTTAAAAAAATTAAATGTGAGCTAAAAATTGGTAAGTATACACATTTCTACAAAGGTTAGTCAGCATAGGGAGCAAACTAGGGGAGGGGGCATTTTTACCATAGTTAGCTTTAGGCAGGAATACCACTTTAAATGCTGATCCCTGTGAACAACATTGATGGTATTTTTCAAGAATAATCTTTCTTCTGTTTGGGTCTTAAGTCCTCATAATAGCATTTTCATAATTCTTGTGGCTGCATCTATCAACTTTATTTCTGATTTGTTCTCTCCCTCTTTTCCCTTAAAGAGTACATTTACCTTTTCAGAATAAATTAAACCGTGAGCTAATATCCTACATCCTTCCCCCCAGTCTCTGCTGCACTTACCTTTGCAGGCGATGGTCCAGGAAGTTGAAATCCCTACTCTTCTAATTTCTTCAGGGCTTCCAGGACAGATCAGAGCAATTCTGATTGGTCAGCACCAGCGTGGGAGAATTGCTCTGACCCTTTCCAGAAGCTCTGCAGAGAGAAGGGGAGAGGAGCAGGGAATCCAAATCCTCAAACCGGCTGCATTGACACTGACATCTCACCATGGAGGTAAGTACAAAGAAGGCCTGGAAATGAGGCGGTTGTAGGGTATAAGTTCACACTTTCATTTTTCTGAAAAAGTAAAATTAACTCTTTTTAAATCTTTCCAAGAACAAATACCTTTTCAGGTGGGTTGGCACTTTTCACAATATGTCCAAAATAAAGCAGCTTCAGCCTAGCCTATCTGGACATCTAATGAAAGGTCGGTGGTTGGTTTGTTGAAAGATCCATTTGGTTGTTGTACTTGCAGTGTATGTTGTTTGTTGATTTCAGTGCCAAAACCAAGATTCAAAGGCATCAGATTCAGCACTCTAATCATTTTGCTTCTTTTTTGTTTAACTTTTGCATCCACAAAGAGTGACAGAAAATACCATAGCCTAGATTATTTTGACCTTTGTACCTTTTGGAAACATTAGTACTTTTGAAGATCCTTTGTATGTCTGAAGAGCCTTTGGAGGTGTTTAATATTTGCTTCAAAGGACCAGTCTGAGTTGTATTTCCTGACTGCTGGATCCCTTGTTTTTAATAATCGATCCAAGGAGGTAGAAGCTGTCTACTATTAATATCTTTACCATGCAGTTAGCATTTTTCCTGTTGTCATAACTTTAGTTTTCTTGATACTTAACTGACGTTCCATATTTGCACGCTGTTCATTCTCTATGAGGCATTTTCATCTGTGAGCATAGTGCCATTAACATACCAAAGATGTTTCTTCCACCAATCTTAAAACTCCTATTATCGTCCTCCAGACCAACTTTTTTCATTACACTTATCAGAATCCAGGTGTGATGAGAGTATGCATACCAATTGAATATATATGGCGGTAGTCCAACTTCTTTGCAGATCTTGAACCGTTTTGCATTTCCATTTTCTGTCATGATGGGGCTTCTTGATTAATGTAGATGTTCTTCAAAAGAACAATGAGATGCTCAAGTACACTCATTTTCCTGGGGACATTCCATAATTTCATATGATGAACTCAGTCAAAGGCTTTTCTGTAATAAATGAAGCACATGATGACCTTCTTGCAATCCTTGGCTTTCAATTACGAAGCGTGCATCTGCAATAATGTTTCTAATTTCCTTGGCTTTTCCAAATCTTGCTTAAAAATCTGATAATTCTCCTTTAATGCAAGAATAATCTTTAGCATCATCTTGCTGGTGTGTGATATGAGGGGAATTGTTCAATTGTTTTACAGTCTTTCAAGGCTCCTTTCTTAAGTATTGGACTATAATCAAACCTTCCAAACAAATTGGCCACTGAGTTGTTTACCAAATGTGTTGACATATGTTTGTCAGCACTTTAGCTGATTTTTTGCTGTTACTTGTATAAATTGTCATGTAATGTTTAAACTTATGTGGCCTTCATTTTCTTACAGTGATCTCAGTGCCAGTCTGACTTCAACTTCAATTACTGAATGTTCTTCTGTGTAGCATATTTCAGAAAAAGTGTCCTGATTATTGATGTCTTTGCTATTAATGTAATTATTATACAAGATTTATACTGTATAGCATCAACAGTGTGTGTAGCATGTTGTTTGCTATAAAGGTCCTTTGTGGTTTACTTCCATCTTTGCTTGATCTGAGTTCCAGCAGTTATGATTTCTCCATGGACATCTTTGAGTATACATTATTATGGCAGATTTTTTTAAAGTCATGAATCTTCTGAAAATAGATCATTGTTTCTTCGCATTTGTTAGCATCCTGAGTCTCATTATATATGTGATATTAAGTCCTATCTTTCCTGGCAACTCCTTTAAATTGATGATTTAGTTCTTTCATGATCTTTACAGCATATTTCTCATTTTTAGCCACTTCTCTTTTGTGAAATTTTCACTGTATCTTTTGTCTTTAACTTTAATTTCTTGGTTTTTGTATTTTTTACCATGTTTTTCTCTGATTCACAATTGATGATTTCTTTGAATGCTATCCACTGTTCTTCTGGTTGTCTAACAATTCTGATTTATGCCTAAAAACTGTTTATGACTTTTTACTTTAAAGATAGTGGGTATAATTCCATGTTGTATATTGGGGAACTGAACCCTTTTTTTTTCACTTGTAGCTTTCATATATATTAAGAGGTCATGAACTGTTCCACATTATACTTCAGGCCATGGCTTTGCTGATATAGTTGAGCAATTCTATCTCATGGAGTAGAGAATGTAGTCTGTTTGACTTTGTTCTATTGATGTCTACGCGTATGGAAGTTGCTCTAGTTACTCAAAAAATGTATTACTGATGAAAATGTCATTGTTGTGAGGCTACTTGATCTTTCACTACCTTAAGTTCTCTTTCCATTACCATGTTGTTTAAGTATATAGCCTTCCTCCTTATTCTCTACTTTAGGCATACCAGTTACCAATCACTAACACAACACTAGGGATGACTTACTAAAGTCAAATAGTCAAACAACATTTTTGCTTGCACACGACTGCATGATGGAAGTCAGCAGAGCTTCTCTTCATTCAATAGGCTCTGGGCATATTCCCTTGCAAAGTGAACAGCCTATTCACCTTTAGTAAATCCACCCCTATATCTTGCGTGCAGGTTATGTCAATCTCATTATAGATTTGATCATAAAACTGTTCGGCTTCTTCCTCATCTGCATCATTTGTTGGTGCATAAAACTGTGATGTTGATTGACTGCTCCTGAAATCTAATTGATATTAGTTGATCATTTACAATATTAGTTTAATGACAATCTTGTTAATGTCTTTACTGACTATGAAAGCCAAGCCATTTCTTTTTTTTTTACCAGAATAGTAGATTGTATAGCTTTTTGATTGAAAGTGCTTTAGGCTAGTTGATTTAATTTACTGATCTGTAGAACCCTGATGTTTAAATTATCTATTTCCATTATCAATACGTCTAGTTCACGTTGATTCATGTTGTGCATCTTCCAAGATTCTATGATGAGTCTGTTTCTACAGCTTCATATATTCTTTTCTCACATTGCAATTGACCAGACAGCTAAAAGGTTTTTGTCTAGTAATGTCAGTCATACATGGGGGTCTATGTATAAAACATTTGCTTAGTGAATGTCTCGGCACTTGCATGAGAGTCATGAATAGGGTTGAGTGAACACGGACTGTATTGTTCGGGATCGTACCGGACTTTTGGGTTTTCGGTACCTGGACACGGACCCGAACATTTTACTGTATATTCGGGATACAGTCCTTTGTTCCGTTGTTTTGTTGCGTTTTTTTTTTTAACAATATTTTATTGATTCTTGTCAATAATACAAAGAAACAACTGACAGTGCAAGGATACTATCACATTTAAAAGGAACACCTTAACTATAAAGCACTAGAATCATGTATTCAGCGCAGTAACAAGTTTCAAACATTGTATTTCTATTTCTTACACCCTGAGATAATATCAAGTGCAGGAACAGTCTTGTGCCGCAAGGTGACACTCATAGAGAAGACGGGTGAGGGGGGTGGGTGAGATTAGGGGAAGGAAGGGAGGGGGGGGTACCAACATACCAAAACTGAGGTATTCTGCAGTAAAAACAACAAATATTGGTAAAGCTGCGAGAGTCAGTGAACAAAGATAAAGAATTCAACCAAGAAAGTAAAACTATCCAGCCATGGGTCCTATAAACTGGAATGAAACGTCAAGGGGTCTGAGCATCAACCGACGTAGGACATGGTGTCAAACTGTGGTCCCCCAAATCCAAGGGGGGACAGTGAACAGAGGCAAAGGCCTGCCATTTTACTTGGGAGGCAGGGGTGGGTACCTGAGGCAGATGCGGCAGGGCCAAACAGTCTTTCCTCCATAGTGCAATGAGATCCGCGCGGAGTTCAGCCATTGTTGGAGGGGAGATGTCCATCCAGTGCCTGAGAATGGACCTACGTGCTATCATATAGCAGATGGAGAGCCAGGGTCTGTGCTGTTGAAGCGATGTTCTGTGTTTTGTAGGGATGGAGGTGAATTGTGTATCCAAGTAGCCAAAAAGTAGAGCAAATACATCCTTGGGTAGAGGGTATCCCATTAAACGAGATACAAAACAGAGAAGCTTGTCCCAGAAAGCCGAGATAGGGGGGCATTCCCAGAACTTGTAGAGCAAGGACGGGTAGAGGAAGTGGCATAACGTACAGCGATGATGATGAGGGTCTTTGGAGTTGCGAAGGTGGGGGAAGTATGCTCTATGTAATATCTTGAATTGCTGTTCTCGCCAAAATTCGTTTATGATGGAGGTGCATGTGTATCGGAAGCCCTGAAGAGCATAATGCTGGGCCATAGGTGAGTGAAGAACAACATTCCAAGGCGTAGCTATGTTCATGGCAACTGTCTTGAGGGTATCAGCATTCAGGGGTTGGTAGAGGTGAGAAATCTTATGCCTGTTTGTAAGTTCCACGTGTCCAGTAGGGATTTCTTAAACCTCAAACCTTTAGATGGGCATAGACTAGAAGCAAAGCTGAGACATTGTTGAACCAGAAAGTGGTGATGGGGGGTAACTCCATATAAATCAGACAAAACTGAAAGAGGCAGGGGGGTGCCAGTGACTGGATCAAATAGTTGGGAGAACTTAGAAAGACCCCGGGCAGACCATAAAGAAAAAACAGAGTTATGGGTTGCTTGAGGGAACAACGGGTGGCCTCTGATCGGGAGATGGTCAGAGATCCGCATTGGAACTCCTAGCTGTTTTCATACAGTCCTCCAGGTGGCAATAGTGTCTCGTAGCAGGATATTAGGTCTCAGAGAGGGAGGTAAGTCCTTTTGGTTACAGTGTAGTAGAGAGACCAGATTGAGCGGAGCTACCATGCTAGATTCCAGGGTGTAGTTAGTATATCTAGACTCCTGCCTAACCCAGTCCAGGCATCCTCGAAGTAGACAGGACAGATTATAAACCCGAATATTCGGTAAACCTATTCCTCCTTCCCTCCTAGGAAGGAACAGTTTGGTGAGAGCTATTCGTGGGCGGCGCCCCTGCCATAGAAAGGAGGTGAGAGCCTTCTGCAATTTCCTGATGTCAGCATGTTTCAATAGAAGGGGAATGGTTTGCAGAGGATACAGTAATTTTGGGAAGCCAGACATTCTGAACAGGTGACAACGACTAAAGAATGAGATAGGCAATGGTGTCCAGTTTTGCAGATCAGCGATCAGTCTATCTATGGCAGGGGATATATTAAGGCGGTAGATAGAGGAGAGGTAGGCACCTATTTTGATACCCAGATATGTTATGTGTGTAATAGAAACTTGGGGGGAGGAGGCCCACGGAGGGGGTCGGTTGGTGTTCAGGGGGAGCATTTCGCTCTTAGAGAAGTTGATGCGCAGACCAGAGTATTCCCTAAAGGTCTCGAATAGAGATTGTATGAGAGGTAGATCATGAGGAGGATCCGATGTAAAGACAAGGACATCGTCTGCAAATAGTGCAGAGCGAAGCTCAGTGTCACCCACTCGGATCCCCCTCAGGAGGGGGTGGAAGGTTAAGGCCCCGGAGAGGGGTTCTATCGCTAAATTGAATAGGAGAGGAGAGAGGGGGCAGCCTTGTCTGGTACCTTTGAATAGTCGAAAGGGCTGGGAGGACATCCCAGCGGCCATAATATGAGCCGAGGGAGAGGTGTACATCTCCTGGACCAAATGTAGAACATTATCAAATGCTTTCTCGGCATCTAGAGTGATGATTGCAGAGTCCGAGTCGGAGATGGTCCTTGAAGCCTCCAGCGCAGCCAAGACCTTGCGAATATTGGAGGTAGCGGAGCGGCCTTGTGTGAAGCCGGATTGTGCCGGGTGTATAATGGAGGGTAGAAAAGAGGCCAGGCGGTTAGCCATGATTTTAGAAAGCAGTTTGGAGTCAAGATTGAGAAGGGAGATGGGGCGAAAGGAACCGGGGTCCAGGGGGTCTTTACCTTTCTTTGGGATAAGTTTTATAAGAGCTTGAAAGCCAGTTGGGAGATATGGGTTACCGTAGAGAATATGGTTAAAAACGTCACTAAGGGTCGGTGTCAGCGAAGGTGCCATAATCTTATAGAAGTCTGATGTATAGCCATCCGGCCCAGGGGCTTTGCCAGAAGGCAGCTGTTTGATCGCTGTCATGACTTCGTCTGGGCCAACGGGTGCATTAAGATACGCTAGCTGTTCACTCGTGACCGTGAGTAGTTGGACAGAGGACAAAAAAGCGGTGGCTGCGGCATCGTCTATGGGGTCGGGACCATAGAGCACACTATAAAAGCGTTCAAGAACTTTCACAATGTCAGGGGAGATTCAACAACCTTTCCCTGAGCGTCTCTTAGAGCTGTTATGTTGGTGGGGGTAAAGGGCGGTTTGCAAAGGGAGGCTAAAAGTTTCCCTGGCTTGTTTCCAAACTTGTGAAACTGCCATTCTCTGAAGGAGGAGTGCAGAGTCTCCTGTGCCTCAGCCCATTCTTCGAAGTGTAACTTGGCCAATTTCCATCGTTCCCTGTTCTGGGGGGTATTAGACAGATTCAGGGCGGCTTGAGCCGTTCTAAGTTCCCGGCTGGCCGCTTGATGAGCTGCATTGACTTTCTTTTTGTACGCTGAGGCATAGGCGATGACACGGCCCCGCAGAACAGCTTTCCCAGTTTCCCAGAGCAGGGTCGGTGAACAGTCAGGGGACTTGTTAGTGGCCAGGAAGTCCGCCCACGCATCTGCAAGGACAGTGCAAATACCTTTATCTTTAGATAAATAGGAGGGAAACCGCCAGGGCTTTTTCTCAGAAGTGGTGGAGTGAGATGTGAGGGCAATGGAAACCGGAGCATGGTCTGAAATAACAATGTCGGGAATGGTGGAGCGGGAAGTGAGTGGGAGCATAGGGTCATTGGCGAAAATGTAGTAAATTCTGGTAAGGGAGTTATGGGGGTGTGAGAAGAAGGTGAATTCTTTGCCGATAGGATGAGACAGTCGCCATGTGTCCGTGAGAAGAAGACTATTTGCGAAGGATGCTAGGTGAGAGGGGGAAGATGCAGGGCTGGAATGTGATGCAGAGTGGCTACCTGATTTATCCTCTATGGGGTCCACACATTGATTAAAATCGCCCACTACCAGTAAGGGGAGATGCAGGAACTGGGCCAAGAGTGGCGTAACAGAGAGGAAAAAGGATTTCGGGGGGAGTTCGGAGCGTAAATCCCCGCCAAAGTCCACACACTTTTCTGTGTTTCGAGATGTAGAACAGCTATGCGTCCCTGCTCGTCAAACGAGGAGGAGAGAAGCACACTGTGGTGACGCTTGTGGATAAGGATCAAGACCCCCGCTTTGCCCTTGACAGCGGGGGAGCCAAACACTTGACCCACCCAAATCTTTTTCATTCTGTGAAAGTCTGCAGCGACAAGATGTGATTCCTGTAGGACCGCTACATCAGCTTTCAGTCGCCTTAAATGCCGCAACACGGCCATCCGTTTGTGGGGGGATCTAAGGCCCTTGACATTCCATGTAATGACTGTCAGATGAGTAGCGAGGACTGGGTTAGACTAGAGTGCAGATACCGTAACCAAAAGTAGAAAAAAACACAGCTTTTGACCATATACCATGTTAGAGTAAAAATGTACAGAAAACCTAACTCTGGAGGGGAGGATAGGCAGGGCAAGGGATGACAAGGAAAGAGGGCAAGGGGGACCTCGGCAGAGCCGAAGGTCAGGAGTCCCGAAGGACAAAAACCAGGAAGCCTGTGCTTCACTTTTTTACACATGTATCTATAGACATCTTATGGAACAGTGTTACCAGATTCGATGCTCGATGCCCAGGATGGCAGCCAACAATTCGTGATCCCCTGAAGAATGGACGAGAATGAAGGAGTCACTTCAGGTCTGGGAAGCGAGATCCGGTGAGACTGTGTCCCTAGAGCTGAGGGATAAACCCTCAGACGAGCTGTAGGCAATGAACAAAAGAACATAAGAAACATTATCACAAATAGCACATAAAACAGTTCAAGGATATGCATGTCCCCTGCCCGGTCAGTCATAGAAGATTACAACCATAGTTGAGCTTGGAAGGGATGGAGAGGGGGATCCGTGCATTGCCAGACGGTTGGGGGGCACCCGGAAAGGGGTTGAGGTGCCGTATGTGAGGGAAGGATGGAGGCGTCAGAAATGGGGTGACAACGTTCCTGAACTTTGCGTGCCAGCGAACATTACAGTCCAGTGGATGGGGCATCAGCGCGTGCATGAGCGGGATCTATTTCCTGAGAGCCGTTGCTTTTTGGCGGAGCTCCTTCTGGGGCTGCGTTGATCCCTCGGGTTAGGAGAGCGTTGGGAGAAATGACCGGAAGGAGAATCCAAAGAGATGTGCAGATATGACTGCAGGTAGTGACCAGCTTCTTCGGGGTGGGTAAAAGATTTCAACTCCCCCTTAGAGTCAGTGATGCGCAGGGTCGCCGGGTAAGCCAGTGTAAATTTAATTGATCTGCCGTAGAGAGCTTGACAAAGAGGTTGAAAGGCTTTCCTACGTTTCGAGACCTCCTGCGAATAATCCGCAAAGAGCAAAAGCTTATGGCCATCAAGTTGCAGACCCTTGGAGTTCCTGAATGACCTGAGGACTTGTTGTCTGTCCGCATAGTTGAGGTAGCGCACTATTACAGGGCGGGGGGTCCGCCGTTCATTCAAGGGGGGTCCAATTCTGTGTGCCCTTTCCACTGAACATGAGGAATTAATACCCAATGCTGCAGGCAGGCGATTCATGCAGATATCTAGTAAGGAGTCTGACTGATATGTCTCTGGCAATCCTATGACCCACAGATTATTCCGCCTCGAGCGGTTTTCAAGATCGTCAAGTTTGTCTAAAATGTACCTTTGAGTTTGCCTGGCCTGCTGGTCTAAGGTGAACGATCCTTGTACCTCATCCTCAATGTCTGACAGTCTGTGCTCTAAAGTAGTGAGCCTGTGGGAGTGTTCCCCCAGCTCCTTGCGGAGCTGCTCCATCCCAGCCGAGATGGCTTTGTCCACCGCCGCCGTGATGGTCGGGGACAGAAGGGCTGCCACGGCCTGTGCCAAAGAGGCTACCTGTGCCTCAGGGAGAGGGGAGGGCTGGCACGGATGGGAGGATGCAGCGGCGGGCGGGATAGCGTCCGCCATTTCTACCGCGCCTGAGGCCTGGTCCGGAGCGGGAGCCTTGGCTGCTGATTGCGGCTGAGCGGGGCCATGGAGGACAAACTTGTCCATGTCTACCGGGTCCTGGATGTAGCGGGACCGTCTCCGGGGGATCAGCGGGCTCGGATGGGCCAAAGAAGCAGGCGATTAGAGCGGATGATGCCGGAGTCGCCGTTCCTCGCTGCCAGCTACATGGGCGCCGGAACCGGAAGTGTGTTTTGGTGCGGTTTTAATGGCGTGGTTTCAGCAGCTGCATGGCAGCCAATCAACAAGCGTTTAACTAGTGTGCCCTTAGAAGCCATCACAGCCATGCCTACTAATGGCATGGCTGTGATTGGCCAGTGCAGCATGTGACCCAGCCTCTATATAAGCTGGAGTCACGTAGCACCGCATGTCACTCTGCTCTAACTATTGTAGGGACAGGTTCCTGCTGCTGCTTATTTGAGGGAGAGATAGGAGATTATTGTAGGGGCAGGCAGGAGATTGCTTTCAGGGAAAGAATAGGACACAGGACAGAAGAATGTTCTTTAATCAGACAGCGATCTACATCGATTTTTATTGTGTGGGGATGCAGAGCATGATCTTTTTGCTCTGACCTGAGCCCAGTGAGGAGGAGGGAGAAAAAAAAAAAAACTTTTATCAGTCTGTTAGGTGGGTGGCTTGCGGCGTGCAGCAGACATTTCATGCAAGCTCAGTGCATATGTGTCTGCTTAATCTGGATTTAAAAAAAAAAAAAAACGTTTTTTCCTTCATAATTTACTGTGACGTACAGCGTTTAGACACTGTTGTTCTAATCTGCTATTCAAAAATCACAAATTTAAGGGAAAAATAATTATTTTTCAGTTTTTATTCATACTTTACTGTGACATACAGTATTTAGACACTGCTGTGTTCTAATCTGCTATTCAAAAATCACCAATTTAACCATCTAAGCCCCAGAGGATTTGACTGCTCAAATACCAGGCCCTATTTTGTGATTCGGCACTGCGTGAATTTAACGGACAATTGCACGGTCGTGCGAAGCTATACCCAAACAAAATTGACGTCCTTTTTTCCCCATAAACAGAGCTTTCTTTTGGTGGTATTTGATCACCTGTGCGATTTTTATTTTTTGCGCTATAAACAAAAAAAGAGTGACAATTTTGAAAAAATAACAATATTTTTAAAATTTTTTTTATATGAAATTCTCAAAAAAAAATTTAAAAATCAAAATGTTTTAACATTTTAGGCCAATTTGTTTTCTGCTACAAATGTTTGGTAAAAAAAAATCGCAATAAGTGTATTTTGATTGGTTTGCGCAAAAGTTATTGCGTTTACTATCTACGGGAAAAATTTATGTCATTTTTTATTTTTACTAGTAATGGCAGCAATCTGCGATTTTTTTTTGCGGTACTGCGACATTGCGGTGGACAGATCGGACCCCTGACTGACATTTTTGACACTTTTGGGAGTACCAGTGACATTACTACAGTAATCAGTGCTATAAATATGCACTGTTACTGTAAAAATGACACTGGCAGGGAAGGGGTTAACTTTATTGGTGATCAGTGGGTTAAATGTATCCCTAGGGGTGTGATTCTAACTGTGGGGGGCGTGGCTTGTGATATAACCACAGAGACATACGATCCTACATAGCAGGATCGTATAGTCTCTGCACTTACATCATGGAGAATGACAGATGGCTGTGTTTACATCAGCCGTCTGCCTTTCTCCCTCTCCTGTGGGAGATCGCGAGTGGCCGGCGGACATCGGTGCCGCCGGTCACTCGTGTGGGGATGCCTGTGAATAAGCGGGGTGGGAGCGTGCCTCCGGTGGCGCACGCTCGCCCCCCACAGGCGGCTGAGCGAGTGACGTACCCCTACGTCACTTTGCCCAGCAGCGACTGCCTGCCGCAGTATATCTGCGGTGGGTGTTTGTTATGTGGTTAAGGGAAAAATAATTATTTTTCAGTTTTTCATTCATACGTTAGTGTGACATACAGCCTTTACACACAGTGCTGTTCTAATCTGCTATTCAAAAATCACCAATTTAAAGGGAATTTTTTTTCAGTTTTTCCTTTATATGTTACTGTGAGATAAAGCCTTTAGACACTGCTGTATTCTAATCTGCTCTTCAAAAATCCTCAATTAAAGGGAAAAATAAAAAAAATCATTCATACATTACTGTGAAATACACCCTTTGGATACTGTTGTTCTATTCTGCTATTCAATAAACACCCATTTAGGGAAAAAATATTAAATTGCGGCCTAGTCTGTAGCTGTACGTGTGAGATACACCCTTTGGATACTGTTGTTCTATTCTGCTATTCAATAAACACCCATTTAGGGAAAAAATATTAAATTGCGGCCTAGTCTGTATATGTATGCGTGAGATACACACTTTACATACTGTTGTTCTTTTCTGCTATTCAATAAACACCCATTTAGGGGAAAATTAATAATTTTGCAGCGTTTGCTGATTATGTTACTGTGTGATACACCCTTTAAATTTGTTTGGCGCATCTCCTTCCACCACCGAGGATTGCAGGGCGCTTCAGTTTGCCTCCTGTTGCTAACTCGTCCTACTCCGCTTCCTCATCCTCATCCTCTACCGCCTCCGCATCTGGTCAGCGTAACACCTTCACCACCAACTTCAGCACAGCCAGGGGTAAACGACAGCAGGCAGTTTTAAAACTTGCCTGTTTGGGTGAAAAACCCCACACCGTGCAGGAGTTGTGGAGGAGCATGTAACAACAGACCGATGAGTGGTTGGTGCCAGTGAGCCTCAAGCCCGACCTGGTGGTGTGCGATAATGGGCGAAATCTCGTAGCAGCACTGGGCCTAGCCGGTTTGACGCACATCCCTTGCCTGGCGCATGTGCTGAATTTGGTGGCGCAGAGGTTCCTTAAAAATGACCCCAATATGTCAGAGCTGCTGCAGAAAGTGCGGGCTGTCTGTGTGCACTTTCGGTGTTCTCACCCTGCTGCTGCTCGCCTGTCAGCGCTGCAGCGTATCTTCGGCCTTCCCGCTCTCCGCCTCATATGTGACGTGCCCACAAGGTGGAACTCCACTTTGCACATTCTGGCCAGACTGCAGCAGGCAGCAGCAGCAGGCGATAGTGCAGTTTCAGCTGCAGCATGCACACGTGAGTCGCTCTGCTGAACAGCACCACTTCACCACCAGTAACTGGGCCTCCATGCGGGACCTTTGTGCCTTTTTGCGCTGTTTCGAGTACTCCACCAACATGGACAGTGCCGATGACGCCGTTCTCAGCGTTACTATCCCACTTCTATGTCTCCTTGAAAAAATGCTTCGGGTGATGATGGAAGAGGATGTGGCACAGGAGGAGGAGGAGGAGGAGGAAGAGTGATCATTTCCAAGGCTTTCAGTCCAGTCATTCACAAGTGGCTCCGAGGGTGGGTTCCTGCACCCACAAACGCCAGGTACACAATTGTCCAGCAAGGGCACAGTTCTGCAGGATGACGAGGTGGAAGATGAGGAGGAGGTGATGGAGGAGGAGGAACCATGTTCACAGCAGGGTGGCACCCAGGCCAGCTCGTGGCCATCACTGGTTCGTGGCTGGGGTGATACAGCCGACACAGATGATACACTTCCCACAGAGGACAGCCTTTCGTTGCCTCTGGGCAGCCTGGCACACATGAGCGATTACATGCTGCAGTGTCTCTGCAACGACCGCCGAGTTGCCCACATTCTAAAGTGGAGGGACAAGAAAGATGTTTATATCATGTCCTCAATGACACCTTGGTGGAGATTCACAGAAAACGCGGCCCCATTGTAAAGCCTGGATGTGTCCACTGTTATAATCAGTTCATGGGGGGTGGATTTAAATGACCAGATGCTAAAACCATATTTATCAACCTGAAAGTCCCGTTACTGGTATAAAAAAAGTTGTATTACATCTCTTTCATATGGCCATGTTTAACTAGTATGTCTGCTATCAAAAGTCACCAGAAAACAACCCAGCACCTACCTCAAATATATTGAAGACATAGTCACTGCCCCGATTGACCAGCAAGGACTGGCCCCAGGAAGAATTCACTCTAATAGTGTGAGTTGAGATCATGTACATGCTATGTTTTAGAAATATGAAGGGGCCTTCAAAAATGCAATATGATAGTATATGTTGTCAGGAAACTAGATGTATAATTCATGCTCCTAGAATGTCTGAACGGGACTGCTTGGATGTTGGGCCTCTATATATGGCCAGGCTGTGTAAAAGTCTCACACATGTGGTATCGCCATACTCAGGAGGAGTAGCAGAATGTATTTTGGGGTGTAACTTTAGCTATATACATGCTATGTGTCATTTTCTTTCCACGTTTTCCAAAAACGTAATGTGTAATTTTTGCTCCTAGAATGCCTAGCAGAATGTATTTTGGGGTGTCATTTTTGATATGTACATCTTGTGTCTTAGAAATACCTTATAAATGGACAACTTTGTGTAAAAAAAAGTGTTTTAATTTTCTTTCCAAGTTTTCCAAAAACTTGTGGAAAAAATGACATGTTCAAAAGACTCATAATGCCTCATAAATTATATTTTGGGGTGTTTGCTTTCCAAAATGGGGGCATTTTGTGGGCGTTTCAATTGTCCCAGTGCTCCAGGGCCTTCAAAATTGTGATAGGTCGTCATGAAATTATATGTGTAATTTATGCTCCTAGAACGCCTGGAGGTGCTACTTGGATGTTGGGTCTCTGTATGTGGTCAGGCTGTGTAAAAGTCTCACACATATGGTATCGCCATACTCAGGAGGAGTAGCAGAATATATTTTGTGGTGTAAGTTTTGATAAATTGACAACTTTGTGTAAAAAATATATATATATATATGTTTTTATTTTTTTTCCATGTTTTCCAAAAACCTGTGGAAAAAAATGACATGTTTAAAAGACTCATATTGCCTCATAGAGTATATGCTGGGGTGTTTTCTTTCCAAAATTGGGTCATTTATGGGTGTTTCCATTGTCTTGGTGCTCCAGGGCCTTCGAAAGTGTAATCGAAATTAATTACATTATATGTGTAACGTATGCTCCTAGATTGCTCCTAGATCCTAGTTTTTTGTGTTTATATACATACATTGGTGGAGTCTCTCTCTATGAACTTAAGGATTCTGGACTAAAAGATTGTGTGATTGCACAAGCATGTGAGACTGCTGCTAATCCCGACAGTCATCTGGATTCAGTAAGAGTTAGTGTACGTCTCTTCCCTGGTGGTGGATTCATCTTCCCCTGTTTCACATTTTATGTCCTGCTTCACTGGAGAACTTTGGACTATTATCTGAGCGCTGCTATTTTGTTTGGTTTGTATGCTCCTAGAATGCCTAGAGGTGCTACACACAGATGGTATTGCCATACTTAGGAGGAGTGGGAGAATATATTTCGGGGTGTAATTGAAAATATGCATGTGCTGTGTATAAACAATAACTTGTTTATATGACAATTTTGTGTAAAAAAAAAAAAAAAATATATATATATTGTAACAGGAAGTCAGCTAAATCTGGGAATGTAGTCACAGGAAGGAGATACATTTCTACCTGATTTAGAAAGTCCATTAATTAATTTAGGGTGTTGGCTACAGAGCTAGCCAGCAGGAAGTTGAAAGGCCTTCACCTGTTCAGAATGAGGGAGTTAAGGCTCTATAATTTGTTCAGAGAAATTCCTATTGTTTGCTGCCTCCAGAAGCTGCATCCTGAAGCCATGTGGGCTGGGAGCAGGAGGACAGTCAGCGTGTGCCTCCCGACAGGATGTGTGGGCCTGGGAGAAGACCCCCCGGAGTGATGTGTGCCCGGGACGGTAACCAAGGGTGAAATCGTCTCAAAGGTGAGAAGACGAACTGTTGATGTGAAAGAAACAAAGGACTGTGTTGCCCTGTGAAGCTATTATAAAAGGACTATTGAGTGTCCGCTGTAGGACAAGGAAGTCTGCCCGACGGTAGGTTGGAGACAGACACTTAGGCAGGTTCCAGTTGTGAGAAGGTAGCCGCCCACAGAGGCAAGGATTTATTTTCTGTTTTATTTTATTTTGGATGTTTTGCTGCATACAGCCTGGTGAAGAAAACACCATTTAATAAACCACACTGTTTGTTTGCAAGCACTTGTCGGCTACCTCTCTGGGAAAACGCACCCCCCAAGGGGTCATCCACGCCTACCACCGAGCTAATCCCTCACATATGGTGGAGGTATGCAGTGGGCATAAGCAGAGATCCCTGCAAGGAAGTGCAAATGTTTGATGAACTTTGTCTGGTGCATGAGATTGCACAATCTATGTGTGCAGGAGAGAAGATCCTGACAGAAAAAAAAAAAGTGTTTTAAAGAGACAGCGGTCTCAAAATTATTTGATGAACTTTGTTGTGTCTGGTGCAAGTGACTGCACAAACTGTGTGTGCAGGAAAAGAGATCTTGCAAGAGAGAGAAAAACTACATGTGTTAAAGAGACAGTGGTCTGAAAAATTTTTGCTGGACTGTGAAAAATTTGTTTGTGGAGTTATTGAAGATGGGGCGTTCAAAACGCCTGAAGAATGCAAAGATAGATGAAATGAGAGACCGGATTCTATGGATGGAGGGGATGTTGCCGTCTGAACCAGCCCCATCCATGCCTAAAGAGAGTCTACTAAAGAGGAAGGTTGTTGTCCCTAGCAACACTGATGAAACTGCTATGGAGACGCAGTGTGCTCAGATGAAAAGTAAACTCAAAATGGAGGAGATGTTGAAACATCTGATTATATCAAATGCAGCTCAACAGCAAGCAAATGCAGCTCAACAGCAGGCAAATGCGGATTTTCAGCAGAGCTTTGCAGCTCAACAAAAGGCTCATCAAGAGAGCATGGCAGGCTGGAAACAGAGACGCCAGCAGCCAATGGAGGCCATCGGTTTGGAGGAAACCGAGTATGTGTGCAGGGCTGAGTTGGATGCCTTGCAACGGAAAATGGAAGAAAAGGAACAAGCCTTGGAATTGCTTAAAATGGAGCATAGAAACTTGCAGGAAACGAATGAACTACTGAAGTCTCATGTGTCACAGTGGGAAGAATCCACTGCTCTTCTTTTGGTCGAGTTGCAAAAACGCAGAGAGACTATAATGGAGAAAGATACCATCCTCATGGAAAAGGAAAGTGAAATTCAGACTTTGCAGAAGCAAAGTATGGCTGATATGTTGGAGTTGCGTAATCAGCTGGAAAAAAGTCTTCAGTCTTTGGGAGCTACAAAAATAGACCTGCAGGAGTCGCAGGAACAGAATGTTGCTCTGAAAGCGACATTGTCTCTCAGCGACAAAGAGAAAAGTGAAAGAGAAGCTAAATTACTGAGTACTGTGTATGAGCTCACTACTTTAAGCAATGTGGTAGATGAATGGCGTGCGGACTGTGAAAGTTGGAAAGGGGAAGCCCAACGTGTCCAGCAGCAGTTAAAGGAGAAAGAAGCCTGTGTGGCAGAATTACATTCTTATTCCCAGATGCTAGCCAATGAGGTGAAGGCTCTTATGCAGGGAAAAGGAGATTGTGAACATAAGAGGGAAAAAGTAGAGGCACAGCTTCTGGAATCGCAAGTCAAGGTGTCAGAAGGTGACCGATTGTGTGCTAAGCTGTCAGAGAAGGCAAACCGACTGCAGGTTGAGTTGGACAATGTTACAAATCAGCTTTCTCAAGCAGACAGCAAATCTAGAGAAATTGCGGAAGATTTTTCTATCTTGGAATCGCAGCTGCAAGACACGCAGGAACTCTTACAGGAAGAGAGGTGTCAAAGGCTGAGTTTTAGCACAAAGCTCAAACAAATGGAAGATGAGAAAAATGGCTTCCTGGAACAATTAAAAGAGGAGGCGGAAGCAAAGAAAAACCTATCAGAGCAAGTCGCAACATTGCAAGCTCAGATAGCGGATATGAAAAAACGCATGGAAGAAAGCGTTGGTTCATTACAGTGTGTTGAAGATGTGAAAAAGAAGTTTGATCACATGCTTGGTGAAGAGAAGACTGTGTCTGCAAAATATGCAGAAGAACGCGCCCGTGCAGAAACGGAGGTGCGTGATAACGAGAGCAAAGCCCTGTTCTTGGCTCGCTCTTTGGAGGAAGCTCTAGAGTGTAAGGTTGAACTAGAAAGAGTTAACCAACAGCTGTGTACAGAAATGGAAGATTTGGTCAGCTCCAAGGATGATGTTGTGAAAAGCGTTCAGGAGCTAGAAAAGTCTAAGCGAGCCTTAGAACAGCAAGTAGAAGAGATGAAGATTCCGTTGCAGGAACTGGAAGAGGAATTCCAGGCAACAGAGGATCTGTCCCAAAGAGGGGATAGTGTGCCTGATGCAGTTTTTAAAAGGATCAGTGTTTTGGGGTCTGTCCTGAGTGAGCCTCAGAAATGTGACGACATGTGGCTTGAATCACCCCTGTGGAATAAACCGTTCCTTCAAAAACTTCAAGCATTGGAAAATGTATCATTAGAGCTTCAGCAAACAAAGGAGCTGAGTAAGAAATGTGGTGATTTCTCAGTTCAGGCTGAAAACCTAGTGGAGAAAACTAAGGCTGTTGGTGAAAACGTGAAGCAAATGAATAAGTGCCTTTCAGGGAGTGTTTCCAAAATGGAACTGGTGAAAGACGGGTGGCAGAAGTTTGATCGTGATCTTGAGATGCATTCCATGTGGAATTCAGATAGAGAAAAAGAACTAGGTGACCTTGAGCGGTCAAATAGTTCAGCAGAAAGTGCATTGAAGAAACCTGTAAAAGAATGTGTTGCAGTTCCATGCTTCTTCACTGATGCAGAGAGGAGGTCTATAATGGATACCACCCAGATCGCTGGGTTCAACTGTGTTGTTGCCTTTGACCCCTATGTTGGTGGAAGGAAAGTTGATGATGTTCTGGTTGGCTTCTTCTGTGAAGAGTTTGGCAAGAAATATAAACTGGATATCAAATCAAATAGTAGGCCTTTACTGCGACTCGCTCAGGAGGGCGAAAAGTTTAAGAAGTTGATGAGTGCAAATGCTTCAGATCTGCCTATGAATATGAAATGTTTGAATGATATTGATATCTCTGGGAAAAGGAACAGGGGTCACTTTGAAGAAATGTGTGACAGCCTGTTGTCTCAATTGGAAAATCCTCTGCACAGCATCTTAGAGCAAGCAAAGCTCAAGAAGGAAGATCATTCCCTTTTACAACAAAAAGTCAATGATTGTGTACAGCTGTATGGAGAGGCAACTCAAGTCACAGAGGGATGTCAAGATTCCCTACTTGGAACAAAGCTTAGTGAAGCAAAGGTTCTCAAAGTTTTGTGGAAAACATTTATGGATTGCAGAGAGAGGCGTCTTAAGAATGTTGAAGACATTAAGACTAGCCCAATTGAGTTGCCTATGGATCATGGTCCTCCATGGTGGATTGGACAGACAGTTATGAGGGACAAGCTGTCTGACATTTATGAGAAAGCTGTCAATGAAGATGACAGAAACGAGAAGGAGCAAAATGATGCCAAAAATGCAGTTGAAGAATGTGTATATGAGATGAGAGACAAACTGTGTGGCATTTATGAGAAATCCGTCAATGAAGATGACAAAACAGTTTCATCCGGAAGCTTGAGGATAATAGGAAGCTTATCAGTGAGTCAGCAGTGCTTGACACATGCGTGCCTGGAAATCTGTGTCCCAACCCTAGGGTTGAAACAAGAGGGGGGGGTATGTAACAGGAAGTCAGCTAAATCTGGGAATGTAGTCACAGGAAGGAGATACATTTCTACCTGATTTAGAAAGTCCATTAATTAATTTAGGGTGTTGGCTACAGAGCTAGCCAGCAGGAAGTTGAAAGGCCTTCACCTGTTCAGAATGAGGGAGTTAAGGCTCTATAATTTGTTCAGAGAAATTCCTATTGTTTGCTGCCTCCAGAAGCTGCATCCTGAAGCCATGTGGGCTGGGAGCAGGAGGACAGTCAGCGTGTGCCTCCCGACAGGATGTGTGGGCCTGGGAGAAGACCCCCCGGAGTGATGTGTGCCCGGGACGGTAACCAAGGGTGAAATCGTCTCAAAGGTGAGAAGACGAACTGTTGATGTGAAAGAAACAAAGGACTGTGTTGCCCTGTGAAGCTATTATAAAAGGACTATTGAGTGTCCGCTGTAGGACAAGGAAGTCTGCCCGACGGTAGGTTGGAGACAGACACTTAGGCAGGTTCCAGTTGTGAGAAGGTAGCCGCCCACAGAGGCAAGGATTTATTTTCTGTTTTATTTTATTTTGGATGTTTTGCTGCATACAGCCTGGTGAAGAAAACACCATTTAATAAACCACACTGTTTGTTTGCAAGCACTTGTCGGCTACCTCTCTGGGAAAACGCACCCCCCAAGGGGTCATCCACGCCTACCACCGAGCTAATCCCTCACAATATATATATATATATATATATATATATATATATATATATATATACATTTCTTTATTTTCCCAAGAATTGTGGGAAAACTTCAAAAAACTCACCAAGCCTCTTAAAAAAAACCTGAAAATAGAATGACTCAGGTGGCTAGATGTGTGATTGCCGTCATCCCTGATAAATCATCAAAGAATATTTTAAACCTCATTGTGTG
The DNA here is from genome assembly GCF_965119305.1 of Pelophylax lessonae. Taxonomy (NCBI): domain Eukaryota; kingdom Metazoa; phylum Chordata; class Amphibia; order Anura; family Ranidae; genus Pelophylax; species Pelophylax lessonae. The sequence goes on from NC_138772.1 coordinate 298,930,831, forward strand.
GAATTTCAGAGGCAAACCAGACAAAAGTATATAAAACCAAAAGCATTTTTTTAAATAAATAAAGACAATGTAGATAAAGAAGCATGTGCGTTTTTTGACATAGAAAGCAAAATAACCAAGAAAAAAATATTATATATAAGGTCAGTTACAAAGTGGCATTCCCCAATTGGCTGCTGTATAGATATACAGTGGGTACGGAAAGTATTCAGACCCCCTTAAATTTTTCACTCTTTGTTATATTGCAGCCATTTGCTAAAATCATTTAAGTTCATTCTTCTTCCTCATGAAATATCACATGGTCCTAAGTATTCAGACCCTTTGCTCAGTATTTAGTAGAAGCCCCCTTTTGATCTAATACAGCCAGGAGTCTTTTTGGGAAAGATGCAACAAGTCTTTCACACCTGGATTTGGGGATCCTCTGCCATTCCTCGTTGCAGATCCTCTCCAGTTCTGTCAGGTTGGATGGTAAACGTTGGTGGAGAGCCATTTTTAGGTCTCTCCAGAGATGCTCAATTGGGTTTAAGTCAGGGCTCTGGCTGGGCCTTTCAAGAACAGTCACGGAGTTGTTGTGAAGCCACTCCTTCGTTATTTTAGCTGTGTGCTTAGGGTCATTGTCTTGTTGGAAGGTAAACCTTCGGCCCAGTCTGAGTTCCAGAGCACTCTGGAGAAGGTTTTTGTCCAGGATATCCCTGTACTTGGCCGCATTCATCTTTCCCTCGATTGCAACCAGTCGTCCTGTCCCTGCAGCTGAAAAACACCCCCACAGCATGATGCTGCCACCACCATGCTTCACTGTTGGGACTGTATTGGACAGGTGATGAGCAGTGCCTGGTTTTCTCCACACATACAGCTTAGAATTAAGGCCAAAAAGTTCTATTTTGGTCTCATCAGACCAGAGAATCTTATTTCTCACCATCTTGGAGTCCTTCAGGTGTTTTTTTAGCAAACTCCATGCGGGCTTTCATGTGTCTTACATTGAGGAGAGGCTTCCGTCGGGCCACTCTGCCATAAAGCCCCGACTGGTGGAGGGCTGCAGTGATGGTTGACTTTCTACAACTTTCTCCCATCTCCTGACTGCATCTCTGGAGCTCAGCCACAGTGATCTTTGGGTTCTTCTTTACCTCTCTCACCAAGGCTCTTGTCCCCCGATAGCTCAGTTTGGCCAGACGGCCAGCTCTAGGAAGGGTTCTGGTCGTCCCAAACATCTTCCATTTGAGGATTATGGAGGCCACTGTGCTCTTAGGAACCTTAAGTGCAGCAGAAATCTTTTTGTAACCTTGGCCAGATCTGTGCCTTGCCACAATTCTGTCTCTGAGCTCTTCAGGCAGTTCTTTTGACCTCATGATTCTCATTTGCTCTGACATGCATTGTGATCTGGAAGGTCTTATATAGACAGGTGTGTGGCTTTCCTAATCAAGTCCAATCAGTATAATCACACACAGCTGGACTCAAATGAAGGTGTAGAACCATCTCAAGGATGATCAGAAGAAATGGAAAGCACCTGAGTTAAATATATGAGTGTCACAGCAAAGGGTCTGAATACTTAGGACCATGTGATATTTCAGTTTTTCTTTTTTAATAAATCTGCAACAATGTCAACAATTCTGTGTTTTTCTGTCAGTATGGGGTGCCATGTGTACATTCATGAGGAAGAAGAATGAACCTAAATGATTTTAGCAAATGGCTGCAATATAACAAAGAGTGAAAAATTTAAGGGGGTCTGAATACTTTCTGTACCCACTGTATATAGGGTAACAGCATAGATGTTACCACAGAAAGGGAAATATCCAACGCGTTTCAAAAAAAATAACAGATTCTTCTTCAGGGATTTTTCTGCCACTTCTGCAATATATCATAATTACATTAAAGTTGCGTGCTAAAAAATATATTCACCAACATTAATTTGACATATAAAGTTGAAAAAAGCTTACATAGTATTCCATAGGCTAAAATACCTCCAAGCTGCGATTAACTCATAGTGTTGCAACAAGGGTCACTGGAAAGTATATCCAATTCCAATGCCGAACTTAAAAAATAGAAAAGAAAGAAAAAGGGGAATTTTAAAGCTATATATGTGTATATATATATATGTAGGGGTTCAGGGCTAAGGAATTAAAGCCGGGGTGCAGGGAGGAGAAGAGGTGCCCAGTACTTACAATGGCAAAGGAGAATTAAGAAAAGAGCCCTGCAAGACACGGGGGACTTTTCCATGTGGGTCATGCTCTTTCTGTCCAGTAATTGGAAGCAATAAACACACAACCCTCCCCAATGGTAAATTATTTTGTGTGAAACATTTTGCAAATTGTAAAACCAAGGGTGTTGTATACCTAATGCAGTGCCAATGTGGCTCCTTTGATATGGGAAGACATGACAAGAATTGGGACAAAGAGTCAGCAAACATTTGCATAGCATGAGAATTGGCAACCTAGACCTACCTTTGGGTCGACATGTTGCTAAACATCACAAATATAGAATGCCAGAAGTTAGGTTTATGTCTTTCGATCGGGTCCATATTCCAATTAGAGGGCGTGATTGGAACAAGATCCTTTTCCAGCCTGAAATGCACTGGTGTAGCACTGCCCAGTAAGGACTGCCAGGTTTCACACTTTCGGGTCCCCCTGAGTTACCAGCAATCATAAATGTCAGTTTCAAGTCCTTACATTCTCCTCCCTTGGCTTGCTCCAATAATAAGTTCAGGGGTATTTTGGTTGTTTTGTGTTTATTATAAATAGGGATAGGAGAAGGGAATAGTGGGATAATCCAAATTAACTATGCACAAGTGGTTGAGGACTCCTATCTTCAGATACAGCCTGGGTGTTGATTCACCCTACCACTATGGGTGAAATTGGGGATTTAGTCTCTTTTCCTAAGACGACTTGGTGGACTAGCAATTATCTTCTCACTAGCATCCTTTTTCTCTTCACTGCTGACACCCGTCCACTGACTATACTACATGTGGGGTGGTCCCCCTCAGGTCAGGCCCCTTGACACGAGTTCCTGTACTCAGGATACTGTGGTCCCAGGGTCTCCAGTGTCTCCCCCTCAGTCAGCTCTCCTGGACCTCTGGGTTCAGCTCCACTCATCCGTTCCTCTGGCCCTCAGGATGACCTCCTGCGACCTCATGCCACTGCTACAGAGGAGGAGTCAGCCGCCCCCTCCCTCTGGGACTCTACTGTCCAGCCAAAGACCTCATAGCACATGTGCTCCTGGCTTTTATACAGTATCCCAGAATGTACCGAGGCAACCTGCCCCCTGCCTATCACCAGGACTGTATTAAAGCCTATGCATCCATTTGTCAGGCTTCCTCCCACTGTCTCCAACATGCCTCCCTGTTGGACCAGTGTGAAACACTCCTCTAGACATAATGAATTGCATACTGAGCACAATGAGCAGACCTCACTAACAGATCCTGCTCTCTGGCAGGCAGAGAACAATATAGATTTACCAGCAGCCCCTCTGGTAAGCTGGCAGGGCTCAAAACTATACTTTCTCACTAGCACCTACCTAGGAGGGTGCTACACTGGATTAGTTACTTGAATGCTAACCCCCCCCTCCCCCCCCCCCAGGCCTTAATGAGAATGAATGCTATAGACCCTTTCTTAAAGGTTTCAACACTGGCTAACTGATCTCTGGGACTAACTGATCTCTGGGCTACTAGGAATTACTTTATGATAGTACTAAAGCCCCCATCTCCCTCCGCTGGTGGTGTTTTTCTTTTTTTGTTGAGGTCTAGACATACATCTACATTTATTATATTCTTCTATTTTTGTATTTTGTGCATATAAATATATGCTTGTTGTCTTCTCACTCTATGGCCAAATGTACTGGTATGGGTGCACCCGTGGGACTTTAGAAATACAATTCCTCCTTTACTGTGACATCTAGGGATTGCACCTGACACAGGAAGGTCCCCACACTGAGGTGATGGGGGCTTTTTATATTCTCTGGCTGCATTTGAGTCGAGAAGTGTAGGAGGATTTTAGAGATGTTGCCATTGTAAGTAATGGGTACCTCCTCTCCTCCCTGCAACCCGGTCTTACATCCTTAGCCCTACACCCCTATATATATATCTTTGATATTCCCCTTTTTCTTTCTTTTCTATTTTTTAAGTTTGGCATTGGATTTGGATATACTTTCTAGTGACCTTGTTGCAACACTATCAGTTAATTGCAGCTTGGAGGTATTTTAGCCTATGGAAGCACTTAAACCAAAGGATCCTATATACTATGTAAGCTTTTTTCAACTTTATATGTCAAATTAATGTTTGTGAATATATTTTTAAAGCACACGACTTTAATGTAATTATTATATATTGCAGAAGTGGCAGAAAAATCCCTGAAGAAGAATCTGTTACATATTTTGAAATGCTTTGGATATTTCCCTTTCTGAGGTAACATCTATGCTGTTACCCTATATATATTTATACAGCAGCCAGTTGGGGAATGCCACTTTGTAACTGACCTTATAGATAATATTTTTTTCTTGATTATCTTACTAAATACCTTGAATTGTCTATATTCCAAAATGGGGTAATTTGGGGGGTATTTGTACTGTCCCGGATTTTTAGTGTCTCAAGAAATGAGATGAGATCGTCAGTGCATTGGGAGTGATCAATTTTCATTGGCATTTGACACCATAGCTTGTAGACTCTATGCCTTTCACACACTAAATAATATACACTAATTTGGGCTATTTTTACCAAAGATATGTAGCAGTATAAAGTTTGGCCCACATTTATGAATAGAAATTACTTATTGGCAAAATTTTATAATATAAAAAAAAAAAGTGTTTTTTTTTTTTTTTTTCTAAATTTTTGACTATCGCAAAAAATGTAGTAACAAAATACCACTAAAAGAAAGCTCTATTTGCATGAAAAAAAATTATACAATTTTTCTTTGGGTACAGTGTAGCATGACTGAGTAATTGTCATTAAAAGTGTGAGAGCACTGAAAGCTGAAAACTGGTCTGGGCAGGAAGGGGGTATAAATGCCCTGTATTGAAATGGTTAAATTGGTATTTGTTTCATTGGGTAAATAAAGGGATGCTGCTGCTATTGAAAATCTATGTCGAGCAGGCTATGTATTTATATGGGTTTCAATGGAAGGAAAAAGCTGAAGAATCCAGCAGGCAAGTTAGTAAGGGAGAAGCGATTTTCCAGCAATTATTAACGCATGAACATAATGATGGTTCTCTGAAATCCCCATAAGTCAGAGTTTTATTTCCCTCTCACCGAGCTCAGAACGGTGACATTGCACAAACGTTCCAGTTTAGGATCTTCCCGAGGAAACAATAAACGTGAATCTCAATGTTTTATCCGGATGTCAACTGGCCAGGAAGTTCCGTCAACAAGTACGTTAAAGTGCACCTGTGGTTTTGGAGACAGTAGTGTGCTGTGAATGTGGGAAGAAATATTGGAACGAGTACAGAATAAGACCACAGGAGACCCCCATCATAGTTATATCCAGTGGTGGGATTCAAAAATTTTAGTAACCAGTTCCGACTTTCCCAGCAGAATGACCAGCGTGCCCCCCTTTCAATTCACAGTGACCAGCGTGCCCCCCTTTCAATGCACAGTGACCAGTGTACATGCCCCCTTCAATGCACAGTGACCAGAGTGCCCCCTTTCAATGCAGAGAGACCAGCGTGCCCCCTTTCAATGCAGTGACCAGTGTACATGCCCCCTTTAATGCACAGTGACCAGCGTGCCCCCCTTTCAATGCAGAGAGACCAGCGTGCCCCCCTTTCAATGCACAGTGACCACAGCATTGCCCCCAATGATTGCAGAGTGCCAGCCACAGCATTGCCCCCAATGATTGCAGAGTGCCAGCCACAGCATTGCCCCCAATGATTGCAGAGTGTCAGCCACAGCATTGCCCCCAATGATTGCAGAGTGTCAGCCACAGCATTGCTCCCAAATTGCAGAGTGCCAGCCACAGCATTGCCCCCAATGATTGCAGAGTGCCAGCCACAGCATTGCCCCCAATGATTGCAGAGTGCCAGCCACAGCATTGCCCCCAATGATTGCAGAGTGCCAGCCACAGCATTGCCCCTAATGATTGCAGAGTGCCAGCCAGAGTATTGCCCCCAATTGCAGAGCGCCAGCCACAGCATTGCCCCCAATTGCAGAGTGCCAGCCCCAGCATTGCCCCAAATTTCAGAGCGCCAGCCAGAGTATTGCCCCCAATTGCAGAGCGCCAGCCAGAGTATTGCCCCCAATTGCAGAGCGCCAGCCACAGCATTGCCCCAAATTGCAGAGTGCCAGCCACAACATTGCCCCCAATTGCAGAGTGCCAGCCAGAGTATTGCCCCCAATTGCAGAGTGCCAGCCACAACATTGCCCCCAATTGCAGAGTGCCAGCCACAGCATTGCCCCAAATTGCAGAGTGCCAGCCAGAGTATTGCCCCCAATTGCAGAGTGCCAGCCAGAGTATTGCCCCAAATTGCAGAGTGCCAGCCAGAGTATTGCCCCCAATTGCAGAGTGCCAGCCAGAGTATTGCCCCCAATTGCAGAGTGCCAGCCAGAGTATTGCCCCCAATTGCAGAGTGCCAGCCAGAGTATTGCCCCCAATTGCAGAGTGCCAGCTAGAGTATTGCCCCCAATTGCAGAGTGCCAGCCACAGCATTGCCCCCAATTGCAGAGTGCCAGCCACAGCATTGCCCCAAATTGCAGAGTGCCAGCCACAGCATTGCCCCAAATTGCAGAGTGCCAGCCACAACATTGCCCCCAATTGCAGAGTGCCAGCCAGAGTATTGCCCCCAATTGCAGAGTGCCAGCCAGAGTATTGCCCCCAATTGCAGAGTGCCAGCCAGAGTATTGCCCCCAATTGCAGAGTGCCAGCCACAACATTGCCCCCAATTGCAGAGTGCCAGCCACAGCATTGCCCCAAATTGCAGAGTGCCAGCCAGAGTATTGCCCCCAATTGCAGAGTGCCAGCCACAACATTGCCCCCAATTGCAGAGTGCCAGCCACAACATTGCCCCAAATTGCAGAGTGCCAGCCACAACATTGCCCCCAATTGCAGAGTGCCAGCCAGAGTATTGCCCCCAATTGCAGAGTGCCAGCCACAGCATTGCCCCCAATTGCAGAGTGCCAGCCAGAGTATTGCCTCCAATTGCAGAGTGCCAGCCAGAGTATTGCCCCCAATTGCAGAGTGCCAGCCAGAGTATTGCCCCCAATTGCAGAGTGCCAGCCACAACATTGCCCCCAATTGCAGAGTGCCAGCCACAGCATTGCCCCAAATTGCAGAGTGCCAGCCACAACATTGCCCCCAATTGCAGAGTGCCAGCCAGAGTATTGCCCCCAATTGCAGAGTGCCAGCCAGAGTATTGCCCCCAATTGCAGAGTGCCAGCCACAACATTGCCCCCAATTGCAGAGTGCCAGCCACAGCATTGCCCCAAATTGCAGAGTGCCAGCCACAACATTGCCCCCAATTGCAGAGTGCCAGCCAGAGTATTGCCCCCAATTGCAGAGTGCCAGCCAGAGTATTGCCCCCAATTGCAGAGTGCCAGCCACAGCATTGCCCCAAATTGCAGAGTGCCAGCCACAGCATCCCCCCCCCAAATGCAGAGTGCCAGCCAGAGTATTGCCCCCAATTGCAGAGTGCCAGCCAGAGTATTGCCCCCAATTGCAGAGTGCCAGCCAGAGTATTGCCCCCAATTGCAGAGTGCCAGCCACAACATTGCCCCCAATTGCAGAGTGCCAGCCACAGCATTGCCCCAAATTGCAGAGTGCCAGCCAGAGTATTGCCCCCAATTGCAGAGTGCCAGCCACAACATTGCCCCCAATTGCAGAGTGCCAGCCACAGCATTGCCCCAAATTGCAGAGTGCCAGCCACAACATTGCCCCCAATTGCAGAGTGCCAGCCAGAGTATTGCCCCCAATTGCAGAGTGCCAGCCACAGCATTGCCCCCAATTGCAGAGTGCCAGCCAGAGTATTGCCCCCAATTGCAGAGTGCCTGCCAGAGTATTGCCCCCAATTGCAGAGTGCCAGCCAGAGTATTGCCCCCAATTGCAGAGTGCCAGCCACAACATTGCCCCCAATTGCAGAGTGCCAGCCAGAGTATTGCCCCCAATTGCAGAGTGCCAGCCACAACATTGCCCCCAATTGCAGAGTGCCAGCCACAACATTGCCCCCAATTGCAGAGTGCCAGCCAGAGTATTGCCCCAATTGCAGAGTGCCAGCCACAACACTGCCCCCAATTGCAGAGTGCCAGCCACAGCATTGCCCCAAATTGCAGAGTGCCAGCCACAACATTGCCCCCAATTGCAGAGTGCCAGCCAGAGTATTGCCCCCAATTGCAGAGTGCCAGCCACAACATTGCCCCCAATTGCAGAGCGCCAGCCACAGCATTGCCCCAAATTGCAGAGTGCCAGCCACAACATTGCCCCCAATTGCAGAGTGCCAGCCAGAGTATTGCCCCCAATTGCAGAGTGCCAGCCACAACATTGCCCCCAATTGCAGAGTGCCAGCCACAGCATTGCCCCAAATTGCAGAGTGCCAGCCAGAGTATTGCCCCCAATTGCAGAGTGCCAGCCAGAGTATTGCCCCAAATTGCAGAGTGCCAGCCAGAGTATTGCCCCCAATTGCAGAGTGCCAGCCAGAGTATTGCCCCCAATTGCAGAGTGCCAGCCAGAGTATTGCCCCCAATTGCAGAGTGCCAGCCAGAGTATTGCCCCCAATTGCAGAGTGCCAGCTAGAGTATTGCCCCCAATTGCAGAGTGCCAGCCACAACATTGCCCCCAATTGCAGAGTGCCAGCCACAGCATTGCCCCCAATTGCAGAGTGCCAGCCACAGCATTGCCCCAAATTGCAGAGTGCCAGCCACAGCATTGCCCCAAATTGCAGAGTGCCAGCCACAACATTGCCCCCAATTGCAGAGTGCCAGCCACAACATTGCCCCCAATTGCAGAGTGCCAGCCAGAGTATTGCCCCCAATTGCAGAGTGCCAGCCAGAGTATTGCCCCCAATTGCAGAGTGCCAGCCACAACATTGCCCCCAATTGCAGAGTGCCAGCCACAGCATTGCCCCAAATTGCAGAGTGCCAGCCAGAGTATTGCCCCCAATTGCAGAGTGCCAGCCACAACATTGCCCCCAATTGCAGAGTGCCAGCCACAACATTGCCCCAAATTGCAGAGTGCCAGCCACAACATTGCCCCCAATTGCAGAGTGCCAGCCAGAGTATTGCCCCCAATTGCAGAGTGCCAGCCACAGCATTGCCCCCAATTGCAGAGTGCCAGCCAGAGTATTGCCCCCAATTGCAGAGTGCCAGCCAGAGTATTGCCCCCAATTGCAGAGTGCCAGCCAGAGTATTGCCCCCAATTGCAGAGTGCCAGCCACAACATTGCCCCCAATTGCAGAGTGCCAGCCACAGCATTGCCCCAAATTGCAGAGTGCCAGCCACAACATTGCCCCCAATTGCAGAGTGCCAGCCAGAGTATTGCCCCCAATTGCAGAGTGCCAGCCAGAGTATTGCCCCCAATTGCAGAGTGCCAGCCACAACATTGCCCCCAATTGCAGAGTGCCAGCCACAGCATTGCCCCAAATTGCAGAGTGCCAGCCACAACATTGCCCCCAATTGCAGAGTGCCAGCCAGAGTATTGCCCCCAATTGCAGAGTGCCAGCCAGAGTATTGCCCCCAATTGCAGAGTGCCAGCCACAGCATTGCCCCAAATTGCAGAGTGCCAGCCACAGCATTCCCCCCCCAAATGCAGAGTGCCAGCCAGAGTATTGCCCCCAATTGCAGAGTGCCAGCCAGAGTATTGCCCCCAATTGCAGAGTGCCAGCCAGAGTATTGCCCCCAATTGCAGAGTGCCAGCCACAACATTGCCCCCAATTGCAGAGTGCCAGCCACAGCATTGCCCCAAATTGCAGAGTGCCAGCCAGAGTATTGCCCCCAATTGCAGAGTGCCAGCCACAACATTGCCCCCAATTGCAGAGTGCCAGCCACAGCATTGCCCCAAATTGCAGAGTGCCAGCCACAACATTGCCCCCAATTGCAGAGTGCCAGCCAGAGTATTGCCCCCAATTGCAGAGTGCCAGCCACAGCATTGCCCCCAATTGCAGAGTGCCAGCCAGAGTATTGCCCCCAATTGCAGAGTGCCTGCCAGAGTATTGCCCCCAATTGCAGAGTGCCAGCCAGAGTATTGCCCCCAATTGCAGAGTGCCAGCCACAACATTGCCCCCAATTGCAGAGTGCCAGCCAGAGTATTGCCCCCAATTGCAGAGTGCCAGCCACAACATTGCCCCCAATTGCAGAGTGCCAGCCACAACATTGCCCCCAATTGCAGAGTGCCAGCCAGAGTATTGCCCCCAATTGCAGAGTGCCAGCCACAACATTGCCCCCAATTGCAGAGTGACAGCCACAGCATTGCCCCAAATTGCAGAGTGCCAGCCACAACATTGCCCCCAATTGCAGAGTGCCAGCCAGAGTATTGCCCCCAATTGCAGAGTGCCAGCCACAACATTGCCCCCAATTGCAGAGTGCCAGCCACAGCATTGCCCCAAATTGCAGAGTGCCAGCCACAACATTGCCCCCAATTGCAGAGTGCCAGCCAGAGTATTGCCCCCAATTGCAGAGTGCCAGCCACAGCATTGCCCCAAATTGCAGAGTGCCAGCCACAGCATTCCCCCCCAAATGCAGAGTGCCAGCCAGAGTATTGCCCCCAATTGCAGAGTGCCAGCCAGAGTATTGCCCCCAATTGCAGAGTGCCAGCCACAACATTGCCCCCCAATTGCAGAGTGCCAGCGATCCCCCCCCGCGAGACCCATGCACTTACCTCATGGACGGTCTCGCAGTCGGCTCCCCGCGTCTCCGAGTCCTCCCGCGGCGCCTCCTCCTCGTCCAATGGCACGGTGTTTGCCTTTCAGCCAATCAGGAAGCGGGAGGACCCGCTCCCTGATTGGCCAGGAGGAGGATCATGTGACAATAGCTAATTCTCATTCGCTATTGTCACAGAATGGGCGGGGAGGAGCGCACTGCTCCGCTCCCCGGCCGCCACGTCTGTCCGAGCGCGGGACATTCAATTGTCCTGCGCTTCCTCAGACGCGCAGAGGGATTTAGCCGGTTCTGCGAACTTGCAGAAAGTTAGCAACCGGTTCTATGGAACCGGTGCGAACCGGCTGAATCCCACCACTGGTTATATCAGAGGAGACCCAGAGTGGAGGAAGGAGAGAGCCTTTATCAAGGGATTACATTAAGGCCCAAGATTTATCATCATCTGGTAAGAGGCCCACCCAACTCCCCTCTTTAGGCAGTGTGGGAAGATATACATACCTCTCCTTCCTGACACGTGGAGTTCTCCTTTCAGGTGGTTATTTTACACCCCAACCATATATTAGCTGGTAAGAAGCAAACTGGAACAGGTGGTGGGACATCAGACAAAATGTTTCAGAAGTTTCCATCTGAATCGCACTCCCCATTTATTTACAATATATCACCTGAATTTCACCGGCCATTGTCACTTTCATTTGGACTGGTTATTTTTGCACTTTGTGTTGCACTTAATTCCCAGTTTGGGAAACTTTTGTTAAGCACCTTTTTGCACCTCAAGACACTTAATGTGAAAACTGAAATTTGTATTTTGGTTTCTGATTTGTGTTTAATCACTGTTTATTGTTTGTTACAGTAAGACATTCAATTATTTAGCGCTTCAGTCTATATTTCAACATTTATTTCCATACTTGGATCTTTGGTTGCAGCTTACACTTATTATCAGCGCACCCTTTACACATTCACACATTCCCAAGTTAGTAAGGAACTATCTGTCCAATGTACAGCAGTTTTTTTAACTTCAAGTGATTGTAAAGTCAAAGGTTTTTTTTAAAATAACAAACATAATATACTTACCTGCTTTGAGCAATGGTATTGCACAGAGCGGCCCAAATCCTCCACTTCTTCGGTCCCCAATCGGTGCTTCTGACTTCTCCTCTTCTTGGTGTGCCACCATAGGAAGCTACTTCCTATGGTGGCATACCTGGTGGCTTGATCCTGAGCCGCACTGCCTGCATCCATAGACATAGACAGTACAGTGGCGGCTGGTGCTCAAAATTTTTGGGGGGGGGCGCAAAAAGAAAAATGTAATAGGTATTGCTTTGCGTCAAAAAACGCAGTAAAAAATTGCGTGACTTTGAAGTCATGGTATAGGCATGGCACAGGTGATGGTATAGGCATGGCATAGGTGATGGTACAGGCATGGCACAAGTGATGGTACAGGAGATGGTATAGGCATGGCACAGATATGGTATAGGCATGTCACGGGTCATGGTACAGGAGATGGTATATGCCCCCTTTCAATGCAGTGACCAGCGTACATGCCCCCTTTCAATGCAGAGACCAGTGTACATGCCCCCTTTCAATGCAGAGACCAGTGTACATGCCCCCTTTCAATGCAGAGACCAGCGTACATGCCCCCTTTCAATGCAGAGACCAGTGTACATGCCCCCTTTCAATGCAGAGACCAGCGTACATGCCCCCTTTCAATGCAGAGACCAGTGTACATGCCCCCTTTCAATGCAGAGACCAGTGTACATGCCCCCTTCAATGCAGAGTTCAGCGCGCGTGCCCCCTTCAATGCAATGAACATTGTGCTGTGCCCCCTTCAATGCAATGAACACTGTGCTATGCCCCCTTCAATGCAATAAACACTGTGCTGTGCCCCCCCAATGCAGAGTTCAGCGTGCATGCCCCCTTCAATGCAACTGTGCTGTGCCCCCTTCAATGCAATGAACAATGTGCTGTGCCCCCTTCAATGCAATAAACACTGTGCTGTGCCCCCTTCAATGCAATAAACACTGTGCTGTGCCCCCTTCAATGCAATAAACACTGTGCTGTGCCCCCTTCAATGCAATAAACACTGTGCTGTGCCCCCTTCAATGCAATGAACACTGTGCTGTGCCCCCACAATGCAGAGTTAGCGTGCATGCCCCCTTCAATGCAACTGTGCTGTGCCCCCTTCAATGCAATGAACAATGTGCTGTGCCCCCTTCAATGCAATAAACACTGTGCTGTGCCCCCTTCAATGCAATGAACAATGTGCTGTGCCCCCTTCAATGCAATAAACACTGTGCTGTGCCCCCTTCAATGCAATAAACACTGTGCTGTGCCCCCTTCAATGCAATAAACACTGTGCTGTGCCCCCTTCAATGCAATGAACACTGTGCTGTGCCCCCACAATGCAGAGTTAGCGTGCATGCCCCCTTCAATGCAACTGTGCTGTGCCCCCTTCAATGCAATGAACAATGTGCTGTGCCCCCTTCAATGCAATAAACACTGTGCTGTGCCCCCTTCAATGCAATGAACACTGTGCTGTGCCCCCACAATGCAGAGTTCAGCGTGTGTGCCCCCTTCAATGCAACTGTGCTGTGCCCCCTTCAATGCAATAAACACTGTGCTGTGCCCCCTTCAATGCAATAAACACTGTGCTGTGCCCCCTTCAATGCAATAAACACTGTTCTGTGCCCCCTTCAATGCAATAAACACTGTTCTGTGCCCCCTTCAATGCAATAAACACTGTGCTGTGCCCCAACAATGCAGAGTTCAGCGTGCATGCCCCCTTCAATGCAATAAACACTGTGCTGTGCCCCCTTCAATGCAATAAACACTGTGCTGTGCCCCCTTCAATGCAATGAACACTGTGCTGTGCCCCCTTCAATGCAATAAACACTGTGCTGTGCCCCCTTCAATGCAATAAACACTGTGCTGTGCCCCCACAATGCAGAGTTCAGCGTGCATGCCCCCTTCAATGCAACTGTGCTGTGCCCCCTTCAATGCAATAAACACTGTGCTGTGCCCCCTTCAATGCAATGAACACTGTGCTGTGCCCCCACAATGCAGAATTCAGCGTGCATGCCCCCTTCAATGCAACTGTGCTGTGCCCCCTTCAATGCAACTGTGCTGTGCCCCCTTCAATGCAATGAACAATGTGCTGTGCCCCCTTCAATGCAATAAACACTGTGCTGTGCCCCCTTCAATGCAATAAACACTGTTCTGTGCCCCCACAATGCAGAGTTCAGCGTGCGTGCCCCCTTCAATGCAACTGTTCCGTGCCCCCATCAATGCAGAGTTAAGCGTGCGAGCCCCTTTCAATGCAGAGCGCCACAGCATTGTTCCCAATCACTGCAGAGCGCCACAGCATTGTCCCCAATCACTGCAGAGCGCCACAGCATTGTCCCCAATCACTGCAGAGCGCCACAGCATTGTCCCCAATGATTGCAGAGTGCGCCACAGCATTGTACCCCAATCACTGCAGAGTGCCACAGCATTGTCCCCCAATGATTGCAGAGCGCCACAGCATTGTCCCCCAATGGTTGCAGAGCGCCACAGCATTGTCCCCCAATGATTGCAGAGCGCCACAGCATTGTCCCCCAATGATTGCAGAGCGCCACAGCATTGTCCCCCAATGATTGCAGAGCGCCACAGCATTGTCCCCCAATGGTTGCAGAGCGCCACAGCATTGTCCCCCAATGATTGCAGAGTGCCACAGCATTGTCCCCCAATGGTTGCAGAGCGCCACAGCATTGTCCCCCAATGGTTGCAGAGCGCCACAGCATTGTCCCCCAATGATTGCAGAGTGCCACAGCATTGTCCCCCAATGATTGCAGAGCGCCACAGCATTGTCCCCCAATGATTGCAGAGCACCACAGCATTGTCCCCCAATGATTGCAGAGCGCCACAGCATTGTCCCCCAATGATTGCAGAGCGCCACAGCATTGTCCCCCAATGATTGCAGAGCGCCACAGCATTGTCCCCCAATGATTGCAGAGCGCCACAGCATTGTACCCCAATGATTGCAGAGCGCCACAGCATTGTCCCCCAATGATTGCAGAGTGCCCACAGCATTGTCCCCCATTTATTGCAGAGTGCCACAGCATTGTCCCCCAATTATTGCAGAGCGCCACAGCATTGTCCCCCAATGATTGCAGAGCGCCACAGCATTGTCCCCCAATGATTGCAGAGCGCCACAGCATTGTCCCCCAATTATTGCAGAGCGCCACAACATTGTCCCCCAATTATTGCAGAGCGCCCACAGCATTGTCCCCCAATTATTGCAGAGCGCCACAGCATTGTCCCCCAATGATTGCAAAGTGCCCACAGCATTGTCCCCCAGTTATTGCAAAGCGCCACAGCATTGTCCCCCAATGATTGCAGAGCGCCACAGCATTGTCCCCCAATTATTGCAGAGCGCCACAGCATTGTACCCCAATGATTGCAGAGCGCCACAGCATTGTCCCCCAATGATTGCAGAGCGCCACAGCATTGTCCCCCAATTATTGCAGAGCGCCACAACATTGTCCCCCAATTATTGCAGATCGCCCACAGCATTGTCCCCCAATTATTGCAGAGTGCCACAGCATTGTCCCCCAATGATTGCAAAGTGCCCACAGCATTGTCCCCCAGTTATTGCAAAGCGCCACAGCATTGTCCCCCAATGATTGCAGAGCGCCACAGCATTGTCCCCCAATTATTGCAGAGCGCCACAGCATTGTACCCCAATGATTGCAGAGCGCCACAGCATTGTCCCCCAATTATTGCAGAGTGCCACAGCATTGTCCCCCAATGATTGCAGAGCGCCACAGCATTGTCCCCCAATGATTGCAGAGCGCCCACAGCATTGTCCCCCAATTATTGCAGAGCGCCACAGCATTGTCCCCCAATGATTGCAGAGTGCCCACAGCATTGTACCCCAATGATTGCAGAGTGCCCACAGCACGGTCCCCCAATTATTGCAGAGCGCCACAGCATTGTACCCCAATGATTGCAGAGCACCACAGCATTGTCCCCCAATGATTGCAGAGTGCCACAGCATTGTCCCCAATTATTGCAGAGTGCCAGCATTGTCCCCCAATGATTGCAGAGTGCCACAGCTTTGTCCCCCAATGATTGCAGAGTGCCAGCATTGTCCCCCAATGATTGCAGAGTGCCAGCATTGTACCCCAATGATTGCAGAGTGCCAGCATTGTACCCCAATGATTGCAGAGTGCCAGCATTGTACCCCAATGATTGCAGAGCGCCACAGCTCACTTACCGGTGGTGATCGAGTCTTCTCTTCCAGTCCAGATGACCTCCACTCCTCTGGAGACGCTGCGCGGCTGCGGCCTGGTGAGGTGACGGTCGTCCGTCTCTCTGAAGCCGATTCCGGTGTCCGGTCTGCTCTCCGAGTCTCCGAGGCTCCGCTCTGCTGTGCCCGTCCGTCCACCGCACTGACTCGTGACTGACGTACGTGACGTCAGCGGGGTCACGGGTCAGCATCGGATGTCCTGGATGATGATTGGTCCAGGCTGGAGACTGGACCAATCACAGCCAGGACATTCCGAAAGTGGGGGTTTCCTAGCGCTGTACCCTGCGCCCAGGTTACGCCCCAGAAGGCAGCCAATCGGCGCCTCTTCTGGGTCGTAAACCCCACCCCCCCACAGCCTCCACATAGGCCGGCGAACACAATTTTTTTTTTTTTGAAAACTTTATCGATTTTTTGTAATTTTTTTTTTTTTTTTTCTTTTCTTTTTTTAGGGGGGGGGCGGCGCCCTGGCGCCCCCTATGCACAGGCCGCCACTGAGACAGTATGGCTTGGCTCCTCCTTCTGCTCTCTTGTCACAGGATTTGACTATCAGCAACGGGAACCAATGACACTGGCTACCTCAGCAAAGCCTGTGAGAGCCACTGCAGATGGGCACAGCACTAGACTGAGTGAGGGCTCATGTTAGTATGGAGGGAGGGGGTTGAGGGGGCATACTACTATCTAAACGTTTTTTACCTTAATGCAGGGAATGCATTAAGGTACATGTTTAGACTTTAGAACCAATAAAATCACAAGCTGGAATGCCTAAATGACCTGTCCTCAGAAGGCATTACAGAATTTTGATCTAATAATATTCTACTGCCTGAGGATTTTATTTTTTTTTTTTTTACAGGAACAGAAATGAATTGCTTAATTATAATCATGAAATAAATTCTAAACACAGCAACCCCCAGTAACTGGAAATATTATTAAATCTGTACGGATTACTATGTACAATTGAAATGTATTAGCCTCCAGTAAAATTCCTTATTTCGTGTCATGTTATTTACCACTCTGTGTGATGAAATGGGAGGTAGTTGAGGGCTGGGATGGAAGATAATGTATTGTCATATTAGGCCTGTCCTATAAATGATTATTCTCCAGGGATTTTTTTTCTTATGATAGGAATGCCCTACTTCTCAAGGATTGCTTTCACTATCTATATGTACTGTATCTATTTCACTATCTGTATGCTGTACCTGTATATTTTCTTTGGGGGCAGATGATGCAAAACATGGAATCAACTCAATGGTAAAGGAATTTTTTTTGTGGGCTCAATGATGACCCCAAAAACTCCACAAGAGTAACATCCTCTAGCAGATAAGTTAACTTTCTGTTGAGAAGGGGACAGAGCCAAACTTAAGATATGTCTTGCAGCCAAAAACTTTTTTTTTTAATTTCTACTACTTCTGCATAAATGGCTTTTGTAAATATATAGTAAGCTCTGCTTGGAGCATATAGTGATGAATACGTTTATTTTATTTTAAACATGTTTTAACAATACAACAGCAAGTTCCCTGGCAATGGCAACTGCAGGTCTAATATAAATATGGAAACAACCTGCTACATATGTTTTTGTTGTATTTACAAAACCATCTGAACACATGTGCTACAGGTAAAGCCTTACCACATTTTCTTTATTTGTGGAAGCAATATATTATATGGTGTTAAAGCTTTTTGAAATTTTCCCAGACGATATACAGTATAAAGTGCCATGGCATACAGTATATTAACACTATATAAAAAATCAACATAATTCTCACTCTATGCCACAAGCAGAGCTTACAATTTAGGGATTATAATACAGCTATAGAGTTACATACATAAGATAGAATTTGTAGGTATTGATTGCTTACATATACTTATATGTACATTATATACCCAAAATACACCTGCAGAAATATAGTAAAAAATATGTAAGTGCAAGCAATGTAATTCTGGTGGGAATTAATTCCAGATTCCCATCACTGTAAGATGAATTAGCTATAATATTATCAAAAATATTAAAGTGCATGTATAGCCAAACCTTTTTTTAGTTTAGCATAGAGAAGGCCATGTTATTCTTTGATGTTTATGTAGCAGTGGAGAATTTTCCCTTCCCTTCCTGTGAACAAGAAGTACATGAAAATCTGCCACAGGTGTCACCTAAACAAGTGCCCCATTTAGAAGATTTCCCCTCACCTCTTGCTCTAAAATGATGCATTTCCCCTTACTTTTTCTCTTGTCTATAAAGGCAACAAGTAGAGAATTGAAAATATCTAATAAGGCAGAGCTAAAAACATAAATTGTTATGGTGACAATATAAATAAAGAACAGTTAATAAAATCAATAAAACATAGGGGTTGATTTACTAAAGGCAAATAGACTGTACACTTTGCAAAGTGCAGTTGCACTCTGCATGAGCAGTAGCTCCAGAGCCTAGTATATGAGCAAAAGCTCTGCTGACTTCCATCATCCAATCATGTGCAGGGAAAATGCTCTTTTTTATTTTTTCCTTGCACGTATTTGGGGGGTATTCCTTGCAAAGTGAAGCATTAGCTTATTTACTAAGCCCTGGAGTAACTGCACTTGGAGAGTTGCAAAAAAAAAAACAAAAACATAGTGTCCATTTCACCACCCATTAAATATATTCTGCTTAAATAGTTTAAAAGATATGCTTCTAATTATAAACAGAGATTCAATAATCCACATGATCCCCCACTCAAAATAAAAAGTTAATTGGTGCTCCAAAAATAAAAGTGAGAAGAATCCTCAGCACACCCCCAGGACAGCATATACTCACTAGAACATAGATACTGTATAATTGGCTCAATCAAATTGGTTATCTTTCTCCACTTCTCTGGACCCACCAAGCTCCACTTATAGGATGAAAGGGAAACACAGAAAGGAACTCATTGAGTAAAATTATCAAATAGTTAATTAAAATGCTTTTAAAACATGTATAAATAATGCACTCACATTTATTGGTGCTCTTGGACTGCCGGCACTAAATCACTGCTCAGTATTATAAAGGCATCAAAGCCGCTCCCCCTGTATTCGAGCCAGCCTATGTTCCACAGTATACTCTCAGAATGCGAGATACTGGAAGTGACCTCAAGGCCATTTGGATTTGCCCCAATGCATTTCTCCTCGTTGGCTATCTCAGTTCTCAGAAGACTGGATCCAGACGCGATGCCACCTAAATACTGTATATACACCAGCTGATAAACTCTTATGTGGAAACTGCAAAATGGGATAAGACCACTACTCCTATCCGAGGGATCGAATCCCTCCTGTCAGACAACACACATAGGGATAATCAGAGACAAATGTCTGGACCCAGCCAGCACTATCCAGTTCACCCAACAGTGAAAAACTGCAAGGCAGGAGATAGCCATCAGCCCAATCCATCCAATCCCCCCACCACAAGCAAGCCATACAAAGGTAAATAGCCAATGGACAATCACAATCTGCCAGCACCGACAAAATGTCAGCTAGGTATACTTTTAAAACAAGGAAACCATCTATAATTAGACACAGAGGACATTCAAAATACCAGCAGTCAAATAAAAAACAAAATAAAAAAAACTACATTAAAATTTAGAAAGAAAACATTTTAAATCTATTATGTTGAGACCCACTGGTTGCATGGTTTTTAAAATCATATATCCAGTAAGTCTCACCCTGCAATACCATTTTCTTTTTGTTAATACCTCTCCAGTTATTCTCAACCTTATCAATCCAACAAAAAATAAGACCCCTTGGATTTTTATCATGATAGATTCTGAAGTGATTTGAGAAACTTTGCTTTGTATAGCCATTTTTTATGTTGTTAACATGTTCTCTAAAATTAAAAGATAATTTTTAAGTTGTCCTACCGATATACTGATAATGACAGGGACAATCAAGCAAATAAATTGCATGCATTGTATTTGATTTCTTTGTCACTTTTGGACTGGTTCACATGGTTTTTATTTATATTGTCACCATAACAATTTATGTTTGTAGCCCTGACTTATTAGATATTTTTTACTTTTTAAGCATATTTATTTGTTAAGGGTAGCTGCTGAGATTTTTTACTTTTAATGTTGTACTTATCTTTTGGGTGCAGCGCTGCCTGTTTCACATTTATCTTGTGTATAGCAGAGATCTCCAAACTACGACCCTCCAACTGTTGCAGAACAACACATCCCATGAGGCATTGTAAAACTCTGACATTCAGACATGACTAGGCATGATGGGAATTGTAGTTCCTGATCAACTGAAGGGCCATAGAGTGGAGACACCTGATGTAGAGGATTTATTCTACCCAATGGGGACTCATAAAACAATAAAAACACAGAATAACTAAATCTTTTTCACTTTCTCCAAACTATAAAAAAAGGTTTGTCTTTCCTTTCACAATAGAACGAGGTGTGGGAAACCTGTGTTCCCACACCGCATTCAAAATGCACTGCAGTTGCGATCTGCAGTAGGTGTCAATAAGTTAATTACTCCTCAAGTGCAGGTCAGAGATGCAGTGCCTTTGCCCACACCGGATCCAGTTGCAAAGCATTTCCGAAAATAGTGCATGCACTATTTTTGGTGCAAAATGAATGGGCCGAAATCGCAATACACAGGAATGCACACAATGCATTCCTATGTGATTTCCCATGTAAAATGGCCTTAACAGATCTTTTGCATAAATGTACGGTCCCTTTTTTAGGCTTGTTAGTTGATAATTGACTGCCTGGTCTTTGTTTTATTAGATCACTTCTTTATTTATAGAAAAGACAGAACATGTATCTATGTCTATTTTGGTATTCCATCCTAGAACCCAGAATAACTTTTATACTACTACTGTATATAGTTAAACTGCAAATTGCCTATCTCTTCCTCAGCAGCCTCATCTGGCTAAAATATATTCATTTTTGTATGTTTACTATTACCAATTCATTCAAAAGGTCTTCTTTAATTTTTTTCATTTTCCTTTCATCTGGAAAAAAAAAATAGAAAAATACAATCACTGACTGTTTTTTTTTTTTTTTTTTCCACATGTCCATCCTATATGAATAAGGAACAACATGCATTTGTATAGATATAATTCTAAACAAAATGGTTGTCCTTCAATAAATGTGTTCTGTTGTGGTTTCTATTTCCCAGAGGGCCAGGATTGTTCTGTGTCTCAGTAAGAAGGAGCAACATCAAATGTAATCAGACATTAGTATGCATAGTCATAGACTTTCATCTTACAAGATTGTAGCTCAGCGGAACACTTGCAATAGTGCAGCAATGTAATGTCTGATTGAAAAATGCCTAAAAGAGCAAACCATTTATCACAGTAGCAGTTCATGGCTAAAGTACAACGAACTCCCCAGAGTAAATAGATATATTGGTTTGCAGAAAAAAGTGTGTTTCTTGTGGCAGTTTTGTATCTTGTGTTGCATAGAGAAATGCTGCAATGCACAAAGTAAAATATTGCCATGGTGACTTAGTAAATTTAAAAATCCAAAGATGTCGCTCTATATATTATTTGCCAAAATCTCTGATTAGCTTGTGCAATAACTCACAAAGCATAAAACCTGTGCAATAATGTATGAAGTATACAATAAGTGCAATCAGCGTATTAATCATACAATACTCTTTGCTGTGTGTGCTATTGTAATGTTAAAATGAACATTTACTTCTGCTAAATCTGGCAGTTTCCCTTTTGCCCTCCTCATAAGTACCTCATAAAAGGACTAATTTAAAGTAGATTTATAGATGTTCAGCTACAGGGCAAAGCTGCTGTGTAGTAAAATATTGGTCTGTTATGGTCTACGTGTGTAGCACATTAGGTCTCTCTCTTGAAGATAACAAATATAACAGTAAACAAATTTAAACCTCCATTTACTGATGGAGAAAGATGAGTGGTAACATAAAAATAAATAAATAAATAAATTCATATCTTTGAATTCTTCATATTTATAGAGAAATGCAATGTTATGATTTGCACGGACATGTTAATCTGCTTATCGGCATTTTAGGCTGATAACAGTAATGTATGACATCTTAAATTGATCTGAACTTATCAGAGATCATGAGTTCTGAATGCACATATTTATATCATTATAATTACTTTTCTGTATGGCAGCACATTTGTATATTCTTGTTGCAATAACACAGCTCTCCGGGCTGTCTTTTTTCCATTGGTCCAAATATACAATATATCCTGCAACTCGTACATAAAGTTAAATAGTTATTAAAGTTGAAATGAAATGCTTATGTCAAATTATTCCTCTGGAAAATTTCAGGAGGTTTGGTCCTTAAAAGAAAATCACCAATGCAGCTGTGGCCAATGTTGATTCAAAAAGGTGAAAACTTTCTTCCTTACACCCAGTTGGATCTACTTTTTGGATAAAAATATTTCCATACTATACATATATATTTTTTTTAAACAATAACATTTTTTATTAGAGTTTTGTG
The DNA here is from genome assembly GCF_965119305.1 of Pelophylax lessonae. Classification (NCBI taxonomy): domain Eukaryota; kingdom Metazoa; phylum Chordata; class Amphibia; order Anura; family Ranidae; genus Pelophylax; species Pelophylax lessonae. Next base: position 298,953,309 of record NC_138772.1, read on the forward strand.
TTCATTACATAAACAGTTTTCAGCAGGAGCATCAGAACGTATAAAACATCAAACAACAACTTATTGTTTATGACTTATTCTTATCAACAGTGTAAAAATGACAGCATTTGTCCATATCATTGACTTGAACTTTGTGCATGTCATAGAATCAAAACATTTCTACCAAACAGCGCTTAGTATTCTGCGCTGAAATAAGGTTATTGCAACAGAGAAGAAGAAAAAGGAAGGAAAAGAACAGGCAGATGTAGAATAGTAAAATGGTAGTAGTGGTAGGATCATAAAAAGGATCTTCCGTATGGCACTTCTGAGAGCCGATAGTCAGACATATATGGTAGCCCTCTATGGGTATGTTGAAGGACCTATTTAAGTTTGGCCGTACCATTTTCAAGCCATAGCAATTTTATCATAATCCTCAGATTGTTATATAAATCAGGCACCCCAATTCTTTTGAAATGTATGGGTCGAGTCTTTAGCGATGGCCAGAGTTTCTTCTAAGTAGTAAAGCCTGTCAATTGATTTCAGCCATTCTTTGATAGTGGGGATTGGGTTTGTTTTCCAATATTTAGGAATTAAAGATTTGGCTGCATTAAGTAGGTGCTTGGTCAGTGACTGCTTGTATTCTGGTAAAGGGCGGTCAGACGCATGTAATAGACAACAGGCAGGTGATGGAGCCAACTTTGTGTTAGTAATGCGTAAGGTCAGATCTTGTACCTGGGACCAGAATGTAGTTAGCAATGGGCACTCTCACCAAATGTGTATCATGTCTCCCCGCAACCAGTGGCATGATTATCAGCTGTCAAAGGTCTGTGTGAACCATTTTTAGGTTTAGAGGGTGTTGCGCACCATTGTGTCAACACTTTGTAAGACGTTTCCTTGTAATCAAGTTCTTTTAGAGCACTTGTGAGCCAAGATACAGGCATTCTCCTATTGAGAATCAGTAAATTTGGTATGTAGAGCAGACACCCACAGAGATCTGAACCCATCTGAATCTAAAGATAAGGAGGTTTGAAGCAAGGCATACATCTGGGAGGTGGTTTTGTGAATTTTTTGAACTTTTTTTTTTCTCAATAAATTTTTATTAAAGGTTTCATAATAATAACAAATAGAAATTGCTCACGCAGGAGCGCAGACATTAACGGTCATCCAGTAGGTAGATCCATAAAAGGAAAACAGCTTATACTACAATCAGTCATAACAGTGATGAAATAGAGCATGAGCAGATTAGGATTAACAAAGGCAACGAGGTAACCAAAAAGTAAAAACAAAAGAACAGAAGAGAATAGGATCATGAGTGCACGGCTAATAGTAGAGTACAAATCAATAATTCGGTAAGCATTGATATCTAAACCAAACAGACCAAGCTTCTTTAACAGTATTATACTGCCCCCTAGAGGAGGCAAATGCTATTTCATAAGTAGCTGGAGTAGTGATCAATTGAACAATTTCCATCGGGTGTGGTGGGGATGAATCTTTCCAATGACCTGTAATGGACAACCTAGTCGTCAGCAGGATATGAACAAACGGAGTCCCATGTTTTAGAGGTATACTCTGTAGACCCAGTGAAAAAAGTGCCGCACCGGGGGTGGTGGGGATAGAGACACCATATGTTTTCAGGATAAGATTATGCATGTGTGCCCACACTGATCAGATTTTGATAGAGGGTCCCCAATCCCCCACACCCCCGCCAGCATAATGGTGTATACTCAGAAGAGAATTTAGAAAGTCTATGTGGAGTAAGGTACCATCTCAACAATATCTTTTGTGAAGTTTCCCATAGTGTAAGGCATTTCATAGTCGAGTAATTAGATTTAATGGCCGCATGCCATACTTCTTCAGAAAAAGACATACCCATGTCTCTCTCCCAAGCCAAGAGAGAGGGAGACTTTAGGAGGGTGTTTTTATCGCCTTTAAGGTTGTAGAAGAGGGCAATGCCCTTAATTTTTGAAGTAGGGGAAGTAAGGTATCATTTAGCCTGCCAAGGTATCTGGACTTTCAGGGGGCTGTAGGAAAGTAACCAGTGGCATAGCCGAAGGTAGGTGTATAACTCAGTATTGGGCAGATTGAAATCAATCTGCAACGAGCGGAAAGTTTTGATCACAGGGCTGATCATCAAGTCATCGATGGTGAGTATACCTTTGGAGAGCCAAATATGTAGGGGCAAATCGGGTATGAAATGGGCGACACCTCCCAAAGGAAATTGTAGTGTAACCGCGGAGTGAGGATTATCTATGGCTTGTACGAAATTTTGCCAGGCCCTCTGCGTGGCTGCAATAGTGGGGGGAAAGGACCCCCTTTGCAAAGCTGCATGTGTAGAAGCTATAAGAAATGCTGAGAGATCTGAGGAGGCAACCTGCATATATTCAAGAGATACCCAAGGTCGAGGGATCATATTCTGAAACCAAAATTTTGCTTGTGCTAAGATGGAGGATAGGTAGTAATCCCGTAACACTACATGTCCTATGCCTCCTGTGTTTCTAGTTTTGGTCAGTTTACGGAAGGCACATCTGGCTTTTTTACCCTGCCATAGAAAAGCGTTTACTAATGATTGTGATTTTTTAAAGAAGATGGCCAGTACCGGAATGGGTAGGGATCTAAACAGAAAAAGAAATTGATGTAGCAACATCATCTTGAAAGCCGCTAAGCGACCCGACCAAGATAACTCTGATTTAGAAATGTCCTTTAGTCTAGCCGGAAGAGAGGACAGGAAAGATTGGTAGTTGGCCTGATATAGCAACAATGTAAAAGAAGTTAGGGTGATCCCCAAGTATTGTACCCCCTCTGCCTGCCATGGTTATGGGAATTTGGCTTGTAATACTGTTTGCATTTTGCTAGGTACATTGATACCAAGTATGTGAGATTTAGTGACATTCATTTTATAATAGCCCAAGGATGAAAAAGACATCAGCAATTCGTGAACCGAAGCCAGGGAGGTTTCCACATCTCGCAGCATGAGAATAATATCATCAGCGAATAAGCTTATCACCTGCATCCCCGTGGGGAAAAAAAAACCTATAATGTTAGGGTGAAATCTGATGTGGTTTGCCAACGGTTCCAACATTAAGTTAAAAATTAGGGGCGACAATGGACAGCCCTGGCGAGTGCCGTTCGTTATATTAAATGGTGTCGATAAAGCCCGTTAGCATATACTTGGGCAGAGGGGGGAGAATACAGCGCCAGAATAGCAGTTAGAATAGGACCACTGAATCCAAAGGTTTCCAGAACCTGACCCATATAACCCCAGTGAATCCTATTGAATACCTTTTCGGCATCTAAGGCTAATAGTAATGAGGGGGTGTTAAAGCCATTGGCGAGGTAGATTATATTCACTAATCTATGCGTGGCATCTGTGGTTTGGCGACCTTTAATAAAGCCAGCCTGATCAGGGTGAATTAGATGGGGTAAAATGTCCACTAATCTGAGGGCAAGTAGTTTTCCATAGAGTTTCAAGTCCAAATTTAGCAAGGAGATGGGCCTGTCATTTTTTGGAGAGTTGGGATCCTTCCCCGGCTTCGGTAACGTTACAATCAGTGCATTGAGCATCTCGCATGGGAATGGCGTAGAGGCAGCTGCAGCATTGAATATTAGGGATGATCGAACGGTTCAGGTCGACCATCGGTTCGACCCGAACATTGACTGTTCGAGGTTCGGCCGAATTTAGAACTTTTTGCTGAAAAAGTTCGGAATTCGGCAACCAGAACCGACTAACATGCAATGGGACAGGAAATGGGCTTTAAAAGCTAATGAATGGGCTTTAAAAGCTAATGATTGGACCAGAACCATTAGTAAAAGCCAATTGAGGGGGCAGGAGAATGTTAGGAATGGGATTGGAGTGACTAGGGGGTCCAGAGGCCAATCATTAGTGAATACGCCCCCCAGTATATAAGATAGCCCCGCCAAATTCCTAGCATTTTAATACAGGGACGTGGAAGAGAGTGGAAGCAGTTCTGTTACTTCTGCTTCAAAGTGTCATTTAGCAATTATTAGTGTGAGGAAAGGGATATCTAGTGTAGTTAGGGTGCTATTTTCCACTATAGTTAGCTTCAAAAATCTAGTTTCTGTAGGGAAGGTGTTAAGTGCCAGGGTGACCGTAGTGTAGTGTAGGGTGAACTGACACTGACTGCTGTGGCAGGATGAATCAAACCCTTCCATTTCAGGGTGACCGCTATAGAGAAAAGACCGTTTCTCTTAGGTGACTTATAGAACAGGGATATGGCTTCTCGCCGGTGAGCCCACTTTTTGCTGCAGGCGTTTATAGGGCTTTTTTGAGGACATGTTTGGAGTCAGGCATGACATCTGAACTTGAGTATAGGGGTATATATACACACACATGTATGTATATATACACCTAGACATATATAGGTGTGAAAAGAGCAGAACACCATGCTTGCGCTAATAAAATAATTAACAGGCATATGGCTCCGCTCCTATCACACCTATGTGTGTGTATGTGTATAATACATATAAGTGTGTGTGTATATATACCCCTATACAGAAGTTCAGATGTTTTGCCTGCCTCCAAAGACCCCAAAAAAATGCCCAAAAAACGCCTGCGCCAAAAAAAAAACGCCCAGGTGTGTTATTGCAGGCGGTTTTTTTTGGGCATTTTTTGGGGGTCTTTGGAGGCAGGCAAAACATCTGAACTTCTGTATAGGGTTATATATACACACACACTTATATGTATTATACACATACACATATATAGGTGTGATAGGAGCGGAGCCATATGCCTGTTAATTATTTCATTAGCGCAAGCATAGTGTTCTGCTCTTTTCACACCTATATATGTGTAGGTGTATATATATACATACATGTGTGTGTATATATACCCCTATACACAAGTTCAGATGTCATGCCTGACTCCAAAGACCCCAAAAAAATGCCCCAAAAAAAACGCCTGCAATAACACACCTGGGCGTTTTTTTTTTTGGCGCAGGTGTTTTTTTGGGCATTTTTTTGGGGTCTTTTGAGGCAGGCAAAACATCTGAACTTCTGTATAGGGGTATATATATACACACACACTTATATGTATTATACACATACACATATATAGGTGTGAAAGGAGAGAAGCCATATGGGTGTTAATTATTTCATTAGCGCAAGCATAGTGTTCTGCTACTTTCACACCTATCTATATATGTGTATGTGTATATATACATATAAGTGTGTGTGTATATATACCCCTACACAGAAGTTCTGATGTTATGCCTGCCTCCAATAACCCCCAAAAAATGCCCAAAAAAACGCTTGCTACAAAACCGGCAAGGTGTGAAAATAGCGGAGCCATATCCCTGTTCTATAAGTGACCTAAGAGAAACAATCTTTTTTTTCTGGTTCTGGACATGCTACAGAGCTGAAACTTCACAGGTACACTTTTTAGACCCCCCCAGACACTAAATCAAAATCAAAAAATCTCATTTTTGTTTTTCAATAATTTTTTCAATAATTGGCTCTCCAAAAATCAAAAATAACAATTTTTAAGAACTTTTTTTTGTGTCATTAATAGTCTCTGGGGCATGACCCAGAACCCTAGGCACTTTTTAGGGGCATTTATTGGGTTTTAGGGCTTCAAAATGGGTTTTTTTGATTACCGAAATTCGGGTCCCATTGATTTCAATGGGGTTCTGAAATCCGGGCCAAACATTCTGAAAGTTCTGGTGTTCTGGTCGAACCGAACTTTTGAAAAGTTTGATCATCCCTATTGAATATATGTACTAAGTAGGGTGATAGGATGTCTCCTAATGACTTGTAGTACTCCCCTGAAAAGCCATCAGGGCCAGGAGATTTGCCCGTTGGTAAGGTCGAGATTGTACGATGGATCTCAGGCGCAGTAAAATGGGCGTTTAGAATGTCTAGTTGGTCTCTGGTCAATAGCGGTACTTTCGATTTGAGTAGGAAGTCATTAATGGCCGCTGAGTCAGATTGGACCATATGGGGATGTGTAGATAGATTGTAAAGTGAGCCGTAATATGCACTAAAAGCGTCTTCAATGTCTTGTGGGTGTGAAACTGCAGCGCCAGTCAGCGGGTGGGGTAAGGATGGGATTCTCGCTTTGCATCTTCGGGTCTTCAATTTGGCAGCTAAAAGCTTCCCCACCCTATTGCCAGTGACATAATAGGTCGATTTCAGTTGTATATTCGATTTCTCAAAGTCCTCTAATAGGAGCGCACGTAGCTCTGATCTAAGGGCCGACAGCTTAGCTTAGAAAGGTCACGGTTAGGAGAGGCCTTATTAAGGTCTTCAAATTTGGTGATGTCAGCTAAAATGGTATTCAAGCGCTACTGCCGCTGCCTCTTAGCCCTAGCTCCCAGCTTGATAAGCATCCCATGGATAAATTCCTTATGAGCACACCACAGCACAAAATGGTCTTGTACTGAAGATGCATACAGAGAGAAGAAGTCATTCAGATGATCAGCCACCTAAGTCTGCACTTGACGGTTTTTTTAACAATTTAGAATTGAGCCTCCAAATCGGGGAGGGACTGCTAGAGACGGTATCATTGATCATCATAGATACGGAAGCATGGTCTGACCATGTGATCAAGTTGATCTCTACTGAGGTTACTTTATCTAGCATCCATCTGTCCAGGAGAAAGAGGTCTATCCTCGTATAAGTGTTATGTGGAGTAGAGAAAAAGCTGTAGTCCTTCTCTCCTGCATGCAGGCAATGCCAAGCTTCATATAGATCACGACGTAGTAAGTGGGAACGAAGTTCGGGGGCTCTGCTTCTATTGCAGGTAGTCGAATCCGTAGACAAGTCATGGACACAATGAAGTCTCCAAACAGTATTAAATTTCCCTGTTGATGCTTCCGCACCATTTTCATCAGATTCATGAAGAAGCGAATCTGGCATTTGTTAGGGGCATAAACAACCACAACGGTGAATGGACTGGAGTTAATCAAGCAGGTCAGGAGTAGGTACCTCCCCTGAGTGTCTGAGACTGTCGTACGAAGTTCAAATGCGATGGTATCTCTTATTGCTAGCATTATACCTTTCCGTTTCGAGTCAGCATTGGTGAAGAATGTGTGCGGGAAACATTTGTGGGTGCACCTAGGAGGGGACATGTTGGCGAAGTGTGTTTCCTGTACTGCAAGGACATTGCAGCGGCGTTGCTTCTCTCCAGAGGGGTTTTCGTTTGGCCGGGTGGTTAAAAAGTTCAATCCCATGTGAGGGCATTAAGGCATAGAGAGGTGTGTAGCAGAGTAATAAGTCACTCACCGTCCCATGAGAAGGTCCTGTCTTACAGGTATGCTGTAGCAGCAGGTGTCCGGACAATAGCCGCAGGTGGAGGCTGGATCTCTTGAAGTACGTCACATGTAGTGCAAAAGGTAGCCGGGGGCACTCATGATAAACAAAAAAAGAAAAACAAACAATATCATAAATGAAAAAGTATGCAAAGGCATGCATAAAAAGGCAAAAGGACGGTGTCTGTGGATGCAGCATAAGCTGCTCAAGTAAAGATGTTGGGTTAGTGGAACGAAAAATTACAACTCTGAGTGACCAGGGAATCTTTGGCAAGAGGAAGGAGTAACATGGAAGGGAGACGGCAGTTAAAAGTGTTTTTTGGCGTTTTTAGTGGTAACCGTCTTCCACTCCTGATCTACCCTATGAGCCCCATTGTGGGATGAGGACGATGTCCCCTCTTTCGGAACAATCTGCCATTGTTGGAGCATAGCCATGCCCTTCCACCCACCCTTGGGTGGGTGGAAAAATACTTATAAATTTGTCGATAAGACGATGGAGTATAGTTACTCGGGCCTGTGGGAGAATTTAGACTATCATAAGATAGGATCCTGCCTTTTTGCACACAGTGTTTTGCCAGTAGGGGGTGTGTTTTAGTTTACTTTCAACAGCGGTGTTGTGGTCACGCTAGGTGGGAAGTCAGGGTTGTTCTCAAGAAGGGTCAAAGGTCCTACAGTGGTCGAGAGAGATGTGGTGTGAATCACTTCCCGAAATGCTGACAACGTCGCTCCAATTGTTGGGTGATATTGAAGGTTTAGGGGGCAATGTTGCCAATCTATCCACAATGCGAATTTTAAATGTGTAGTTGTGGTAGATTCTTCTAGCAGGATCCAATCTTTATTGGCCCTGTGGCAGTGCCAGTCGACTATCCTGGCCAGGTGTGCTGCTAGATAATAATTGCAGAAATTGGGGAAACAACCCTCCTTTTGCCTTCTCCATCGTCAGATACCGCAAATTAATACGGGGTCTAATTCCTCTACAGAGGAATTTCCTCAAAATAGCAGATAACTGCTTAAAAAAACTAGTGGTAATTTAATGGGTAACGTGTGGAAATAGTCTAACACTCTGGGAAGGACAGTAATCTTAATGATGGCTGTCCGGCCAAACCAAGAAAAAATTTTCAAATTCCACTTGGTGAGATCTGACATTATCTGAAGCAGCAATGGTTGATAATTTGGTGCAAAATGTCTTGAATATTCTTGGGAAGCTTAACACCCAGATATTTCAATTCTCTGGTGACCCATCTAAAAGAGTTATTTTGCTGCAACATGACAAGGCCAGGTGGCTCAAGTGTAAGGTTATAAGCTTCAGATTTTGTATAATTAATTTTGAAATTTGAGATATATCCATATTCTTTAAACGCATGAAGCAAGTTCAGGATGTATAGGCTGGGTCAAGAAGAACAATAGATTATCGGCATAGGCGGCTAATTTGTATTCTCTTTTCCCCACTTGGAAACCCTTTATTGAAGATAGAGGGGGACACCAATCGAATGAAAGGTTCCAGGGAAATTAAAAAAGTAAAGGTGATAATGAGCATCCTGGTCTGGTCCTATTAGCAATTTTCACTGGGTCAGACAGAGATCCATTCATTTTCAACCTAGCAGTTGGGTAATGATAGAGGGAAGCTATCCATGAGAACATATGCGACCGCAGACCAATGTGAGAGCATGTGGCCAATAAGTAATCCTAGGCAACCCTATCGAAGGCCTTCTCCGCGTCTGTGGACAGGAGAAAGCCCACGATATTCTCCATCCAAGCCCTGTAGGTTAGATTTATTGTTTTTGTTACATTGTCTCTGGCCTCTCTTCCGGGCATAAAACCTGCTTGTTCAGGGCCAATAAGTGTCATCAAGAGAGGTCATAGTCGGTTTGCAAGAATCTTTGCTAATAGCTTCAGGTCTAAATTATTTTTTTTTTTAAACAATCAAGTTTATTGAAAACATGTGGTACATTACAATGAAGAAAAAACATACTGTATCTGAGGGACACACATGTCAGTATAGTGCAGAAGTTATTGCAACATACAGCTTGGAAACGCTAACGATGATTAGAGATAGAGCATGCTATAAACAAATGTACAGCTTAATGACATAACAAAATAGTGCATCAGCAAATTAGAAAAAACTTCAAATATAGGTCAAGAGGTCCTTTGAGCGGACAGAGTATCTAGCATAGGTACTTGTGATATCGGACCTGGAACATGAGTAGAAAAAGAAAACTTACTAATAGAAAACAATTTCTCAAGAGTAATTAATCTCAGGATACTAGATCTTTGTCAGATAATCATGCAAGGTCATCGGGTACTAGAGAAGAATATTCGTTGGAGGCAAAGTAGAGACAGATGGATTAGAAAGAGCACAGGAAGCGTAAGAGGAAAAGGGGGGTGGTGGGGGGGGGGAAGGTTTCGGCCGACTCAGGGAGGCGCCGGGGAAGGCCGATCGGGTTGTTGAGCAGACTGGAATTTAAGCCAAGGGTCCCAACGAGAGAGAAACCCAAGGATTCTGTCGTTGGCAAGTGCGCTTACTCTTTCCATGTCACAGATTTCTGAAACTTTCCTAAGCCAATCTGAGATCGATGGAATATTAGCAGATTTCCAATGAACGGGTATGAGGGATCTGGCTGCATTGATCAGGTGAATGAGCAATGAATTCTTGTATTGTAGAAGTGGTGTTGGACTGAGGTGCAGTAGACAGAGTTCAGGGGAGAGGGTGATCCCCTCACCCACAATGGACGAGCACAAGGCTTGGATTTGTTGCCAGAAGGCGGAGATTTGCGGACAGGACCACCATATGTGGATTAAAGTACCTTTCTCGAGACCACATCTCCAACAGGTATCGTCGGAGGCAGGATACCATCTCTTAATTTTATCAGGTATAGCATACCACTGTGTAAGCAGTTTATATGCGGTTTCCTGAAGTTTCGTGCTTAGCGAGCACTTGTGTGCAAGAATGCAAGCTCGTTTCCATTGGGTCTCTGAAATAGAAGTGTTCAACGAGGCGCTCCACTTCCCCCTGAACCTGTCCTGCCCTGTATCGGTGTGTTTCTGTAGCCAAGCATAGGTCTGGGAGATAGATTTCTCAACCCGCTCCCCCAGGTGACAACACTGTTCAAAGTCAGTCAGAGGTCTACTCACTAGGGGCCTCCTGTTGCGTGAGGTAAGGTAGCTGCGAGCTTGAAAGTAGGACCAAAGGGGCATTTTCTGTTCAGGTGTGATTCGTGCGAAGTCAGATAGTTGTTTAAAAACACCACCTACAAAGCAGTCTTTGGCAAGCACAGGGTCTCGGGAGTCCTTCAGAAAAAGGGGATTGTCCAGTCCTGGTGCGAACTCTGGATTGTGTGCTAATGGTGTCAAAGGGCCGGGAGAGGAAGAGATGCCACAGTTGGGAGCAATAGCGTGAAATGTTCTCAGTGTGGGGCCTATGAGGGGGTGAGCCAACAAAGTTTTGGGGCAAGACGCGGCCCGAATCCAGGGGGCACACGCCAATGGCCCCGTGGAAAACGAGTTTTCGACTTGTATCCAATCTTTTGACTGGCCATGGCAATTCCAATCTATAATTCTAGATAGATGGACAGCCCAGTAATATTGCCTGAAATTGGGTAGTCCCATACCACCATAGGATTTGGATTTGGACATTGTATCAAAATGAACTCTTGGATGTTTGCCATTCCAGATAAATTGAATCTGGAGCGAGCGTAGCCTACGGAAGAAATAGGAGGGAATCCTAATAGGGAGCGCCTGCATGAGATAGAGGAGCTTCGGCAGGGTCACCATCTTGATGATGGCGGCCCGGCCGAACCAGGAGAAAAAACGGGGCATCCAGCCCCGCAATTCCTTTGTGATGGAAGCAAGGAGCGGGGGGTAGTTGTGTTCGAATAAGTTTTTGGGATGCTGGGAGTCGCACGCCCAGGTACTGTATGCTAGACGTGGTCCACTTAAACGTGCAATTCTGTCGGACAATACTCGCCTGTTGTGTGGATAAGGTGAGATTAAGGGCTTCTGATTTGTGGTAATTGATCAGCATATTAGACATAAAACCGTAAATTTCAAACATGGTCAGCAAGTTAGGGATCGACACAGATGGGTGGGAAACAAAAAACAAAAGATCATCTGCGTAGGCTGCAATCCTGTGTTCTCTGCCCCCCACTACGATCCCCCTAATGGAATGGTGTAGGTTGATTGTGCGGATAAAGGGCTCGAGGGAGAGGATGAACAGGAGGGGTGAGAGTGGGCAGCCCTGACGGGTGCCGTTACGGATGTAAATCGGTTCAGACAGGGTACCATTCACTTTAACTTGAGCCGAAGGGTTCGTGTAAAGGGCTTTTATCCAAGCTAGCATGTGATCCCCCATCCCCACGTGTCTGCAGGTCGCGAACATAAAGTCCCAGGCCACTCTGTCGAAGGCCTTCTCCGCGTCCGTAGACAGGAGAAGACCTCCGACACCATCCAGGTGGAATCTGTGAATCAAACTGATTGATTTTAGAACATTATCGCGCGCCTCACGTCCTGGCATGAAGCCCGCTTGCTCTGGGCCTATCACTTGTGGAAGCAAAGTCCTGAGACGAGTGGCAATGAGTTTGGCTAGCAGTTTGAGATCCAGGTTTAAAAGGGAGATTGGTCTATAATTAGGGCATTCAGTTGGGTCCTTATTGGGTTTAGGGATAACCGTGATGTGTGCTCGTGAAAAGGAGGGAGGTATTGTATCAGCCGATAGAAGGGAGTTCAGGGCCACGAGGAGAGGGGTAGAGATCTGTTCAGTGAAGGTTTTATAGTAGTGACCGGTGAAGCCATCTGGGCCTGGGCTTTTGTTGGATTTGAGCGATTTAATTGCTGCCAAAAGTTCGGAGTGCGTGAAGGGTTGTTCCAGCGACTCCGCCTCTGAAACAGATAACCTAGGAAGTTTGCTATTATGGAGGAATTCTTCGATAAGGGACGGTCTATCACCATGTAGTGTGGTTGGTTTGTGACGCGCCGGAATGTTGTAAAGATTGGAATAAAAATCATGGAAATGTTGAGCTATGAGATGGGAGTCTCTGTCCAACTGACCCTGCTTATTTTTTATGGCTGAGATGTTTGTGGACAATTGAGCCTCTTTCAAAGACCTGGCCAAAAACTTCCCCGCCTTATCACCCTGTTCATAGTAAATGTGTTTCCGGTAGAAGAGCAAACGTCTGGCTTTGGCATCCAGAAGCTGTCTCAGATCCCTCCTAGCCGATATAAGAGCCTGGAGAGCATCTGTCGCCAAAGATTGTTTATGTGTAGCCTCTAGAGTCGCAATGCGCGAAAGGAGGTCGGTCATTTGTTTTTCCGTTTGTTTTTTGCGCCTGGCACCCCACATTATGAGCTCCCCTCTTATAGTGCATTTATGGGCCTCCCAGACATTCATAGGAAGCACCGTAGACCGTGAGTGAACCTCAAAGAACATGTCCAGCTCCTTAGAGATGTGTTCTCGAATTTGGGGGTCGGTCAACAGTGTGGGGTTTAAGCGCCAATTAAAGACTTTCCCTGCGTCTCTAGGTCTGCTGGTGAGAGTCAAAGAGACAGGGGCATGATCCGATATGGTCTGGTTGCCTATGCATGACGAGGTCAGTTCCGGCAGGTCCCGTTGGGAGATATACAGGAAGTCGATGCGTGAATATTTGGAGTGCATCGGGGAGTAATAAGTAAAGTCCTTATCGTAGGCGTGGAGAGCCCTCCAAGAGTCCACTAAAGTGAGTGACCCCAATAGAGTTTTAATTTTTTTCAGAGTCCTGTATTTGATGCATGAGTGACCATTGGAAGTGTCTAGTAGTGGATTCAGGGGCACATTGAAATCCCCTCCCAGTATAAAGCATCCTTCCCCAAACCACTTCAGCTCATCAATCACCTTTTGGCAGAAGGACAGATGTGCGGAATTGGGGAAGTAAACATTAGCAAGGGTCACTGGTTTACCAGCCAAGGAACCCTTCAGTAGTAAATATCGGCCTTCAGGATCTGCCAGTTGGTGTGTGAGGTCAAAAGCAGTGTCTTTATGTATCAAAATTGATACTCCTTTGGCCTTGTTCACGGGTGATGTCGCGTGTAGGGCTCTGGGAAAATGTCTGGTATTTATGGGAGGGATGGATCTAGCTCTAAAATGTGTTTCCTGGAAGAAAACAAAAGCAGGCTTCACCTTAGCCAGGGCCCTAAGAACAGATGATCTTTTTTCTGGGATGTTAAGTCCCCTGCAGTTGAAAGAGAGTACCGTGGGACTCCTGCCAAGTGCAGAGAACATGGTGGCCGTATGTCAGTTTATGTTCGGTGCGGCAAAGGAGAGTCAGAACACTTATCGACCCAGGAGAGGCGGTCTCAGTCAACCGCAGTGAGCCGTCCACCCAAGGAGGTGTGTCCTTATGCGTCCCAACCAGACCTCCGCGGGGATCCCCGAGTCGGCTGCAATGGAGAGAATGGAATGAAAGGGAAGAGGGAAGGGGGAGGAGAGTGGAAGGGGTACAGAAGCGGCAAATAGTAATCGAGGAAACCTGAGATATGAACACGTATGAGACAACAAATATTCTAATGCACTATGCAATAAAAATTTTGTAACAATAGGTATCAACGCCTAACAGAAAAAATTACTGTAGGCGATCAAAACGTAGTCTGGTGGACAACAACAGACGATAGAACAAATGCAATAAGCAAAAAAGATCAGACTACTGATTGTGAGGTGAGTGGGAGGTCAGTTAGTGAGATATTTCAAAAACAAAAACCAGAAACAGAGAAACACCATCGCGAACCCACCAGCCCATAAATGTGGAGTTTGGTAGAGAGTACTCTCAAACCGGGGTGAAGCGGTCTCCGAAAAAAAAAAAAAAAAAAGGAAAAAAATGTTGCGGCAGATAAGCAGTTTAAAGCAGGAGATATGCTATCAAAGGAACTGGGTACAGTATGAAGGTCGGATCCAAACAAAAAGTTAGCTGAAGGACAAGATGCATGACAGGCATGACAGCAGAAGGAGGAGGGTCATCAGGTCGTCCGATGAGTGCGCTTCCAATGTCAGAAGTGGGCTCTGAGTCCTGGGGTCTTGGGAGTTTTCGGTGTGGTATGGGATCGTCTCGGGGTGCCCTCTGGTTGCTTATTCATCTTTGATTTTTTGCTGCTGGATGGAGTGAGGGCCGCACCAGGGGAAGAAGGAGAAGCAGAAGGCATATCAGGGAGTCTGAAGTCCGCGTACCAATCGGGAACTTCCGTAAGAGGTATTTGGAGAGCTTCACAGAATGCAGGCAGGTCTGACGGGGTCCGCAGAAGGTAAGTTTTCCCATGAAAGGTCACGCTGAGAGCAAAGGGGAACTTCCAACGGTAGGAATGTCCTTGAGGAAAGTCTCAAGGCATCCAGCAGGGGGCGCAGGGCGCGCCTGTTATTGAGTGTGATGGGCGATAGGTCTTGAAAGAGGAGAATGGGTTCCCCATTAAACAGCACTTGATCATTTTGGCGCGCTTTGGCCAGAATTTCTTCTTTGAGGGGAAAGTTTTGTAGGCAACAAATAATGTCTCTCGGGGGTTGATTATCCGGTCCTTTAGGCCGGAGAGCCCTATGTGCCCTTACAAAGTCTATTGGTGACTCATCAGGCCGTTCCAGCAGGTCATTAAAGATTTTGGTTAAAGCCAGTTTAGTGTCCTCAGGGGGTACAGACTCTGGGACCCCCCGGACCCTGATATTACAACGTCTACCCCTGTTGTCCAGATCCTCGATCTGTCTATTGACATCGATTAGATGCGCGGCGTGTGCCTCAGCTGTGGTTTCTAAGCGTTTAATGGCGGTGTGCCTCGCCCTCCCCTCTCTCTCAGTCCTGTCCAGTTTGTCAGAGATAACCATGACATTAGCAGTTAAGGTGGCTATTGCGGCAGCAAAAGACTGCTTGATGTCTGCTGCTATGACGGTCATGGCTGCATGGGTGAAGGGGAGATCGGGAGAGCGGCCATCTCTTACCATGTCCTCCGAGGCAGAGAGCGATTCCTCACTGAAGTCGGCCTCATGGTGGAGCTGCGCCATCTTGTCCACTAGGTTGAGGGATCTTGCCACCGCTTGAGCCTTGAATAAAGCCGAAATACTTTTGCTGGAGGATGCCGGTGTAGACCGGGTTTGTCTGCTCTGTGATCCGTGGCGGAGAATTCTGCCCATCGCCGCAAATATGGAGACCGGGAAGCTTATTAGGGCTGCAGGTTCACGGAGCTCTCTCAATGTGCTGCCATCCGCCGCGCTGACCAAGCCACCCCATCTCAGGTCTAAATTAAGCAGGGAGATTGGCATTTGCACAATCACTGGAATCTTTGCCAAGTTTTGGAATAACCATCACATATGCTTCCAAGAAAGATCCAGAAGGGGGAGTTCCATTCTTTAGTGAATTAAAAGCTTTTGTCAGAGGCCCCTTGAGAATAAATGTGAAAGTTATATAGTAGTGCAAGGTAAAGCCATCAGCTCTTTTGAGGGTAATCTTGGATAATCTTATTTCTATCATCCGTAATGTTTGAGGGGCTATGTGTCAGAGGTAGATTATAAAGTTTTGTGTAGTTATCATGAAATGGCAAGGCGATTGCCTCCGTAGAGTGTTGTATTACTCCTGATGAGGATGTGATACCCAGAATGACAGAAGACTTATTGAGATCTTTCAATGCTTTTGCTAGGAATTTGCCTGCTTTGTCCCCCTGTTCATCAAAAATACCTTTTCTATAGAAGAGGGAGCGTTGGGCCTTTAGGTTTAAGATTTGTTGCAGTTCCTGCCTAGTCTCAACTAGTTCCTTATATGCCCCTTCCCCTGGCCGCTGTTTATGGGACAATTCCAAACTCTTTATCTTGGAAGCCAGATCTAAGACCTTCTGTTCTGCTCTCTTCTTGCGTTGTAATCCTATTCTAATGAGTTCCCCTCTAAGTACTCATTTGTGTGCTTCCCATATGGTCATGGGTGCGAGGCCATCAGAGGCATTTATCGTGAAATACTCTCTCAAAGTATTATTTAAACTGGTAAAAAAAAACGGATCCAGTAGTAGGGATGGATTGAGTCGCCACGCACCTCTATCTCCCCTCGGCGCAGAAAGATCAAGAGACAGAGAGACGGGGGCATGGTCTAAAGTGGATTGAATGCCAATATGTGACCCGTTTAGTATTGACAGATCTCTTTGAGATATAAAGATATAGTCTATCTGGGAATGTTTGGAATGAAGAGCAGAGTAAAATGTATAATATCTGTCAGAGGGGTGTGTCACCCTCCAAAAATCCATAAGCGACAGTGAATTGAGCATGGATTTAATTTGTTTAAGCATACAGTAGCGGATACTAGACTTCATGCCAGAGGTATCAAGTTTAGGATCTAGTGGGGCACTGAAGTCTACCACCAGCAGCAAACAACCAGATGCCAGCCACTTGAGTTCATCTATCACCGTCCTACAAAAGGACGCATGTTGCAAATTTGGAAAATATACGTTGGCCAACATGATTGGGATATCAGATCACCGTTAACAAAAATATATCTGCCCTCCAGGTCTGCCAAATGGTGGATGACCTCAAGCCCCACCGACCTATTAATTAAAATCGACACCCCTTTTATTTTAGCCATGGGATTTGTGGCATTGTACGGTGTGGGACCCACGGCCTATCGTCTATAATAGAGCATAAATTCAAAATTAAAATTGTTTCCTGTACCTAAGGAATTAAAACATAAAATTGTTTAAGCATTGAGCTAACAGTTATTAATGCAAAATAGGAACCTATGGGCAGGTTCGGGTTCAATATAATACTTATATCATCCAGTTTGAAGGCATAGCCAATAACCAATTGGCGTTGATTAAAGATTCAAACTGGAGGCATAAGAAAAGAAACAGAACATACAACCCTTATGTAAACCACATTCTTCATATAACGTACTTGCCAACCAGCTGTAGTAATATAACATCGTGAACACCTTCCCAAAGCCCCAAAAAGGGCCCGTGGTGTTAACTCCAGGAAAGGTTTGTGGGCATCCATTGTGTCGGGCGGATGGCCCACCACTAAACCACCTCAATCAGTGGCCTCGCTTGCTGTGAGTTCAGACAGATTCAGGGAAGTCCCACACTGCGGGCATTGAAGGTGTGTCCCTACCAGATAAACATAAACAAAGGACTGCATAAAGCATGTTTCTGATCCACAGTAAGTCCAATACAGCACCGGGAGAAGGCTCCAAAGCCATGGAGTTCTAAAGCAAGATATTACGAGTACTTTCGGAGTTGGTGGGAAAGAAAAAAAATGGAGAAAAGGAAAAAATGTAAAATGATTCTGCAAGGAATAGTTCGTAGTGGTGAATCTCTTGGTGATTCTGGGATCCCCTCAGGGTATCAGTAAAATGGGGATATCTATGATCAGTTTTTAACTCAGGTAAGATCAAGCATGCTTGTGGAGGTTGGAGTGGGTTGGTTGCGACTCATGATCCGATCTTTGCTGGCGGCCACATTTGCCTTTTTTTTATGATGGTTTCGTTCGAGAAGAGGTTTGTGGACGTGAAGGACTCAGCGGAGAGGTCGATAGACGGAACTCAGCATACCAATCTGGCAGTTCCACTAATGGGATCTTAGGTTGCAGAAGGCAGAGAGATCCGCTGGTGCCCGCAAGTAGTGCTGTTTCCCTTGGTATGTGACCTGTAGTGCAAATGGGAATCTCCATTCATACACAATGTTCCTGTCCCTCAAAAGATCCAGCAGGAGGGGTGCAAAGCCCTCCTGTTTTTTAAGGTTATGGGAGATAAATCCTGAAACAGCAGTATTTTAGCATCATTAAATGTGATAAGCTGGTGTTCCCTGGCTTTCTCCAAAATCTCCTCTTTTGGCTGAAAGCTCTGCAGGCAACAAACCACATCACGGGCAGGGACAGATTTGTTTGGTTTTGATTTCAGGGCCCTGTGAGCTCGTACAAAATCAATGGGAGAGTCAGCAGGCAACTTGAGCAGATTATTAAATATTGAGCAGAGTAGGGATGAGCTTCGAGTTCGAGTCGAACATAAGTTGGACTCAAACATTTGCTGTTCGTTTGTTTATCGAATGATGAACAAATGTGCTTCTTCGTGGGAAATTAGAGCTCCCGCATCCATAATGCACTGCGCATGCGC
The DNA here is from genome assembly GCF_965119305.1 of Pelophylax lessonae. Lineage (NCBI taxonomy): Eukaryota > Metazoa > Chordata > Amphibia > Anura > Ranidae > Pelophylax > Pelophylax lessonae. The sequence continues at coordinate 298,971,640 of NC_138772.1, forward strand.
GTGCAGTTCTTTGTGTGATTGGCCAAAGCATGCACTCCGACCTCCATGCTTTGGCCAATCAATCATCTCTGCTATGATTGGACAAAGGCATGCTGCCTTTAGCCAATCATGGCTCAGGGGCTAAGTACACGCCCCACACTATATAAAGGCTGCTCACATAGCAGCCGCGTGTAGTGTGACTGTACGGTGAGCTAGGAAGTGGTTGAGGCAGGGAGAGGAACGTGATTGAGCCAGGGAGAGGAATGTGATTTGCAGTTTATCAGACAGTGCAGTGTAGTCTAATTAGGAAGACATTGCTAGTAGCAGTCAGTTAGGCAGGGAGAGAGATTTGTGCTTTTTACAATTTAAGAGATCAGATAGTGAAGTATATTCAGCAGTGCAGTATATACCATATACCATAGACCATATACCATACATTGATATCTGTATATATATATATATATATATATATATATATATATATATATATATATATATATATATATAAAGCCATTGAGTATCTATTGGTCAGTTCAGTATAGAGCATACATTGATATATATAATCTATTGTCATATATATATATATATATATATATATATATCAATGTATGCTCTATACTGAACTGAAGGAATGGCCTAATATATACTTAATTGTCATTATATAAATATATATATGTAGATTTCATTCCCCAGAAACCCCAGGAGTTGTATGCGGTTGGGGAGAGGTTGCTCATGTCATCCTTAGTGACCCAGAGGACTCAGAAGCTCATGCCTCTTCCAACTTACATTGCATGGGCTCCCTGGTTCTGAAAAGCCTGCGAAAGGACCCAAGGATTTGTGCTATCAAGGAGAGGGATAATTACTGGTTGGCAACCCTTCTTTTTCCCCGTTACAAGGGTAAAGTTGCAGAGCTCATCCTGCCTTCACAGAGGGAGCAGAGGATGAAACGTCTTGAAGAGGCCTTGAAAAACAATGTGTGTACCACCTTTCCAGACACTGGGAGGTCAACATTCTCTGGACATGTTTCTGAGGCATCGTTCAGCAAAAGGAGGAGCGGTGGAGAAGGCGGCTGGCTGACCGATGCCTTTAAACAGTTCTTTAGTCCTCAGCAGCACCCAGGACTGTTAGGTTTAAGCAACAATCCCCAGCGTCTCCATCATATGGTTTGTGATTATCTAGGCGCAAGAGCAGACTTGGAGACCTTTCCAACTGAGCATCCACTGGCTTACTGGGTCTTGAGGATGGACCACTATCCAGAACTTGCTCAATATGCAATGGGGCTTCTGGCCTGTCCTGCTTCCAGTGTGCTTTCCGAACGGATTTTCAGTGCTGGTGGAGGTTTTGTGACGGACAAAAGAGCACATCTGTCCACAGACTCTGTTGACCAGCTGAATTTTTATCAAAATTAACCAGTCCTGGATCAACAATAGCTATCAAGCCCCTGATGCTGATGTAATTGATTGAATTTGCTATGGGTCTGCCATCCCTTGAAGACTGCATATGCTGCCTATCCTTTTCCTCTACCTTGATTCTGCTAGCTTCCAACAATGTTTTTTGTTTAGGTCACTATCAAGCCACAAGGCCTATTTTTTCTGCACTTGTATGACATGTGCATACAATTTAAATGTCGTATGTAATTTTTAACAGTAGGCTCTGTCCCTGTACCCTCCTAACTGTGAGGGGTTGCAGTGTTCAGGCAACACCAACACCAAAGGCCCAATATTTTTGCACCTGTATGACAACTACATGCAATTTCAAATTTGTATGGAATTCTTACCAGCAGGTCCCGTTCCTGCATGCAGCAAGATTAACTGCGAGGGCTTGGTTACGGTGTTTAGGCACCACCAACAGCAAAGGCCTAATTTTTGGCACCTGTATGACAAGTACATGCGATTTTAAATTTGCATGGAATTCTTACCAGCAGGTCCCATTCCTGCGCGCAGCAAGAGTAACTGTGAGGGGTTGGTTATGGTGTTCAGACACCACAAACACCAAAGGCCCAATTTTTGGCACCTGTATAGTACATGCAATTTCAAATCTTTATGGAATTCTTACCGGCAGGTCCCATTCCAGCGCGCATAAAGAGTAACTGTGAGGGGTTACGGTGTTCAAGCACCACCAACAGCAAAGGCCCAATTTTTGGCACCTGTATGACAAGTGCATGCAATTTTAAATTTGTATGGAGTTCTTACCAGCAGGTCCCATTCCTGCGCCCAGCAAGAGTAACTGCGAGGGGTTGCGGTGTTCAGGCACCAGCAAAAACCAAGGCCCAATTTCAGTTTCAGTTCCTGCCGATACTAACCTTCCAGGTCCCCATCAGTCCAGCCAGTTTGCATAACTGCCACCCAACCTTGTCCAGGTCAGATGACAGCACAGCGCCCCCACTAGATCACTGATAAGAACACATACAACACTTGATCTTTGCCAATTTCAAATTGGTATGGAATTTTTGCCAGTAGGGCCTGTACCTGTGCCGAGCAAGAGTAACTGCGATGGGTTGTGGTGTTCAGGCTCCACCAACACCCAAGGCCCAATTTTTCTGCACCTCTATGACAACTGACAAGTACAAAGTAAATTTCAAATTTGCATGGAATTCTTACCAGCAGGTCCCATTCCTGCACCCAGCAAGTGTAAATGTGAGGGGTTGCGGTGTTCAAGCACCATCAACAACCAAGGCCCAATTTTTGGCACCTGTATGACAAGTACAGTACATGCCATTTGAAATTTGTATGTATATTTGTATATGACAATTTTTGCTTTAGAAATGTCAGTATTGCTGTAGCAGGCTACATACATCGTAGAGATGCACTACTTTACAGGCACATTCAGGGGACCCTCCTAGGCACGATATTTAAATTAATTCTTCATTTTTATAGTTTTTTTTTTATAGTTTTACTTTAAGCCTCATTAAAAATCAGTAAATCACTGCTCCTTTAAAAACTCTTTTTTAAATTACTTAATGTTCCCCAGGTTAGTACCCGGACCCCCATATGCTTTTTGGGGCAATAACTTGCAGTTAAGCCTTCAAAATAAATGAGGCCGTTTGATTTTCGAGGTTCGAGTCCCATAGACTTCAGTGGGGTTAGTTTGTTCAAACAAACTTGTCCTCTGTTCGCGGTGTTCTTGTGCGAACTGAACCAGGGAATGTTCGGCTCATCACTACACACACACACATAGGAAATACATAGAAAAACAATACCCAAGCGCAACAGCGCCTACCTTGTCCATACTCAGATCGACTCAGAGAAAAAAAAATCATGGGGTCTATCAGAGTCGGGCTTGCACCCAAAAAAATAACAAAGAATAAAAAAATCAGTCACATAAAATCAGTGTCTGATTGGGGGTGAGGGGGGGGGGGGATCAGATAGGGGGGAATCAGATATCCGCAGTCCTTCCCGTGGCAGAGAAAAACAGTACAAGCACTCTAGGTGCAACTTGAGCAACTATATATAATGGAAAAAGAACAGGTTTTGAGTGCTTTGAGGCCTCATTCAAGCAAGGCAGGGTGTAAAGTAGGCTCCAGATGAGGTGGTACATCACGATAATCCACCAGCATCCAGCCAGGCGGAAGCCTACTCCAGGGTCTCAAAGAAGCAGGATTGGTCTCTGTTGATGATCCAAAGTTTTCTGGGAAAAAATAGGCTGTAGGAGAAACCCTTTTTTCTAAGGTGCTTGTGGAGGTACATGGCAGCGTTGTTGAATTTCTGATGAGTAGTCAGGGCATATGGATATTTGGTTGTTGTTGTAGAGGTCCTGTTTCTTGTGTGCCAATGCCAGAGTCATATCTTTGTCATGAGCAGCCACTGGAGAAAAGGCCATGGAGGGGCGCCAGGGATCAGCAGGGTGGGTGGCATGCAATGAGCTTGCTCCACCACAAACATAGTGAGGAGATTTTCCAGGCATAGTAATTGAGAAAAACAAAAAAGAAGAAAGGGATGAACACACCCAAAAAGGTATGGAGAGAAGCAGCCCTTGTCTACACATCGGCACTTCAGATAAGCACGGGATCATCTGATTGAACCGTGGACTGTGAGTAAACTTTGTTACTGTAGACCATAGGCGAATACCAGTATGGTCATATTGGCTGAAATCTATAATAGGGGTAAGGAGTACCCAAAATAGGGACCACCCCAGAAATACAGGCCAGACCATATAAACCTATTTGAGTCTATTCACAGCCATTTCACTCTCTGAAGCTCTCACAGGCCTGTGCTGCGCCGATTGCTTTTATCTGTGCAACGACTGGTGGCCTTACTTCTCCGGAAAGGTACATATACACAACGTTCGACCTGCGCCAGTGAAAGAGTCAAGTACATTCGATCTTATGAAAAAAGTTCCAACTGTGGCTGTAGGTAGTCTTTTTAGGAGGTATGCAGGTTAGTTCAATCCCTGGGGTTAGTGGAGATGGATGGTGGAGGTGGCTGCAGGCTTCATACAGAGCTAGAGGGACTCTGCAACCGACAAAAAGGGGTAGGAGAACAAAAGCAGCGCCACCTCAGTGTAGTATGGTAAGCAACGGGTTAAGTTGCTGTCTGCAAAATGTTACAATTATGTATATGTCTGGGAGCTGGGTGTGGCTGAAGTTAGTTGCATGCGTGATGTTCAGTGAATAAAGAAGCAACCTGTACAGCCTGGTCTGTGTTAATACACTACATTTTGGCGACGAGGATGGCTAGCTTTCTGGATTTACCGGCTATCGGACCGTTTGATGTGTCTGGAGACCACACTAGTCTCTCACAGCGCTGGGACAAGTGGAAGAAGGGATTTCAGCTGTATGTTATAGCCACGGGAGTGACTGCACCTGCTCAGAAGAGAGCCATGCTGCTGCATCTAGCTGGACCTCAAGTTCAGGACATTTTTGAAATGCTGGGAGCAACAGGGGATGATTCAGACTATGAGACAGCCATGAATAGACTGAGTGAGTACTTTGAGCCAAAGAAAAATATTCCCTATGAAAGATATAAGTTTAGACAAGCTGTGCAAGAACCGGAAGAAACCACAGACAGTTATGTGACTAGGCTGAAATATCTGGCAAAGTCTTGTGATTTTGGGACTGTAACTGAGGAGATAATCAGAGATCGGGTCATAGAGAAATGCACATCTGTGCACCTCAGGAGGAGATTATTGAGAGAACCTAGTCTCACACTTACTAGTCTGCAGGAGATTGCAAGAGCCATTGAACTGTCTGAGCTCCAGGCTCTGCATATTGAAACCAAGGACACTGCATCTGTCAATACAGTCTCCAAACCTACCTATAATAATAGGAATATCTGGAGTAGGAAAGAGAGTTTTCCAAAGAGGACTTTACATATTACCTGCAGTAAATGTGGCAGAGAGGGACACACAAGTCAGGACTGCACTGTGGTACAGAATAAAATGTGCTATGCTTGTGCGAAAGACAGGTCATTTTGCAGCTGTGTGTAGAAGTACAACCAGAGATAACAAAACCAAAGGACCATCAGCACAAGTAAATGTTATAGCTGTGTAAGATTCTGGTACCTCTAGTACCCTTATTTACTACTTTCTTTTCAATGCGTCCCACCTTTCCCTTTAGGTGGTACGCATATACCTTTAAGAGTGATGAGGTCACTGCTGAGCGCCGCAGAGCGGCTATTTCAACCGCCGGCGGTCTCACTCACATCGTTCGTTCAACCTGCTTGGCTGTCCACATGCTTGCTAGTGTGTCTCGCTGTCGGAACCTCCAGTTGCTTTCCTTTGCCTTGAACAGACCGGAACCTCGCTCCTGATCCCTGTATCTCGCTACCGGATCACTCCTCATTACCGGACCCCGCTACTAGCCTACTCTCTAGTGATAAGTACCCCGCAGGGGAAACCTCCATAAAACCTACTTACACTATATCTATTGCTCACTAAAGACTGTCACAATCTATGCAATATTAAACCTATCATCTGCACTGTTATTTAGATTGCTAGCTCTTGAGCCTACTAACATCTATCCTTGCACTGGGTTAGTCTCTCCTGTATGTCATCTGCTATCCTACCACCTACTACCATACATGATTGCTAACCTATCTGCATCCTACCTGTTACCATCTATACTCTCCTGAACATTTCTCTTGAGTGCTTGCCATCTACTGTCACTGTTCATACCTGTCCCTTCAGCACATCACCACTATACTGCTATATACATCTATCACTCCAGGAACATCTTATTGAGTGTGTATATTTGTATGCTGAATCAGGCAGGCCACAGTGATGAGTCTTGGGAGTTGGAATTGGTATTTCAACACATCTCTACATGACTGCTGAGTGGAGATTTCTGCAGCTGCAAATCCATCTTGTTACAAAAACGCAGGAGCGTTACAGATTGAACGAACCATAAAAATGGATTCAGCAGAAATACCCACTCAAGTGACACAATTAAAACAACAAGTAAATGCATTAATACATGCTCTTACTGATTTAAAAGAAGACAATCAGGCTCTGAAGCAGCAGGTAACCCGTCTATCACAACTTGCCACTGCTCAGCCCCCTGAACCCAAAATAAATCCTCCCTTAGTGTTTACAGGTGATCGCAAAAAAATTTTGTGAATTCAAAAACGCATGTCAGTTACTTTTTTTGCTAAAACCTCGTACTTACCTTACTGATCATATTAAAGTCTGTACTATTATTTCATATCTGACGGGTGATCCACGGGCCTGGGCAGACTCTCTCTTTGAGAAAGATGATCAGCTTCTCAACTCCTATGCTTTATTCCTAGCGGAACTCGCTAGTTTATATGATGACCCCAATAGGTAGAGTACTGCTGATATTCAATTGAGGTCCTTGAAACAAGGTAGGAGACCTGTAGAAGACTTTGTAGCAGAGTTCAAAAGATGGACCCTTGATTCAGGGTGGAATGACACATCTCTGCGAACTCAATTCAGACTCGGCCTATCAGAAGCCGTTAAAGACGAGCTCGCCCGAGCGGATTTACCTGGCACTCTGGATGCCTTGATACAACTCAGTATCAACATAGACAGGCGGCTGCGAGAAAGAAAGGCTGAAAAAAATGGGAATGCCATTGTCCAGTCCTTCTCGGATTGCCGCTGTTGACCCTACTCCTATGGAGGTAGGAACCATACGCCCACCTTTATCAACTACTGAACGAGCCAGGAGACGATCCAGTAATCTCTGCATGTACTGCGCATCCCCGGATCATATGATAAGCGTCTGTCCCCTTGCCCGCAAAAAAGAGGGTGAGTGCTCGCATGTCCTCCTGGGGGGATTAACAACTTCAATTACTAACCCTTATCTTTTTGTTAGTTTGACATTGCAGTGGGACCAGACTAGGATTACCACTAAAGCCATGATCGACACAGGATCTTGCGGAAATTATATCGATATACGTTTTGCTACTTTAAACAAAGTACCTATTATTTCAAAACCTAAGCCTGTCTCTATTAGTCTTATTAACGGTATCCCGTTAGCTTCTGGCCCAATCACTAATCAGACACAAGCACTTCTCGTCACTACTAACGAGTCTCATACGGAGACCACCACCTTCGATCTATTATCATAACCCCACTTTCCCATTGTTTTGGGACTTCCCTGGTTACACACACATCAACCAACCATAGATTGGAAGAAACGGACCTTAACCTTCCTTTCTTATTATTGCGAGACTACGTGTAACCTCCCGTCTTATGGAAAGATCCTGTCTGTGGTGTCAGATGAGATTGCACCACTATGCTATCAGGATCTGTCCGAAGTTTTTCTTGAGAAAAACGCTCAAATATTGCCTCCCCAAAGGGATTACGATTGCACTATCGATCTACTCCCAAATAGCAAATTGCCTTTTGGTCATGTTTATCCTCTTTCCCAGGATGAACTTTCTCATCTCAAGGAATACTTGGATGAGAATTTGGCAAAAGGGTTTATTAGACCCTCTACTTCTTCCACAGCTGCAGGACTTTTCTTTGTCCGCAATAAGGACTCAAGTCTTAGGCCTATTATCGACTATAGGCAATTGAATGCCATCACAGTAAAGGATCGCTATCCTTTACCGCTCATCCCTGAACTCATTGAACAAGTGCGTGGAGCTACCTACTTCTCAAAATTGGACCTGAAAGGGGCATACAATCTAATCCGAATCCGTGATGGAGATGAGTGGAAGACAGCATTCAGAACCAGATACGGATTATTCGAATATCTTGTAATGCCATTCGGGCTATGTAACGCTCCCGCAGCCTTCCAACGATTCATAAACGACATCTTTAGAGACTTACTTGATGTCTGTGTGGTGGTATATCTGGACGATATACTTATCTATTCACGTTCCTTGTCTGAACATATAAAACATGTAAGACTTGTGTTATCCAGACTACTCACACACAATCTATACGTGAAATTAAAAAAATGCCTATTCCATAAAGAAGAAGTATTATTCCTAGGATACATCATATCCAAAACCGGAATCAAGATGGATATGAGTAAGATATCCTGCATTCAGGATTGGCCTATACCAACCACCCGCAAGGCTATACAGCGATTCCTTGGATTTTCAAACTTCTATAGGAAGTTCATCAAGAACTTCTCTGCCATTGTGAGACCTCTCACACAGCTCACAAGTATAAAAAAAAAAACATTTAAATGGTCAGATGAAGCAAGTGGCGCTTTTCGCTTGTTAAAATCAAGCTTTACCTCTGCTCCCATACTACGCCATCCAGACCCATCCCTCCAATATATTCTGGAAGTAGATGCGTCAAATATGGCAGTAGGAGCAGTTCTCTCCCAACGACCAACAAATACTTCACCACTCCATCCAGTTGCCTTCTTCTCCAAATCATTAAGCAGCCCAGAGGTAAATTACCCAGTGGGTGAAAAGGAGTTGCTTGCCATAAAACTGGCTCTGGAAAACTGGCGACATCTACTTGAAGGTACCCGATTACCAATAATCATATATACAGATCATAAAAATCTTCAATATCTTCAGACTAACAAAACTCTCTCCCACCGGCAGGTACGATGGTCATTATTCTTCCTAAGATTCAATTTCCTAGTAACCTACACGCCTGCAGACAAGAATAAAAAAGCGGATGCGCTATCACGATTAACTGAAAATAATTACGCCGAAATCCCTTCTGTTCCTATAATACCCTACAAGCGTATTATTGGGGTTGTCCGTTCCTTGAAGGAAGAGATTTTGCACAGTATAGGATTGGATTCACCTCCACCACACCTAAGTACTGATGCAGAAGGCTTCCTCTACTACAACGACAAACTCTACATACCCCCTACTATGCGTACCAAGATCCTGGAATTGTCACATGATGTGCCTATGGCAGGACATATGGGTATGACGAAAACTTTTAATTTGCTTACCAGACAGTTTTGGTGGCCTGAGATGAAGACATCTGTACAGAAATTTGTTTCTTCATGCAACATCTGTGCCAGGTCCAAAATTGACACTACAAAACCATCCGGTCTACTATGTAGTCTACCAATACCCCAGGCTCCATGGGAAGTTGTGTCCTTGGACTTTATAGTAGAACTGCCACCTTCCAAAGGATTTAATACCATTCTAGTGTCAGTGGACCATCTAACAAAGATGGCACATTTCGTTGATTACCTTCATCCAAACAAACAGCGGGACTACTGGTGAAACATGTCTTTAAGTTACATGGAATTCCAAAGACTCTCTTATCTGACCGTGGTTCACAGTTCATCTCCAAGTTTTGGCAAGAACTATGTCACATACTACGGATTGAGCGAAAGCTCACTTCTCCCTACCATCCTCAGACCAACGGACAGACTGAAAGAGTCAACCAGTGCATTGAGCAATATCTACGTTGCTACACATCATACCTACAGGATGATTGGGTGGATCTCCTTCCCCTAGCAGAATTTGCTTACAACAACGCAACCCACAGTACTACCAAACAAAGTCCGTTCTACTTGAACTATGGGTTTCATCCCTCTCTTCTTCCACCACGCATCCTTCCCTCAAGTAACCCAGTAGCCTCAGACTATCTTACCCAAAGAAAAGACTCTCTGGGTTTACTTAATACTACCATCTCACACGCTCATAGTCAACAAAAAAAGTACTACGACCTTCGTAGAAGACCTTCTCCTCAGTATGCTATTGGGGACCTCGTTTGGCTATCAACAAAAAATTTAAGATTAAAGATCCCTAGCAAAAAGCTTGGACCTTTATTCTTGGGACCCTTCCCAATCAGGAAACTTATTGGAAAAGCTGCAGTACAGCTCACCTTACCGGCAGATCTCAAGATCCATCCCATCTTCCATGTGTCGCTATTGAAGCCACACGTTCCTAACCAAGGAATAAGGCCTACCATCTTGCCTCCACCTCCTATACAAGTTGAGGGCGGAGAAGAATATGAGATCAAAGAGATTTTGGATTCTCGCATCCATAGAGGAAGACTCCAGTATCTCATAAGATGGAAGAACTATGGACCCCAAGACGACACCTGGTTAGATACCTCTGATGTACATGCACCTAGGCTTATACGAAGATTTCACTCGAAATACCCAGAGAAACCAGTACTATATGCCTTCCGGAGCCGGCCTTAAGGGGGGGTACTGTAAGATTCTGGTACCTCTAGTACCCTTATTTACTACTTTCTTTTCAATGCGTCCCACCTTACCTTTAGGTGGTACGCATATACCTTTAAGAGCGATGAGGTCACTGCTGAGCGCCGCAGAGCGGCTATATCAACCGCCGGCGGTCTCACTCACATCGTTCGTTCAACCTGCTTGGCTGTCCACATGCTTGCTAGTGTGTCTCGCTGTCGGAACCTCCAGTTGCTTTCCTTTACCTTGAACAGACCGGAACCTCGCTCCTGATCCCTGTATCTCGCTACCGGATCACTACTCATTACCGGACCCCGCTACTAACCTACTCTCTAGTGATAAGTACCCCACAGGGGAAACCTCCATAAAACCTACTTACACTATATCTATTGCTCACTAAAGACTGTCACTCTCTATGCAATACTAAACCTATCATCTGCACTGTTATTTAGATTGCTAGCTCTTGAGCCTACTAACATCTATCCTTGCACTGGGTTAGTCTCTCCTGTATGTCATCTGCTATCCTAACACCTACTACCATACATGATTGCTAACCTATCTGCATCCTACCTGTTACCATCTATACTCTCCTGAACATTTTTCTCGAGTGCTTGCCATCTACTGTCACTGTTCATACCTGTCCCTTCAGCACATCACCACTATACTGCTATATACATCTATCACTCCAGGAACATCTTATTGAGTGTGTATATTTGTATGCTGAATCAGGCAGGCCACAGTGATGAGTCTTGGGAGTTGGAATTGGTATTTCAACACATCTCTACATGACTGCTGAGTGGAGATTTCTGCAGCTGCAAATCCATCTTGTTACAAAAACGCAGGAGCGTTACAAGCTGAGGATAAAGAGAGTGCTCCTGACTGTGAATTTATATTCTCCCTGTGTTCTCTGCAAGCTGGGACATTAACCATTAAGATTGGGAATACAGATGTGTCAGTGTTGATTGACTCTGGAGCTACATGCAATGTTATGGACTTAGCTTCTTGGCACAGTCTTAACGGCAGAGAAAATCACCTTAAATTGTGTAACACCACTAAACAGATTTATACTTATGGCTCCAGTACACCACTGCAACTTAAAGGCAAATTTTATACCTCTGTTCAAACACATGAGACTGGTCCTCCATTGCAGACCGAATTCTATGTTGTAGATGGCACAGGGTCGCCTCTGCTTGGTCGTCAAACCGCAATGGCACTAGGGGTGTTAAAGATTGGCTGTGATGTAGGCAGCACAAGAGTGAATATGCTGTCTCCTGCTATTTCTGCATTGAAAGAGGAATTTAAAGATTGCTTCTCTGGGTTTGGAAAATTAAAGGATTTTCAGTTGGAGCTTCACATTGATCCACATGTAAAGCCTATTGCACAGCCAGTACGCAGACTTCCTTATAGCCTGAGATCACCTGTTGAGCACAAACTGGCAGATCTGCTAGACCTTGACATTATTGAACCTGTGGAAGGACCCACTCCGTGGGTATCGCCGTTAGTTGTTGTACCAAAGGGCACAGATATTCGGATTTGTGTGGACATGAGATGTGCTAACCAAGCTGTGCAGAGAGAGAGACATCCAATTCCCACTATTGAAGATGTTCTACATGCAATGAATGGGGCAAGTGTCTTCAGTAAACTGGATTTGAAATGGGGTTATCATCAGATTGAATTGACCCCAGCATCTAGAGTCATCACTACATTTGCAAGCCATAAAGGTCTTTTTAGTTACAAGAGGTTGATGTTTGGCGTATCGTCAGCACCGGAGGCCTATCAACATGTGATTCAGCAAGTGCTACATGGTTGTGAAGGCACGCATAACATTTCTGATGATATAATTGTGTGGGGAACAAACACACAGGAGCACGATGAACGTCTCCGTGCAGTGCTAAATCGCTTGAAGGAGAAAGGGTTAACATTAAATGAGAAGAAGTGCACATTTCAAATGAATAAAATGACTTTTATGGGCCATGTGCTGTCCGACAGGGGCATTGGTCCGGAGGACTGTAAAATTAAAGCTGTGTCTGATGCCAGAAATCCTGAAAACCCTGCAGAAGTACGCAGTTTTCTTGGGCTAGTGAATTACTGTGCCAAGTTTATTCCAGATATGGCGACTGTCAGTGAACCTCTGAGATTGTTAACTCGCAAAGCAGTCCCTTGGAAGTGGGGCCTTTTGGAAGAAAGTGCATTTGATGAACTTAAGAGACGGCTGACTTGCGCCTCAACTTTGGCTTATTTCAATCCTACTGCACACACCCAAGTTATTGTCGATGCTAGCCCTGTGGGGTTAGGCGCCATCTTGGTTCAGAGACAATGCACAGGCGATTACAGGCCTATTCAGTATGCAAGCAGATCCCTTACTGATGTAGAGAGACGTTATTCTCAGACCGAGAAAGAAGCTTTGGCTGTTGTTTGGGGATGTGAAAGGTTTCACACCTATCTCTACGGTCTTGATTTTGAAATCATCACAGACCACAAGCCTCTGGAAGTGATATATTCGCCACGCTCAAAACCATCCGCCAGGATTGAAAGATGGGTTCTCAGATTGTTACCGTACCGATTTACAGTGCGGTACAGACCTGGACCGACTAATGCGGCAGATGCACTTTCCAGATTGCCTCAGTCTTCGGCACCTGTTCATAACCTAGCAGAAGAGTACATTCGTTTTGTGGCTACTAACGCCATGCCTCAGGCATTGACACCGCGGGAGGTTGAAGAATTGTCATCTGTGGATCCGGACATTGCTCGATTGAGAAAATGTGTAAGACAAGGGGTTTGGGTGGATTGTGACCCAAGCTATCACAGAATCAAACAAGAGCTGAGTATTGCTGGACAACTAGTTTTACGTGGCAATCGTATTGTGATGCCTAGAGACTTACGGAAATGTACATTACATTTAGTCCATGAGGGCCATCAAGGCATTGTACGCACCAAACAAAGATTACGTGAGAAAGTCTGGTGGCCAGAAATTGACAAGGATGTGGAACGTTTGGTTTCTTCATGTCGAGCATGTCAGTTGGTGGGCAGCAAACCTAAACCAGAACCAGTAACTCACACTGTTCTACCTGAGGGACCATGGGAAGATTTAGCCATTGATCTGTGTGACACCATCTTTTAGTTGTTGTGGACTATTATTCAAGGTGGCAAGAGGTGGTAGTTCTCACCAAAGCTACATCATCAACTGTAATTGAGGGGTTGGAGAGCATTTTTGCGTCTCATGGGTTGCCTAAACGGATTGTGAGTGATAATGGTGCCCAATTTACTTCTCAGGAATTTCAGGTCTATCTGAAATCAAATGCTATTGAACATCATCGTACAACTCCATACTGGCCACAGGGGAAGTGGAACGCCAGAATCGAACCTTGCTGAAAGCTTTGCGGATTGCTCATTTAGAGAGAAGAGACTGGAAAAAGTAACTGTGGCGTTTTCTTTTGGCTTATCGCACAACTCCGCATACTGTCACTGGAGTTAGTCCTGCGTAACTTCTTTGTGGTCGCAAATTCAGGACAAAATTGCCAGACATTGGGGGTCCTCCTACGAGTCAGAAACCTTTTTGGCATATTGATGAGGAAAGGAAGATCCGGGCTGAACAGTATGCAAACCACCGCCGCCATTGTCAACCTAGTGGCCTTCAACAGGGTGATGTTGCTTCAAAATGATCAGTTTAACAAACTGGCTCTGTCCTTTGAACCTGAGCCTTATGTTGTAAAGGAGAAAAGAGGTACTCAAGTGGTTTTAGAGGATTTAGATGGACACACAAAAGTGCGTAATTCCTCATTTGTGAAGAAATTTATTGAGTCAGAAGGTCAAGTATCGGACGACGGTGAACAGGCAAAGAGTAGTGATGATACTGCCAGTGATCCAGACTTCAATCCACAACCATCCACATCGGAATGGCCAAGAGAAAAACGAGCAACTAATCCACCGGCCTACCTTAAGGACTATGTGTATAGTCAGGAGTTTATAGTTTAAATTTCTAGTTGTTCATCCATGCATTTTGTTAATCTTATTAATACGTTGTGCATGTTATGTTTTATTCAAAGAGAGGAGGGAATGTAGTATGGTAAGCAACGGGTTAAGTTGCTGTCTGCAAAATGTTACAATTATGTATATGTCTGGGAGCTGGGTGTGGCTGAAGTTAGTTGCATGCGTGATGCGTGATGTTCAGTGAATAAAGAAGCAACCTGTACAGCCTGGTCTGTGTTAATACACTACACTCAGTGTAGATTAAAAGGTTATTTATTACATAAAAACAATGTAGTAACTCACACAGAGAAAATAGTTGATCAGCAAATGGTGATGGTCCATCTGCAACACTGTAGGGATGTTAGGGAATTACACTGTGGCGGCCGTGGTCCTGGCTTTTTATGTAACAAATAACCTTTTAATCTACACTGAGGTGGCGCTGCTTTTCTTCTCCTACCCCTTACTTCTCTGGAAGAAGTCTCTTCTCTTCTTCCGGAAGAAGTCACGAGGTCCCGCGAAGCCCGTAGGACCCCCGGAAGTGACGTATGAGGAAGAGACGCACATTACCTACACTCGTTTTTACCTTGCTGCTGACAGTGATTTTAAATGTGAGTTATTGCTATTTTATTTTAATAAACTTTCTGACATACTACACCATGAGAGGCTCCTTGTTTGTACCCCATTTCTGAGAGTATTGCCAGGAGAGTACTGCCAGGAATAGCAGAATTCCCATCCCTAAGATCATAGGAGACCCCATTCACAGGACTTCAGGACCCCTGGAGTTACACCTTACTCCCCCTCCTTTACCAGAGGACAGATCAGTATCAGGAACCAGGAAAGGGATCCATCCCTGGAACCCTGCAGCCATATTTACCTACAGGCTTGATACAAGAAAGTGACAGGTGAGAGGCCAACCACACTGTTAGGAGGCCCCCTCACGGTCCATCACATGCACTTTCTGTTTGGAGGTACCCAGTAACGTCCATCTGCACGTATACCTCGGATTTATTTATTGTCACTAGCACCCAGCTTTTGGCTTAGCAAAAAGCACCATTATTACACCAAATCACAAGTGAAGAGACTTACCACTATAGATCTTTGCACTATGCACTTTACTTGAACCTATTTATTTATCACCACTGCCTTCATTTGCAACAAGGCGTACTTACAATTATTACCTTTTGAATATGTGTATTTATGTACTTTTTCTCCAGCCAAAATTATTTTTTGATACCTTGCAAGTATCAGCACGGTCACTATACACACGTATTTACCAGCACTAATATGTATATTATTTAATCTGTACATTGTACCAGTGCCTTATCTGTTAGCACTAGGCACTTTGGGCAATCACAGCACTACACACTTTGGGCCTAATTCAGTATAAGTTTGGAGTAGAGCTGCTCACTTCTCCAGAAATAACTCCAGCCTAAACTCATTGCATCCTAATTAGGTAAGTGGCTGGAGTTAAACCATCAACTAGATGCTTTAATGAATTCGGAGTTGGAGTTAACTTAGACTGAATTCGGGTTTGGAGTTAACTTAGGCTGAATTTGAGTTTGGAGTTAACCAAATTCCCTTTGTGTTTTTCATAAAAGGAAATTTGTCTATTCTGAATCACTATTACACAGCAATGTCATCTATTATGGTTTATTTTAATTTTAAGGTATAGTTATGTATCTAATGTGTTTTAACCTTTAGATTTTCTAATAGCAGACTACACAGCTGTCTAATTAGCAGTCTTCATTCTTTATTCATCTGAAACTTTCAGGCATATCTGATTGTATTCAGCACTTTGGTGTAGTGGGCTAAGCTCACAGCTAAAGATTGCTAGGTCATGAGTTCAAGGCCAGACCATGATAACACCCTGTGTGCCATAATTTTTTTTGGCCACATAGTAATACATTGGCTACATCACCTAAAATTGCATGTCAATGGCCATGTATATTCAAGAAACAAACATGCATATGTGCAGAGTGCAATTATGCATTTGCCAAGTTTCAGTATTTATTTATAGCTGTCTAAAATTTAGGAAGGTGATGGCACACTTGGGATTTGAACTCATGCTCTCAGTGTTTATAGCCAGGAACACTAACCACTGAACCATTGAGCTGAGCATGATTACCCATGGAATATTTATTCCCATGTTTCAATAGTTAACCACTTCCTTACAGGGCAGTTACACCCCTTCCTGCCCAGGCCAATTTTCAGCTTTTTATACTGTTGCATTTTGAATGACAATTCCGCGGTCATGCAACCTTGTACCTAACACAAATGTATCACAGTATTTTCATTAAAAAAATAGTGCTTTCTTTTGGTGGTATTTGATCACTGCAAGGTTTTTTTTCTATTGGCAAAAAGAACACCTAAATGTTTGACCCCTAAAATAATGTGTTTTTGTTTATGTAATAAAATTTGGTAAATCAATATGTTTTTTGTTGCACTGACGAGCATTGAAGAGGCTGCGCTGGCAGGCACTGATGAGACACTAATAATATGCAGCACTGATAGACAGATAGGTGGCACTGATATGCAGCATTGATGGGCATTGATAGGTGGCACTGATGGGCAATGATTGGCACTGGTGGGCAGCACTGAAAGATGGTAATGATGGGCAGCACTGATGAGGAGGGCACTAACAGGTTCCCTGAGCACTGATTGGCATCAATGGTGGCATGGGTGGGCATCCCTGGTGGCTCTAGTGGCATCCCCCAAGGGTCTGCACTGGTAATCAATGCTCTGATTACAAGCACAGACCCCCCCCCCCCCACACACACACACTTAATTTGCATATGAATGCCATTTCTTCACAGCTGAAAGTGGCCCTCACCATGATTAGCCAGTTGATTGTGACCACTTGCTGGAATGTGTGCAAGCCAATGTGGTGTCATTTCTGGTCCAGGGCGAACGCCAATGTGCCATTTGCAATTTATTGTAAAGAGATTTTGCTTTATTTTAAAAATGGCGCACACAGACAACTAAAATGTATTGGAAATGTTTTACCCAGGCCAGTGATGGTAACCCTTAACCCCCCCCCCAAGATGTTTTTGCCCTACATTTCCCAAAATGCTCATGTACTCTGCAGTGTAGGTGAGCATCATGGGAAATGTTACAAAACACCTGTGTTGCCAAGGTTCATCATCACTGACCTAAGCCAACTAAAAAGGCGAGTGAGCGCTGTAGCAATCTTTTATTTAGTAATCATTTTTAGTGATTTTTTTATTAAATGTTTTGGTTACATTCATCCACAGCGACTGAATGGAAATTTTGTATTATTCCTTAATTTATATATTTTTAGCTAAATATATACATAAACACTTTAATTTTTTCTTAAAATTTAGCCCACACCACACACCCCCACACCACCCCACACACACACACACACCACCCCACACACACCACCCCACACACACACACACACCACCCCACACACACCACCCCACACACACCACCCCACACACACACACCACCCCACACACACCACCCCACACACACACACACACACACACACCACCCCACACACACACCACCCCACACACACACACACACACACACACACACACACACACACACACCACCCCACACACACACACACACACACACACACCCCACCCCACACACACACACACACACACACACACACCACCCCACCCCACACACACACACACACACACACACACACACACACCACCCCACACACACACACACACACACACCACCCCACACACACACACACACACACACACCACCCCACACACACACACACACACACACACCACCCCACACACACACACACCACCCCACACACACACACACACACACACACCACCCCACACACACACCACCCCACACACACACCACCCCACACACACACCACCCCACACACACACACACACACACCACCCCACACACACACACCACCCCACACACACACACACACACCACCCCACACACACACACACACACCACCCCACACACACACACACACCACCCCACACACACACACACACCACCCCACACACACACACACACACCACCCCACACACACACACACACCACCCCACACACACACACACACACCACCCCACACACACACACACCACCCCACACACACACACACACCACCCCACACACACACACCACACCACACCACACCACACACCCACCCCACACACACCCACCCCACACACACCCCACACACACACACACACCCCACACACTTTGCTGGAGTAAAGGGAGAAACCCTACCCATGTTCATACTGCACTGCCATTGCACACACACACAAAAAATACAAGAAATTGATTACATTCAATAGACACAAAAGGTATCTGAATTACATCTAGACAAATAAGAAAAGAAAACAAAAAAACAGGAGCTGTGTACAAATGAATAAGCTTTATTGAACATGTATAAAACATCAGTAATCACTCAAGCAAGCATGTGAAATGTGAAATGTGAAATGCCCCCCAAATCAAGTAATTTTTATTCAAATTACAGTGCAAAAAGATACAACATATGATGGATAGATAGAGCTTACAATATCCAAAAGTCAAGCAAAATAAGTTGTAGACACCTTAGTATTAAGCATTAAACATACCCAACATACTTTTATGTTAATTGTTTGCATGAGCCTGTCTTTCCATTTAAATACCATCAAATCAGTAGAACATACAGCTACACAGAGGCATGAAAATAATAAAAAAAAACATGTATAGAGTACATAAAGACACACTTTGCAAAAACAATACCAAACTGTTAGAGCATGAAAAGTATTCATCCAAAAGAATACACTTACTGCAATATGGATCATTAGGCATGCCAGCAAACCCCCCACCCCCAAAAGCAAATTCGGACATAAAGACCTGTGGCCCTTCCACAGGCCAAATGATATGATCTCATACATCCCTTTATATAACCTTGGTTAAACTACACCCACCCAGTATAGGAAACGCCCAGCAAAGTAATTAATTGGGTCTGTTGGTTCCTAAACCAAAATCACCAGTTCACTAATGAATGAGTGTTTGGCTGGCCATCCATGATCCAAGTTTCTTACAAGTCAACACACATAAGAAATGCTTTCAATAATCTCAGCATGAGCACAAAGTGGCTTTTTCATTTAGACTAATGCCTCGTACACACGTACCGATCGTCGGCCGACCGATCGGCCGTCTTTTGTCCAGGGCTGTCCTGTCTGTTGAAAACTGCAAAAGACTGCACACAAATTTTGTCGGCCAACAACAGACGACTGCAGAAGTGATGTCATGTGATGGTTAACTTTCCGTGTGTTTTTTCTTTTCTGAGCATGCCCAGTCTTGCAAATCTGCTGATTGTCGGCCGAATTCTGTACTGACTGGCGAACAATCGGCCGTTCTGGTGTCGGCATACAAACATTTTAATGCTTGCACGACAGATTCTGTTCGGCCGAAAATGCGCTGTCGGCTGTCGGAAGCATCATACTAACAAGCCTACAATCGGCCGATCGGTCGTCGGCCTAATGTTTACGGCCGACAATCGGTATGTGTGTACGAGGCTTAAGGCTGGCCATACATGTTCCAATTTTCTTACAATTTTCTGTCCAATTTTCTTGAAATTTACCTTCAAGTATGTAGTACAAAGGCCTGCCTAATTGGATACAAGTGAATGTGTTTTTTAGCTTTGACCTCACATTATGTGGTTTGTGGTAGATCTACCAGAAAATTGTACAACAAAAGTTGAACATGTATGGCCAGCTTAATGGGCCATACACACTATAATGCCTCGTACACACGTACCGATCTTTGGCCGTAAATATTCGGCCGACGACCGATCGGCCGATTGTAGGCGTGTTAGTATGATGCTTCCGACAGCCGACAGCGCATTTTCAGCCGAACAGAATCTGTCGTGCAGGCATTAAAATTTTTTTTGGCCAACACCAGAACGGCCGATTGTTCGCCAGTCAGTACAGAATTCGGCCGACAATCGGCTGATTTGCAAGACTGGGCATGCTCAGAAAAGAAAAAACACAGGGAAAGTTAACCATCACATGACATCACTTCTGCAGTCGTCTGTTGTTGGCCGACAAAATTAGTGTGCAGTCTTTTGCAGTTTTCAACAGACAGGACAGCCCTGGACAAAAGACAGCCGATCGTTCGGCCGACGATCAGTACGTGTGTACGGGGGTTAAGATTTTCTGAAGACTTTTTCCTTTAGATTTACCAAAACCAGATAATATGAGGTCAAACCTAAACACTTTCAATTTGTATGCAATCTTGCAGGCCCTTGCACTACATAGAAAAGGTAAATCTGAAGGAAAAAGTCTTCGGAAAATCTTATAGTGTGTATGGCCATACATGTTCAATTTTTGTTGTACAATTTTCTGATAGATTAACCACAAACCACATAATGTGATGTCAAAGCTAAACAACACTTTCACTTGTATCCAATTAGGCAGGCCTTTGTACTACATACTTGAAGGTAAATTTCAAGAAAATTGGACAGAAAATTGTAAGAAAATTGGATCATGTATGGCCATACACACTATAAGGTTTTCTGAAGACTTTTTCCTTCAGATTTACCTTTTCTATGTAGTGCAAGGGCCTGCCAGATTGCATACAAATTGAAAGTGTTTAGGTTTGACCTCATATTATATGGTTTTGGTAAATCTAAAGGAAAAAATCTTCAGAAAATCTTATAGTGTGTATGGCCCATTAGTCTTAATAAAAAAAGCCACTTTGTGCTCATTCTGAGATTATTCAAAGCATTTCCTATGTGTGTTGACTTGATGTAGTAATTTTTTATATATATATCTATATATCTTTTTTTTGGGTTGTTGAATTCTGAGTTCTGGGGTTGCACTGCATATGTTCAATCAATTTGCAAATTCTCAGATTTGCAAGCTGAAACACTGCTATTTTTCAGAGTGTAATGTGGCTCTATATAGGAAGCAACACATATGGCTCCCCACTCAACAAAT